>NC_056748.1:62768552-63038552 GCF_019279795.1 Protopterus annectens | reverse complement strand
TTGCTGTTTTACCAGCTATGGACCTTCCCGACACCTGTCCTACATATCCCTAGCTACTTTCCCTATTGTCTTTCCCTCTTTGTGCCCCCTTTTTCACCATTTTCCTATCACCCCTTTTTTCTTTTCTTTTAAAGAAATTAGTGCAGGGGTAAGTGGGAGTAAGCGCTTTTAAGCAGTGGTAGGCAGGATTAAGCCTGTTTGCATGGTGCTAAGGAATGCCTACGCAGATTAAGCAAGTTTCTGGTAACTGTCTGTAAGCATATTTAACCGGCAGTTAGCATTGCTTACCATCGCACAAACCTGCTTACAACTGCTTAAAAGTGCCTTAATCACTCTGTATCCAACAGCCCTTGTTCTGCCCCCAACAACAAAATAATTAGCTCTTGCAAGCCTTGAACCCAGGACATTGCACAACATAGCCACAGCAATTTACTACTAAGCCATCTGAGCTGTAGATATGTGTGATGTTTTCTCAAACATATCATGCAGCACAGTCATTCAACAGTAGGAAAAAAAAAAATATATATATATATATATATATATATATATATATATATATATATAGACATGCACACACACACAGACACATATATATATATATATATATATATATATATATATATATATATATATATATATATATATATAAAGTGCATTTGGACATCAGATCCACACTCTGAACCTCATGCCGCAAAACATCCGACCAAAGGCACCGTAAATGGGGCTGAAGGGCCCAAAATAGGAATCTCTTGCAATTATTGCCTTTATCCCTTTCTCCACAGCTGAAGTGTTCAGCCTTGCAACAAAATAAGCATCACATGTGGACAAAGCCTAACATTGGGGGATATATAGCGACAGATCGTAGATATGCCTATTACAAACCTATGAAGTTTGTGCATGAAAATTTTCACATTACCATGACTGTTCTGAAGGTGGTTGGGTCTGAAATTCATGTGTCTTTCATGACTTCATTACTTCCAACTTCAGCTATTTGCCAGCCGAATATAGATGTTTGGAGGAACAGAACAAACACTATGATGGCTTAAATCTTGACATTCTGTGCAGATCTGAACAGTTGATGGGTATGGCCCACTGCCCACAGGGCCAGATGCTATTTCCATAGCAGTTGTTCAGCAGGACATCATTATAGCAAGTCTTGATGGCACATATAAAGCTTTTAAAATCATCTATCCCATTATTACAGACCAGGTACTACATTCAATTACATGCTGACATGTTTCACATACCTGTTTTATTATTTTGCTCTCTTCTATGTTCAGGTTAATGTCTTCTTGTTTGGTTTGTTTTTCTTTTTAGTATTATTTTTGTTTTTCCTTTTTTTTATTTCTCTCTATAGTTTATATACATATATATATATATATATATATATATATATATATATATATATATATATATATACACATGTATGTCTACACACACACACACACACACACACACACACATATATATATATATATATATATATATATATATATATATATATATATGGGTTACCTTTAGTTCATCTAAGGGCCACAACATCGAAACCCACTTCTTCGACATGGCATAACATCAAAAACCAGAGACCTGACGTTTCCCACATGGTTAGTAACCATTTGGCCAGCAACTTGAACTTTGCCCCGTACCCCCACAGTAGTGCATTCTCGGAGCTGGAATAAAAAGTAAGGGGGTGTGGGGGCCATAGCCCCCACATCTGTGTGTTTGTTTCAATGGTAGATTTTGATTTCTGGATGGCCAAATGGTTACTTACCATGTGGGAAACGTCAGGTCTCTGGTTTTCGATGTTATGCCATGTTGAAGAAGTGGGTTTTGATGTTCTGGCCATTCGATGAACTAAAGGTAACCCATATATATATATATATATATATATATATATATATATATATATATATATATATATATATATATATATATATATATACACACACACACACACACACACACACACACACACACACACACACACACACACACACATTTTCCCTACTGTTGAATGACTGTGCTGCGTGATATGTTTGAGAAAACATCACACATATCTACAGCTCAGATGGCTTAGCGATAAATTGCTGTGGCTGTGGTATGCAGGGACCTGGGTTCAAGGCTTACAAGGGCTCATTATTTTGTTGCTAGGCAGAACATGGGCTGTTGGGTACAGAGTGATTAAGGTGCTTTTAAGCAGTTGTAAGCGGGTTTGCGTGATGGTAAGCAGTGCTAACTGTCGGTGAAATATGCTTACAGACAGTTACTGGAAAATTGCTTAATCTGTGTAGGCATTGCTTAGTGCTGCACAAACAGGCTTAATCCTGCTTACTATTGCTTAAAAGCGCTTACTCCTGCTTATCCCCACTTATCCCTGTGCTAATTTCTTTAAAAGAAAAGAAAAAAGGGGTGATAGGAAAGTGGTGAAAAAGGGGGCACAAAGAGGGAAAGACAATAAGGAAAGTAGCTAAGGATGTGCAGGACGGGTGTAGGGAAGGTCCATAGCTGTCCATTTCTTCTACAGCAACAACTGTGCATATATACTGAATTTGGAGGTATATTTGGACACTCGGACCCCTGAGAGAGGGGTGACGACAACAATAATGTACTGTGAAGCCAATTAGATCAGATTACATATGTCCAGTGAACATGTGTGCGAAATGGACAGTTATGTATGGGGCGAAAATTTGTTTTGGGAACAGATTTCCCTTTTTTTTAAGGTGAGAGTGGGATGTTGGGGAAGGATAGTAGATATATTTGGAGAGGTAGGTTGGGTCGGAAGACAGACAAGACAGACAAGACAGCATACAGGGGCAGTATATGACACATGCGGGCGGTAAACACCTTGGACAGGGAGGGGTGTTTGGAAATCAAAAGCCCATGAGCCCCCAAATAGAAACAGTGGGACTGAGATCCCCACCCATGAGCAGTCACCACTGCACCTTCACGGCCTCAAAGGTGGCTGTGCTGGGGGCTGAGCAGGAAGGGCAGGCTGACCCTCTAATTGCACCACATGGCCCTCAAGCTAGCATAGGAGATCTCCCAATTCTCTGCGGAGCTAATTACGCACCAATCCCTGGACCTGAGTTTGGGTGACAGGAACCAGTCTGCACCCACTCCCATGGGGGGGGGGCGAGCACTTTCCCCTGAGGTGGTTCCACCTGAAGGTGGTGCAGGACCAGTGGATGAGGAGGTCTCGGGGTGGGTCCCAGATGTGCTGGGACCTGGTGCCATGGCCAGATGAGGTGGGAGAGGTGGGTCCACTGGGACCGGTCTTCCCAAACGTGCTATGGTGTTGCAGTTTTAGAACATATGTGGGTTAGTAATAGTCAACACAATCCAGGATTAGTTATAACAGCATGCATAGATATTCCAATTAACCCAAAACACCAGATTTGGAACAGTTGCATAGCAAACAGAACACCTGCATATATGGAACCACAGTGGCCATTATAATGGCATGCGGGTTACATTGATAGCAACAGGCCACCATTAATAGTATTTCAACATGGAACATTAATAGAAACATATTTCAATATTTGTTGAACAATAGGACATATGTCCCAACATTAGGTTTGGTGTAAACATACCCATTGATTTGTGTGTTTAGATTATTGTTGCAGATATGGTCGGGGGAGAGAAAGATGTCAATTAACAACTTGTATATCCTTGCAATACTCACAACTTTAATGATTATTGCTGTAATCATTACTCTACATGTATTATTACAATACCCTATGGCCTTGGTTTGGGCAGTGGTATGTTTGTACACAGTATATACTTCAACTGTCTTATAGCTAAATTCTACTTCTCTTATCTGGTAGACCTGTGGGGAGAATGTTTGTTAATACTACCTGACTGTTTCTACACATATTTCCAGATTCCTAGTTGTAATTATGCACATACCTGTCAATCTCTTAATGCACAACATCTGGACAAAAGGAAATTCTAGACCCAGACAACATGGGGGTACAAATAGGGACATATTTTGAATATTGCTCTTATAAATTTTTAGACAGTTGCTAGAATAACAGGATTTGTTTTAATATACATTTCCTGAAGGATTTGAAGTCTGAAACTAAAATGTATGTCATTATTTGGCGACTACAATCCTGAGATCATCCCACTGATTTCCCAGGAAAAGGTAAGAACAGGCCAAAAATATGAGCCAAATATCTGGACATTCTGGGAAAATCTGTACAGTTGAGAGGTATGATTATGCATACAGCTTACTACCTCTTCCAGGATTCAAACCATGGCTGTGTATGGTAAAAATACAACAATTTCTGTTTCATCAATGTGAGTTATTTAGAAACCGCTGTCTCTTCCGTCAGTGTTTTCATTGTAAGTTTCTCTTGGTTGTACAGTCTGACCTTGTAATTACAACAGCCTTATACAGACATTCCTAGACATATTTTTATGTAGCACAGTGTGAGAAACGTTGTTGACACAACAGTACTATTCTGATATCAGATGTTGGTGAATGCTTCATGTCAGGCCATTCAATACCAGAGTAAACACTACCAGTCCAGGATTTAAATCTTTATTGCCAGGCAGTTACAGTTTTCATATCTGAAAGACCTGTGGGGGAATGTTTGTTAACACTACCTGACTGTTTCTACATATATTCCCAGATTTTTAGCTAATATTATGCACATACCTCTCAATCTCTTAATGCAAACACTCTAGACAAAGCTTGACAACATAGGGGTAAAATAGGGACATATTTTGAATATTGCTCTTATAAACTTGGAGAGTTGCTAGAGTAATATGATTTGTTTTAATATACATTTTCTGAAGGATTTGAGCTCTGAAAATCAAATGTATGTCATTATTTAGTAACAATTCTAGGATCATCCCAATGATTTGCCAGGAAGACAGAGGAACAGGCCAAAAATATGAGCCAATTATCTGGACATTCTGCAAAACTCTGTACAGCTGAGAGGTATGATTATACATGCAGCTTATTACTACCACTCCCAGGATTTGAACCATGGCTGTGTGTGCTAAAAATACAACTATTTGAGTTTCATCAGTGAGCTATTTAGAAAGTGCCATCTGTTCCTTCAGTGGTTTATGTCTAAGTCTCTCTTAGTTGTACAATCAGACTTTGTACTTACAAAAGTCTTATACAGACATTCCTAGACATATTTTTATGTAGCACAGTGTGGGTAACAGTGGCTAACACAACATTACTATTCAGAGACTGCAACACTAAATGCCATACAATACCAGAGTAAACACAACCAGTCCAGGATTTAGAACTTTATTGCCAGGCAGTTACGGTTTTATTGAAATATCACCTGTATGGGAGTATTACTGTCATATTGTCTGGTTTATTCAGTACAACCCATACACAGTTTTTATACTGTCAGGTGACTTTCTACTACTTTATATTTATTTGGTATGACTACTACAAGCAGGATTGTTACTCAAAAGCCTCACGACACAGCCTTTGCAACCTGCTGGCATGGGCTTCCTGATTTACAGCCCGCTCAGCTGCAGCTGTAAAGGGAATAGAGAAATATTTAGCCACACCTATCCATCACATACACAGGCTGGACTTTGGTAAACAGTTATTGATATGAATACTTACACACTGCTGGGACATCACCCCTCTGTTTTGCTTCTTGGACCCATTCATCCAAGACCTCCCTCTTTCCCTGCTTCAAGTCGGCATAGTGGTACTGGACCTGCTCACCAGTCTGAGGGATACCAGTGGCACTGGTGAGATCACGGGTGAGACGGTCCCAGGCTTCCACTTTATATTGTGAGCCCTGGTACTGGCCCTACAGCAGTCTCTCATCATGGTTATTTACCAGGAGTCCTACCATGAACCTGGACTCCTGTATGCCCCAGCTCTGCACCCAGAAGTGCATGCCCTCACCATCACCTGCCATACTGCCTACAGTGGGAAGTTGCAACCAGTTATGAGCTATATCCCCACCTGTGGGGTTTAAATACGGCCAATGTCCTGCCCTTTGTTGTGATTGGACGGTTTTGAATATGCTGAGCTAAGCTAAGCTACATGCAAACCTGCTTAGTTAAGGTTGGCAGTCCTTAAAGGGGCATGTTCAGCATTGCTTACCAATGGGCAAATCCACTTTGCTGGGTTACTCATTGCTTAGCAGTCATACTTACACAATGCTTACATCTGGTAAGCAGAGCTGTGCAATGCTTAGCATTGCTTATTTTTATTTTATAGACTATCTGCTGTATGTGATTCATTCATCATTCATTACATATTAGAAATCTGTTTACTGTCCCTGACATCCCCCAGTGTGCTTTCATTACATTTATTCCTGTGTGACTATACTGTATGGGGCACTTGTGCTTATATGGGGGTTTCACAACTTTATTACACTGACACCTCACATCTGAACCTACTGCAGAACTCTGGTTAACAAATATATGTTATTTTGTAGTTAATTATAAAAAAAAAAATGTTTATGTACTGCTTTCACATGTAAGATACAAATTGGTTACAGTGGGGATCGAACCGGAAATGGCTGTTTGCAAAGCGTACGCTCTAACCACTACACTATTGCAGCACTGCTTAAGCTGGATGTCTCTTGCTATTTAACTTTTTGTGCTGAAGCTGGACTAAGCGTAGCTAAGCAACGGGCACACTCGCGCAGCTACGCTTAAACTTTATCGCATTTATTAAAAAAATGTATTTGTTGTGTTTTTTTATTTGTACCCTTCAGAATATCCCTGCTAATGCTAAACCTGTTATTCTATCAATTTTCTGCTTTGTGGGATGATTGTCCCTTATGGCTTTGTCCAGATTTCTTACTCTGACAGGTTGCGAAGTATGCACTATGTGCTTATGCTAAACCTGTTATTCTATCAACTTTATGGCTTGGTAGGGATGATTGTCCCTTATGGCTTTGTCCAAATTTCTTACCCTGATGGGTTAGGGGTGTGCATAGTGTTCTTGCTCATTTGAAATTGGTGAGCGACAATTCTGGAGTGCAGGGGGCATGTGTATTGTGAGAGCTTTGCTCCCAGATACACGCCCTGCACTTGTACACAGAACCATGTCCATTTTACAGCACAGCAGAGTGCCTTCATACATATGCATGGCACATGCAGCAGAGTGCCTTCATACATATGCATGGCACTCTGCCGTGCTGCACAGGAACCGTCCCTGCCATGCAGCAGAGTGCCTTCATACATATGCATGGCACTCTGCCGTGCTGCACAGGAACCGTCCCTGCCATGCAGCAGAGTGCCTTCATACATATGCATGGCACTCTGCCGTGCTGCACAGGAACTGTCCCTGCCATGCAGGAATAACTTATAAGTTATTCCTGCACAGCTCCTTGCTAAATCCCGGGGATTATTTTTTAACAAATAGACATGGTGAATAATACTGAACCATATAAGCACATCAAAACAACTTTTTACTAAATATGAAGAATCCATTATTGGCCATGTTGTGAGCTTCCTAACTGAAGCTGTTAGTAAGTGTTTCTGCTGTCCATGTTTTTTCTTTTTGTTCCAATTTGTGTGACAGGTAGTGCTGCATGTTTTGTCTGTTTGTTACATGCTATGTGAGAGGTAATGCTGCACATTTTGTCTGATTTATGCTGTGTCATAGGTAGTGCTGCACATTTTGACCTTTTGTTCCATGCTGTGTGAGAGATAGTGCTGCACATTTTGACCTTTTGCTCCATACTATGTGAAGTAGTGCTACACAATTTGTCCTTTTGTTCCATGCTGTGTGAGAGGTAATGCTGCACATCTTATCAGTTTGTTCTATGCTGTGTGAGAGATGGTGCTGCACATTTTGTCTGCTTGTTCCACAATGTGTGACAGGTAATGCTGCACATTTTGTCCATTTGTTCCACACTGTGTGAGAGGTAGTGCTGAGCATTTTGTCTGTTTGTTCCACACTGTGTGAGAGGTAGTGTTGCACATTTTGTCCATTTGTTCCACTCTGTGTGAGAGATAGTACAGAACATTTTGTCTGTTTGTTCCACTCTGTGAGAGGTAGTGCTGCACATTTTATTTGTTTGTTCTATGCTGTCTGAGAGGTATTGCTACACATTTTGTCTGCTTGTTCCACACTGTGTGAGAGGTAGTGCTGCACATTTTTTGTCCATTTGTTCCACTCTGTGTGAGAGGTAGTGCAGCACATTTTGTCTGTTTCTTCCACTTTATGTGAGAGGTGGTGCTGCACATTTTATCTGTTTGTTCTGTGCTGTGTGAGAGGTAGTGCTGCACATTTTTGTCTGCATGTCCCATGCTGTGGGAGAGGCAATGCTGCACATTTTGCCTGTTTGTGCCATGCATTGTGACAGATAGTCCCATGCTGTGTGAGAGGTAGTGCTGCACATTTTGTCTGTTTGTTCCACACTGTGTGAGAGGTAGTGCTGCACATTTTGTCTGTTTGCTCCATGCTGTGTGAGAGGTGGTGCTGCACATTTTGTCTGTTTGTTACATGCTCAATGAGAATTAGTGCTGCACATTTTGTAGATGGAAGTTTGAGTGTTATCGAATGCAGATGGTGGAAGAAAACAAATAGCAGACTGAGGCTGATCGCATTAAAGTGATCATTGCTCTGGGGTGGATAGAGCTTAATGTCTTAAAGCTCCAAGCTGAAGTTTAGTATTGTGATTTGATGTTCTTTTACTATATTGTAGTGTACAACAATTCCTCATATAAGGAACAGTCCTCATTAAGATTTATTGCTCCACACTGCCCACAGGACAATATACCTGTATTTACTTATTTATTTTTTAATTTAACTTTTATGGGAATGGAAGTTCATAGGTTCATAGGTCTTTACTAGGCTAATGGTCACAAGGGCCTTTATAAGCCTAGCCATGCATCCCAAATTTCTGATGAGTTCTTATACCTTTGATAAGTGTAAGCATGGACCTGGAAGTTGAACCATTTACAGGTTACCTGTTTGCATCAGAAACATAGGTGCCAAACCAGGGATGAAATTCCAGTTTTCCATCCAATTGTCCAAGTTGCACTTGAATTAGATTAGGGAGAAACTCTGCTTCAGATGGATGGGGATCCTGTTCCATAGACAAGGTAGTCTCTGGGATACATACCTATCTCTCCAGCAGGTCCTATTTATATCACAGGCAAGGTTTAAGTCTTTAGAATGGGTAATTCTGGTACGGTTTGTTTTGTGGATATGCAGGAGGTCCATCAGAGTGGTGTCTGACAATGCCCTGTACGCCAGACATAGAGGATGGGATGCCCTATCCCAGAAAGTGGAAATATATTACTGTCTGTTTTTCATTCCCTTAAAATGAAATTGACAGATAGAGCAACCAAACATGGCCAAAGTTCATACGTTTATTAAAGTATTGAGCATTTTCATGCAAAAACTCTGCACTTCTTCAGACTATACAAACACCTAAAAACAATTATCATTTAAATAGTATAAACAATTAGCAATTCACAATCATTTAATCAACTTAATCAACTTATGAGAAAGCACACAAACCTTCAAAGCTATATTTAAAGGTATATAACCATTCAAGCCTGTGGATCTGTGTGCAGAGAAGTTAATAATATATTTTGTTTCAGCTAAGTCCACTCTGTTATTAACATGGTTCATAGGTTCATAGGTGTGTACTAGGCTAATGGCCCTGGAGCCTTTACAAGCCTAGCCCATAGGAGTACCCTGGCATCATGCCACCAGACCTTAGTTCCTAGTACCTCTGTTGAGTAGAGCCACTGGTGTGATCCCCGGGGTGACTTTTCTATTTCCCATCCACTCATCAAGATTTCTCTTGAAGACAGCCAGTGAGGTGCTCTGCTTGACATGTATGGGAAGTCTATTCCATAGCATGGGCAGTCTCTGGGTTATGAACCTGTCCCTCCAACATGTCCCATTGATTGTGGTAATGAGGTTGAGGTCTCTGGAGCATGTGGTGTGGAGGGATTGGGATTTCTTTATATGTAGCATTTCTAACAGAGCTGGGTCAGACATGGCTTTGTAAGTCAAGCAGAGATCACCTCTAAGTTGGAGATATGAGATAGAAAATAGTTGGAGTTTTTTGAGTCTGTCCATATAGGACAAGTGTTTAAGGCCTAGGATCCTCATTGTGAGGTACTTTTGCGGCCTCTCCAGTTGTTGCAAATGTCTAGTGAGGGACATGCCAAATGGGGCAATGATTGGCCTAATGAGGGAAGAGTAGAAGGAGACAATAACCTCTTTCTTCCTGGATGTAAAACCGTTAGTAATGAGATGTGCCACATAGATGGACTTTCTGACCACAGTGGCAATGTGGTGGTCAAAAGAGAGGTTGCTGTCAACCTGTGTTCCCAGATCTCTTATAATGCCTTCTGTGTTCAGTGGACTACCATCAATGTGATAATTCAAGGGAACCGGGTTTTTCTCAAGGGGGATGACAACACATTTTTTGGCATTGAGCTTAAGGCCATGGTCCTGACACCAGTCGTTGGTGACATTGAGGCCTTTCTGTAGGATGTCAACATCACTTGGGGAGTTAATAATAGCTCCCAACTTGCAATTGTCTGTGAACTTTGTCAGCCAGAGTCCCTTCGTGTTGGCCTTGACTTCAGAGAAGTAGACACCAAACAGGAGAGGACCCAGGACTGAACCCTGTGGGACTCCACTCATGACTGGTCATCAGTCTGACTTGGAGTCAGCTACTTCACTGTGGGTTCTATCTGTGAGCCAGTTTGCAACCCACCTAGTGATATAGGGGTTGATGCCTAGCTTAGTGAGTTTTTCTATGATTCCTGAGTGGAGAATGGTATCAAAGGCCTTGGCCAGATCAAGGTAGGCTGTATGAACCACCTTGCCTTCATACACACCTCTGGTGACTGACTTAAGTTGAGCAGGCATGATCTACCCTTCACAAAATCCAACTGTGTAGGATCCAGAGTTTGGAGATTCCCTATATCCTTGCTTATTAGGTCCATGATGATGCATTCCATAGCTTTGCATATCAGACTCGTCAGGCTAATTGGGCAATAATTCCTGGGGTCTGTAGTCGCCCCTCCTTTGTGGAGAGGGTTGACTGTAGCAGTGTGCCATTCGGTAGGGACAAAGCCTGAGGTGAGGCAGTGAGTGAACAGGGCACACAGGTGAGATGCCAGTTCACTCTGTAGTTCATGTAGAACACAGCCATGGATATTGTCAGGTCCCACAGAAACTGTATTCTTGGCCTTGGACAGTGCTGTTTTAACCTGTGCAGCAGTAATACGTGACTGGAAATCTACTGGTATTGTGATTGGTCCTTTGGGGAGGGGAGTAAAGTTAGCACTGTATCTGTCAGCCAGCATATTGGCAATATCAGTTGGCTCGGTATAGGAGGTAGCATTGTGCAGTAGCTCAGAGCAAATCTGGGTATTGCAGTGAAGATTCTTTACATAACTATAGAAGGCCTTGTGGTTGCCTTTACTATCTGCTGCAATTCTGTTTTCATAGCTAGCTTTAGAGGATTTGATGAGGGATCTCAACATTTTGTTGAGGCTGATAAGGGAGTTTTTCCAGTCTTGTGACTTCGCCTTATTCCACATTAGTTTCTTCCTTCTGTTGTAGAGTTTGTTTATGGCAGGGGACCACCAGATTGGCTTTCTTTTTTTGAGGAGAGCGTCTTAGTTCTTTTGGGTATGGTGAGATCCATGCATTTGTGTACATGTTCATACAGTGCATTGGTGTATGATTTGGCAGTCATGCAACTATTCTCCATTTGCATGGGTGTCGTGAAGTTAGCCACCTATGTTTTTAGGAGCCCAAATTTAGCTTTGGAGAAGTTTTTCATGGTGGTTACCTTTGGGGGGGGGTGGATTTCCAAGGTGATTAGTTTGTGGTCAGATCTAACCAGGGAAGAGTTGACTATTGGTGTAGAGCAATGGTCGCCCATGTTAGTAATGACCAGATCAAGGATGTTGCTACCTCTAGTGGGGATAGGAATGAGCTGGTCCAGAGCATTGCAATTAATGAATTCCAGAAAGCAGTGGGCAACTGTATTGGTACATGAGTAGTTTTCCCAGTTAATGGAGGGGTAGTTGAAGTCGCCCAGTATGAGAGTGTTAGGTTGGACCCTAATATTCTCCAAGGTGATTAGGAATGTGAAGTGTGAGTCTTGGGACATGGTTGGGGACCTATACCAGGCTACAATCTGAATCGCTGTGTTACCCAGTGTTAGCTGTACCTGAAATATCTCAGATGATTTATGCTGGGCTACCAGTCTGGAGTTATGCGCATCCTTTATGAATATGGAAACACCACCGCCTTTGGAGCTTGGTCCAAGTTCTGGGGCAGAAAGGTGCATAATGAGTTATAGCCTGGTAGTGCAGGGGTGCTTTCTGCTGCCTTCAACCAAGTCTCTGTTACAGCACAAATGTCAATGTTCTCCATTTTAAGGAGTGCTTCGAGCAAGTGCATTTTGAGATTTAGACTTCTAGCATTGAGCAGCATGATTCTCAGATTGCATTTGTTTGTAGCTGTTACGGTGGTAATTTGGTGTTTGGAACACTGCCTAAAAAAGGCACTGTAGGGGAGGCAAGAGCCTTGGCCAGTATCCGGAAGCCAAGGGGTGACAGATGCAGGCCATCTCTGGCAAAGCATTAAGATCTGTAAGTCATGTCATCCCAGGCAGACAGATACTGGATCCCCTTAGAATGACACCAGAAACTTAGCCAATTGTTGAAATTAATCATTTTCTGCTTGTACTGTGGTATTATTCTGGGTGATGTAGGATGCTTGCATCACCATCTCTCAAACCTGGTGTAACCAACTGAAGTACAAAGAATGTAAAACTGTGTCCATTAAAATTCTGTTCATGCTTATAACGTGCACTAGCGCAACCCTTATTCCAAATATAACCTATATGCTCTAAAATATGCTCCTTAAGGGAGCGATTAGTTTTCCCAATATAGAAACAGGAGCAATTCTTGTATCGGGCCAGATAAACCAAATAAGTGCTTGTACAATCTACATAAAACCTAGGGACAAATGTAAAACCACTAATTGGGTGAACATATTCCTTTTCTTCAGAAATATATTTACGTGCGCTATAAACCCTACATGAATAGGTACCTAGCCTAGCAGAGAAACAGCTAACCTGATGACCATAACACAACTGTCTCTTCAGTGACCTTCTATTCTTAAAACAAAAAAACAGGGTGGGGACCAACTATATCTCTAATATCATCATCAGCTAATAAAACAGGCCAATTCTTACAAATTGCACTACATATCCTATCATTATCATTTGTATATGTCAAAATCACCCTGCTGTTCTCAAAGGTATCTGCTCTCTTAGGTCTCGTACCACTCCTAGTAGGAGAAAAGGGTTTAGCTCTATCACCACGCACTTCTCAGCACTACAATAGCCCCTGTCTTTAAAATCATCCTGCATTCGAGTCACTGCATGTTGAAATAACATATCATCAATGTATAGGCTAGAGATCCTATAGGCTTGACTTTTAATCACATTACGATAAACGTAGCCAGGATACATATTGGTCCGATGCAAGAGATTATTCCTTCGACAAGTTTTCTTAAATAACCTAGTCTCAATAAATCCAGAATAGGTCTTAATAATCTGTACATCTAAAAATTCAATCATATCAAATGAGACACGTTTAATAAACCTCAGAAAAGATGTGGTATTACTCAAGCACTGTATAAAATAATCCAACTCATTAGTGGAGCCATCCCACAGAAGAAAAATATCATCCACAAACCTCTTATAATATTTAATAGATGAACCAACTCTATGTGTACCAAAACAAACTCATCCTCCCAGTGTGCCATAACCAAATTGGCATAGCTAGTGGCACAAGCTGTGCCCATAGCTACACCTGTTTTCTGCAAATAAATATAGTCATTAAACATAAAAGCATTATTCTCAAGAATCAGCTGTAATAAAAACAAATCAAAATAACCATATCCAGAGAATAAGAACTATACTTGAATAAAATTAGCCTAACTGCATCAGCACCTTCTGTGTTAGGTATGACTGTAAGTAATGTACAAACATCTAACATGTCAAACAGATAATCGGAAACATTCATATGGCCCACAGCTTCATAAAAGTTTCTAGAAAATGCTCTGTATCTCTCAGCACAAAGGGGACTTTCTCAACTATCGGTCCCAACTTACTCTGTACAAATATTGATAAAGGTTCAGTTAACCAACCTTTGCCAGAAACAATTAGTCTCAAGGGAGGTCTGTACAAATTATTATGAATGTAGGGAAGGCCATGAATATAAGGTAGTAAAGGAGGCTCAACCACTAGATATCGATAAAGCTCATAATCAATCATTCTGCACATTAAAGCATCAAATAAATCACTATGCACATGCTGAGTCATCTTATCAACATCAGAGTGGGAAATAGCTAAAAAAGTATTGCCATCTCACAACATTTCAAACATATTTTCCAAATAAAACATTTTGTCTAAAACAACAACTGCTCTGTCCTTATCAGCGGGGCGTATCTGTACAGAATCATTACATTTAAGCTTATTGTGTCTGTTGTTCATCAAATTTTAAATTATAGAATTTCTTAAAAGCATTTATTTGACTAAAGTCTTGTAAATCACGTTTGGACAACTTAAGAAATGATTCAAAAGAAGTGTTCAATGCAGGGGAAAAAGTACTAGTTTTTCTAAATTGTTCAGTACAAACCTCATTAACCCCATTCAAGCTAGGGTATAAACTGCACAGTATGACTCTCCTCGCAAAAAATTTAAGATCAAGAATAACATCACTGAAAGACAAAGAGTTTGCAGGAATAAAAGATAGTCCGTTGTCCAAAAGTCGAACCTGTGCTTCTGTTAAAGCTACGGAGGATGGCACACTGGGAGGATGAGTTTGTTTTTGGTACACATACATTTGGTTTGTGTTTTAAATATTAAAAGAGGCTTGTGGATGATATTTTTTCTTCTGTGGGATGGTTCCACTAATGAGTTGGATGATTTTATAAAGTATGAGGGATAATAAATTATTTTCAAGGGATGACTTTAGGAACTGTTTAATATTTATGGATACAATTCTTAACAACAACTATATTGTTTTTCCAAGGAGAATTTTTTAAGCAAAAGGGGGGAGTAGCTATGGGGGCTAAATGTGCCCCCACATATGCGAATATAATTTTGTCTAGGTGGGAAGAATTATATGTATTAAACAGTCCTTGTGTTGGTTGTTGGTCCCTATACAAAAGGTTCCTAGATGATATAGTCATATTTTGGATTGACACACATCAAAGATGTATTGAATTCTTAGATTACTTAAAAAGTTCCACCAATTTTTTAGATTTTACATACAGTTATAATTCAGAAACTCTCACTTATTTGGACGTCAGTATTTCTAAAAAAGTTGATGGTTTTTCTTCTTGTATTCATCGCAAGGAAACATTTTCTAACTCTTACTTACATTTTAAGAGTGGTCACCCCTTTTTCCAAAAGAAAAACCTGGTAAAGGGGCAATTAGTAAGAGTTAGTAGAATGACTTCTGATGATGGTGATTTTATCACTGAATGTGGAAAGGTTTTAGAAATGTTTAATACACAAGGTTATCCTGATACGTTATTACAGGAGATGTTTGATTTAGTAGACCAGGGAAGAAAAGTCCGATTTGCCCCCATTTTAGGACAAAATATTCAAGTTACAGAGGTTACAAATACCCATATTAATGAGGTCAAGAAGTGGGATGATGCATTTATTTTAGACTATTCGGGGGGTGCTGTTGTAATTAAGGAAGTTATTTTTAGGGAATGGAACAGGTTCGTGGAAATTTCCGATTTAAATACATTTAAAAATAAATCCCCGAAGTTTTCTTATAGGAAAGATTTGAATTTTAAACAACTATTCGAGTTTGGTACACAGAACAGGGTTAGTACATCTTTAAAAAGAGCGGGCACTTTCAAATGTGGAGCCTGCTCACAGTGCCCTTATATTGCTAACAAAACTAGTATTTATATTACAGCAAGGGACAAGGAGATTGTTGCTGACAGTTTTTGCAACTGTAATACCTATGGAGTGGTTTACATTGCTATATGTAAACAATGTAATTCTTATTATGTTGGAAAAACTGAGAGAAAGCTAAAGAACCGTATATACGAGCACATGTATGAAATAAAGAAAGAAAACAGTAAGACACACCAAAGGAAACAAGAGGTGGAATGTGGGAAGCCAAACTCGAATACAAAGAGTTGTATTGGCATATTATTTTGGATTCCACTAAGTTACCTGGTTTGAATGACATGATTTCCAGTTCGTCAGTTCTTAAATTAAGGTCTGCTAAATTGTGACTTTTGGTTTTGGCCACAAGGTGGCAATATAACCTTGGGATTTGGGTTAGAGTTTTTAAATAATAATTCAGTTTATTTTACAATTATTTATACATATTTAAGTGAATATACAATTTTTTAATAAATTTAAAAATGTATCTTGAATCATCGATTTATGTATTAATATATATTTCTTCATTTAGAGCACTTACAATTTTTAAATATAAACAGCAATGTTAATTAAGTTCTTGAACTGACGTGCTTAAACTTGTTTTAGTATCAAGAATTTTATTGGATGGAAATTTGACTATTTAATTGAATAATGAATTGAAAGGCTATTTAAATGTTTTATCTGTGGTTTGAATGTGCTTTCTGATGAAGACTTGGTATTGTCGAAAACGTACAGATTGGTTTGGCGTTATTCGCGTTTTGTGGAATTTAATAAATATTATTTCCAGAAGGAATTGTGGTTTCTGACCTTCATTTGGACACTCCTTGCAAGTCTTATTTTTGATTTTATAAAGTACTTGAGTAATAACACATCTTTTCTGAGGTTTATTAAACGTGTCTCATTTGATATGATTGAATTTTTAGATGTACAGATTATTAAGACCTATTCTGGATTTATTGAGACTAGGTTATTTAAGAAAACATGTGGAAGGAATAATCTCTTGCATCGAACCAGTATGTATCCTGGCTATGTTTATCGTAATGTGATTAAAAGTCAAGCCTATAGGATCTCTAGCCTATACATTGATGATATGCTATTTTAACATGCAGTGACTCTAATGCAGAATGATTTTAAAGACAGGGGCTATTGTAGTGCTGAATTAGATTCTTATATGGGTAATTTGGTAGAAGTGCATGGTGATAGAGCTAAACCCTTTTTTCCTACTAGGAGTGGTACAAGACCTAAGGGAGCAGGTACCTTTGAGAACAGCAGGGTGATTTTGACATATACAAATGATAATGATAGGATCTGTAATGTCATTTGTAAGAATTGGCCTGTTTTGTTAGCTGATGATGATATTAGAGATATAGTTGGTCCCCGCCCTGTTTTTTGTTTTAAGAATAGTAGGTCACTGAAGAGACAGTTGTGTTATGGTCATCAGGTTAGCTGTCTCTCTGATAGGCTAGGTACCTATCCATGTAGGGTTTATAGCGCATGTAAATATATTTCTAAAGAAAAGGAATATGTTCACCCAATTAGGGGGTTTACATTTGTCCTCAGGTGTTATGCAGATTGTACAAGCTCTTATTTGTTTTATCTGGCCCAATACAAGGACTGCGCCCGTTTTTATATTGAGAAAACTAATTGCTCCCTTAAGGAGCATATTTTAGAGCATATAGGTTATATTTGGAATAAGGATTGCACTAGTGGACTTTATAAGCATGAACAGAATATTAATGGACACAGTTTTACATTCTTTGTACTTTAGTTGGTTACATCAGGTTTGAGAGGTGGTGATGTTAATAACAGTGGAGTTAGTTGAGACAAAATGGATTATTAACTTCTCTGCACACAGAGCCCCAAGCTTGAATGGTTATATAGCTTTAAAGCCAGCTTTGAAGGCTCATGCGCTTTCTCATTAAGTTGAGTAAGTTGATTAAGCGATTGTGTATTGCTAATTGTGTATACTATTTAAATGATAATTGTTTTTAGTTTTTGTATGGTCTGAAGAAGTGCAGAGTTTTTGCACAAAATCGCTCACTACTTTAATAAACATATGAACTTTGGCCGTGCTTGGTTGCTCTATTTGCCTTTTTCATTGTATTTTGTTTTTTGGATTAAGGCAAACTTCATTCACTGAGCTTGTTTATTTTTGGTGATTGTTTTTCATTCTCTTTTCAGTGAGACATCAGGAATATGTAGAAGTTGGGTGTCATGTTTGTGACAGGTAATGTATGAAAGCAAATGGCAGTTACTCGATTGCTTGATTGGGAAGAATATCTGTCAATGACCAATGGAACCATTATATTCATGTTAATCCTTCACAGTCAAAAGAAGGATGCCATCTCAGAAGGACTGCATTCTACTGAGTTACTATGTGATTTGTATCCAAATGGCCTGATTCAGAAAGCTTACCATGAGGTGTACGCTTAGTGTACACCAAACTGCAGCCATTTCTGATTCACAAACAACTCTTCCATAGTGCTGTACTATGAAATGGTGCAGCACCACTGTGGGCTATGTCTCTATAGCCTACAGCAAATGTTAATGAGGCACTCCACGATAGCAGCGACTCCTAATTAGCCATGTTCTTACCCTCAACAGAAATGTTGGGTATTTATACAGCTAAGTGATTTAGATAATCACTCTGCTGTGTAAGTTACCTCAGCCTCCCATGTTAATGAACACTGCCAAATGTTTTCACCTATTGCTTCCAGTGTGTGAACTCACATTAGAGATAAGTGCTAGGTAGTGTTGGATGTGTGTGTGTGTGGGGGGGGGTGGGCTGCCAGCCCTCCACACTTCCCCAGGAAAAGGAAACATTAGACACCAGAGATAACCCTTTATATCATGGCTTAAAAGTCTGAAAGACATAGGGTGGGGAGGACACTAGACACCAGGGATAACTCTATGCCATGCCTTAAAGACACGTAAAAGGTAATAGAACAACATTTTGTAGCTTGAAAGATATGGAGAGGGGAAACATTAGGCACCAGTGCTACTCTATAATGTGTTCCATAATGGTACTTAAAGATTCAAACTCTGTACTCTCAGCACTGATGCACAACTCTTTCGCTACATGTTATGCCCCTGCAACACTGATAAACACCAGGGATAGATCATTATTTTAAGTCTTTGGGAATAAAAAAGTTAATGTAAAAAGTGGGGGAAGTTTAAAACCCAGCATTTTTGACAGAAAGACCAACTATCTGACAGCCTGGGAAGACATGGTCGATAGGTCACGCTGCTTTGCCAGAGATGGTCTGCAACTGTCTCCTCTAGGCTTTTGGATAGTGGCAAAGGCATTAGCCACCCCTATTGTGCCTTTTTTAGGCAGTGTCAAAATAACCAACCTCCCAACATTACAAAATCTTCTGTAGATAAACTCAAGGTACTGCTCCTTAATGCTAGGAGTCTAAACAAGAATCTGCACTCCCTAGAAGCACTCCTTAGTTTGGAAGGTGTTGACATCTGTGCATTCTCTGAGACATGATTCAAAGGCACAGAAAGCACCCCGGTCATACAGGGCAACAATGCCTTCGATATGTTCAGACCACAAACTGAGCATGAAAGAACCAAAGGAGTAAGTGTATCCATCTTCACTAAGGATAAGTACACCTCTAGACCCGTCAAACAGTATGGCTCTGTTGATCGAATTCATATCCAATTAACTACAGGCAAAGCCCCCTACCACATCATAGCTAGTTACAGGTCCCCCACCATGAAACATGATAAGCATACCACATACTTGGAGTTTCTGGAGTCACTTGCCATACAGCCCAACACCTTACTCATGGATAATTTTAATTATCCTACCATTGACTGGGAAACATACATGACCACCAACATGCTGGCTCAGAGATTCTTGGACTTTGTCAATACAAATGTTCTAGAAGAGCTAGTCAGTACACACACATGAGGTTCAAATGTCCTGGGCACAGTACTCACTAACATGGGAGAGCGTTGCACCACCCCCTGTGTGATGTCCTCCCTGGTATGATCGGACCATAAGTCAGTCTCATTTGATCTAATTATAAGACCAGATACCCAATCAAGCTGAAAAACACTTACAAATTTTTCAAAGAAAAATTACTTCCTACTAAGTGATGGTATAAGAAGTTTCAAAGCCCCCTCAAATGCAGATAACACAGACTCGTATGCAGAGGTGTATACCAATGCCTTGTATAACCACTTAAGCAGTTGTATACAATTGGCTGTACCTGACCAGATTAAAACCAGGTCTTGCCGAAAAAACAAGCCACCCTGGTAGATCCCTAGTATAAATAGGCCATACAACAAGAGAAATAAACTAATGTCCAAGAACAAGAGGGAACTGGCTAAGCAGAGAAAGAAATCCCTCTCTAGTAAAACAAACAAATTAGAGATCTTGTCAAGCCTAAAAAGCTAATTATAAAGTAAAAATAGCCTCCCTAATTAAGGATAATCACAAAGCATTCTTTAACTACATCCAAAATCTAAAAGGGAATACCCAGCTATGCTCTCTAAACTGTTTGTGGATGGCACCAACCATACTCAACCAGATATAATAGTCAACCTGCTGGCTGACAGATTTGGAGAAAACTTCACCCCCCCCCCCCGTCCCCATCCCCTCCATTCATCCTCCAAAGTATACTTGCCGCCATTCCTCAGCCTATTATCTCAAGAGAGCAAGTCATCTCAGCGCTTACCAAGGCCAAAAACACAGCATCAGTGGGACCAGACAACATCCCAGGTTGCCTTTTTAACAACTTAAAACATGTCCTAGCAGACCCATTTGTCCTTGTTTAACCACAGCCTGCAAAATGGCTAGATTCCAGCGGAATGGAGGACAGCAATAGTAATCCCTCTGCACAAATGGGGACCATCAACTGAACATGGGAATTATAGGCCCATAAGCTCGACTAGCCTTATCTGCAAGGCCATGAAAAGAATCATTATGGACCTTATTAATAAGGGCATAGGTAATCTCCAAACTCTGGACCCAGCTCAGTTCAGATTTGTTAAAGGTAGCTCATGCCTCTTAAACATGGTTGACTTCTTCGAGAAAGTCACAAAGGCCCTGGATGAGGGAATGATAGTGCATACTGCCTATCTAGACCTAGCCAAGGCATTTGACACAATCCTACACTCAGGTATTATAGAGAAACTCTCCCATTTGGGAATTAACCCCTACATTACCAGATGGGTAGCCAACTGACTCACCAAGAAGACACATGCTGTCAAAGTGGGTGACTTCACCTCTAGCAAAAGACCAATCACCAGTGGTGTATGACAGGGCTGTATGCTGGGCCCATTACTGTTTGGATTTTATTTCTCAGAAGTCCAGGCAAACTTGGATGGTGTGTGGCTGACGAAGTTCACTGACAATTGTAAACTGGGAGCAATCAGTGAGTTCCCCAACAATGTCAATATACTGCAGGTAGGGTTAATGCAGATAAATAATTTGTGCCAAAGCTATGGATTAAAGCTAAATGCAAAAAATGCATTATTATTCCCTTTGGGAAAACTGACATCCCTGCAAATTACATCATAGACAGCACCTCCATAAGTGTAGACCCAGCAGTACATGATGTGGGTACTCAGGTTGATAGCAATCTGAACTTTGACCATCACATATCCACATTAGTAAAGAAATCCTTCTGTGTGGCACATCTTATAAGTAAAGACATTGCATCTTAATCTAAGGATGTTATAATTTCATTATACTTGGTTCTCATTGGACCAATAATTGAGTACAATGCTCCTTTTTGCATGTACCTCACCAGATACCTGCAACAATTGGAGAGATCACAGAGGTTTCAAAACAAGAAATTACAGGGTACACAAAACATATCTTACATGGAAAGACTGAAAGCCCTGTCATTGTATTCTGTCTCCTACAGGTTGTTAAGGGATGAGCTGTACCTAGCCTACAGGGCAGTCACTGACCCGATCTTGATGGAAATGCTACACATTTGTAAATCAAACTGTACAAGGGTCACTTGCTCCAGAGATATTATCCTAGCCTCTAACATGAACAGGTCATGCTAGAGAGATAGATACATCTACCACAGACTGCCACTTCTCTGGAACAAGCTTCCAATTCACTTGAAACAGAGCTCCTCCCTGACTCTCTTAAAACGCAACCTAGATCAATGGACAGATGACCACAAACTCACTCCTGTGGTGGTACCCATGTCCCTCCTGGACAGAGAAAGTCAGTATTAACTACCATAGACCCTTACTCTGTGAACTTCACTCACCTAACCACCGACAATTGGGGCAACTCAGGATAAATATGGCTAGGCTTGTAAGGGCTCTAAGGCCGTTAGCCTAACACCCTTCCATGAACCTATGAACCTATGAACAAAAAGCAGCTTGTCAAGCAGGAGTCTTAGCCCTGTATATTAACAAACGAGGTAGTGTTACAGGATATTTTTTATAAAATAAGAAGCATGAAACTATAATCTCTAGCATTATTTAGCGATTGCAATGGTATATGAGTTACGAGGAACAGGGCACATATAAAGGGCAACAGCAGAAGTGTTCTGTAAAAATCAGGAAAAGTGTCCATGTGAAAGGAGTCTCGGGACAAAGTCAGGAGGAACACTAGATGACACCATGGCAAGTTTTTAAACTATTACATGGACTCACTGAAAAAGGTAAAAGAGCAACAGCTTCACCATCATGATACATTTTGCAATCAATAAGGAATAAGAAACTCTAATGTCTGGCATTAGTGACTGACTATAAAGATTTGTAATTTACAAGGGCAGGAACAAAAATAAGAAGAGACATCCAGGAGTTCTATCAACTCAGGTACAGGTAAGAGGTATATTGGGGAGGAGGGTCAGTGTTTGAATGTGTGCATGTCTGAGAGATAGTGACTGAGAGAGTTTTCCCCTACCAATGAAATGCATGAACCATTGTAGTTAGAGGCAATTCAGAGACCTGCAGATTAACAGATAATGAGGTCTTTCCTCAATGCGACTAACATGTCTTTGAGTCACATTTTCCTGCATTATTGAAACAGTCCCTTTTGGCTGCAGCTCTTACAGTGGTGGGGTTCTTTCAGAATCCTTGGGCCAGTATCTTAACAGAAGTCTCTGAATTTTTTAATTGTGGGCTACCATTGGAGAATTGATATATGGCCTCTTTTCTATAAAGCTAGTGAAGCCAACTTTTCACAGGGTTTTTGTTATTACAGTCTGTCAGAATGCATGGTTCTAACATGGGAGCTATCTGACCTTTGCTCAAAAGGACAGGTAAAATTAATCTACAAACTATATGTGTAATCTTTATATCAGAAGCAAAACTCCTATGTATTTCACCAGAAAAAAAAGATCAATTTTCACTGGTAACACACCATGGGTACAATGCCATGTTTTCAAGGAGCTAAAGCTGTGGAGTCAAATTCAGGGGTGTGCTGCACTGAAAACTGTAAGTATGAATTTCAACCTTGGGTGGGTTTTGTGTCCAAATACCCTGTTTTATTAACTGAAAGGTTTGTAATGATACATGAAAGTGTGTCATAGACCTAGCCTTTCAAAGACAGTACCCTGTGGTTTTATTTCATGTGCCTTTACTACCATCTGGCATTATTGTCATTTGATCAGTGATCTGAATGCAATAATGGCCTATTGTACTTATTTGCTGAGTTGTCATCACATCACAAGTAAAATTCCTATTTATTTCTCCTGAGTATATCATTTTTTTGTCACCATACGTTTGTGACAAAAAACTTATGTTAAAATGCAAATTCACCCTGGTTTAACACCAATGTCCATATTGGCTGGGGCAACATGTAAACATTCTACTCATCTCTGGGTTATTTGTATTTAAAATATATGGGCTAAAACTATTTTTTCAATCAGATAAGTATGTGCCAGAATCACATTACTGTTGTGTTCATATGAAAGGAGTACTAAATATAATACTAGTCTTCCTTGGGATAAGTAATATGTACTGTCATTTTTGTATGTATTAAGTAAATATGCGTATTATTTGACATGCTGTGAGAGACATGTCTATATTTAAGATTATTTCACCTATTTCATAAAAACTGTTGGCCTGTGCACAATAAATGAAAGGATTATCAGAGAGTCATGCATGGGAAATTTTATAAGAATATCATGAAGTAATTGAGAGATATTCAGAACAGAATGGACTTTGTAAATCGAGTGAAACTTCTACAAAACAGCCAGTAGCAAACAAATGTGTATCTTACAGTTCTTTTCAGACGAAAGAAACAAAAGGTACCAAAAACATTGATCTGTCACACTGGTCTGATTTCAGACCTAAAAGGAATGTCTTTGTATAAAAGTGAAACATTTTAGGGTGTAGTAAAGAAGAGTAAAAGAGAAAAAGACTGCATAAATTAATAAATCAAATATTACAAAAAATGTTTTCTGTGGAAAATAAAAATTGATGATATAGAAAAAGATAGAAAAGTATGGTATAAGAATGTAATGATAAAACATTACTATGTAAAACCATGGGAAAATATAACAGATGAAAAAATTAAGGCTATAAAAATAAGAAGCAAATGATGTTATCAGAAAGTAGAATGTTAAGATTTGTTGTGGATACTGGTAATAGATTTGCCAGTAAAATGAAATATGCCATATAAGTAGAAAAGGGCTTACAATCAAAATGTGGAATGGCAGTTTTACGACTGCTGCTTGTTCAAAATCGTGGCACTTAAGGTCCGCAATGCCGAAGTACAATATTACAAACCATAATAATGAATGTAGACCTGCATTCGTTATTATGAGTTTGGCATTGTGAATGTAGATCTCGGTACAGTGGGGAGTGGCAAATTTCCCATTTTCCTTACTGTAAGTGCGATCTCATAGTTGGTATATTTAAGTTGCAGGGGGTGTGGGGGGTGCAGCCCCCACATGGGGGGTGCAGGATGGCTTCCCCCCCTGCAAAACATTGACACTAATACTGACTTTCAATTCCAGAAGTTTGGTGTTGTGAATGGGACCGTCACGGTGATGATTTCCAACTTTATGAAGGGATCGGTGAGTACATTTTCATTGTTTCGGTTTAGCATTGTGCATAAACGCACAATTACCATTTAGAATTTTGACAGTAAATCATAGAAAAGTGATAGAATATATTTACATTGTCATGAAGAAGAAATTAAGGAATATGTGTTTTTGAAACGTAAAAAGAGTAAAAAAGTTATGGGGAAAACTATGTAAAGAAGATTTTTTTGAAGATATGAAACAATTGGATAAAATAAACATGGATACTACTAAATATGGATATTATAAGAAAAAAGTAAAGAATGTGTTAAAAGAATACATAAAAACAATAGGCCGTTATTTCATTATTTTATGTCATATGGGTTATATGGAATAAAAGAATAAAAGAAATTATGTTTAATGGTAAATGGGTTTTAGCAAAAATATTAAGTAAATAAGATGTTGGTTATGGAAAAATGAGTGGGAGTGTAAAAGGGATGAAAAATTAGTATGATTGTAAAGGAAATTATGAATATATGTAAATATATCTGTACATTTGAAAATATTTGTAACTATATTGCAAATAAGAGTTCTTTTTGTATATAAAGGACCCCCTACTCAGTTAAAGAGGTGCCATGGGATCTTTTACATCTACCTGAGCTACCACAGCTTAAGCAGATGGTCCCTTAATTTAACATCTCATGCAAAGAACGATGGATGTAGGAGTGTGGATCCCCCCTTATGCTGCACTACAGTGTCAGCAATTGGTCTTCCTGGTGTGGGAATAGAACCTACAGGTTTCTGCATCGAAGGTGAGTGGGGTACCTATTGTGCCACTAATACTGCTAAGATAACATTTAACATTAACATAAGATGACATTTTTGCTTATATTACCAAAAACATTTCAGAAAGCAACAGGGTATGGAAATCAAACCAAAAATAGGCAAAAAAAAGTAACAGAGTGTCAAAAAATGAAGAATACAAAGATCATGACCAGAAGAAAAGGAAAGAAAATCAGAATGTTCACAATTTAAGTGGCAAGAACACAGAACCGCTAGAAAAAACATGCCAATGGTGATTTGATGCATGAATGACTAAGAAGAAGGTAATTTAAACCAAAAGATTAAAGGCTGATAATGGCAGTTCCTGACAGTGCACTGCATGCATTCTGGGTTACAAAGTTTATAGAAAATGTGCAGGATACAGACAAATTCAAGTTATGTAGTACAGGACAAGAAACAGTCGTACATCTTGTTGTTGGATGTAATCTACTCATTCTGAGGGTCTGTACAGTGAAAGGCATAACAATGTGACAAAACTGTTACATTAGGGATTGCACAAACACTATAACATACAGGCAGCTGAGAAACATTGCAAACACGAACCACAGAGAATTACTAAAAGCGAAAAAGTACTGATTAAATGGAATCATTCAATACTAACAATTAATTAGTTAGAAGCAAAAAAAAATCAACTATTGCAGTTGAAGAAAAAAGGACAAAAGTAGCATTATTAAAATAGCTGTACCTACTGATTTTAGTGTCCTGTATACTAAAAGACAAAAAGCTACGCAATATCATGATATACAAGCAAAGACCAGAGAGATAGGGAATAAAAATGCCTGGCTAGTTCCAACAGTAGTAGGATCACCAGGGATAATAAAAATAAATGTAAAGCATACTAAATATGCTGTGGCTCCATGTAACTCTATATGAATTACAGAAGGAAGAAACCGTGAGTATACTGCAGGTGGTAAGAAGTGCACCCTTGGCAAAAAATCACAAATTGAGGATGGTTAATTTCATGATCTTTAAGTATACTCAGAATTTGGTAAATGGACCATGCCTGACAAGGTATGAAAAACCCTGAACATCTCAAGGAATTAAAAACAAAACAGAGACCAAAACATCCAACTTGTAGACTAAAACTCTTTCTTAGCTCCTGTATAGGCAACAATATATTTTGCAATATCAATATTTTCACTTCTCAATTCATAAAACATAATTATACTTCCACACTAAAACTTTCTATAAATAACACAAAATAGAATACTTTCACTTAGACTGAACCAAAATTATTCAATCAAACATCAATTATCATCAAAGCTAAACATTCTGTTGAAAAGTTTATTTATATTCTGTTTACTTTTCCCCACAGAAACTATCACAATCTGGCTTATAAGTTCCCAGGCAATTTCTTACTGTACCATTGCTTACCCTGACACAGTGCTTTATGGTCTGAGAACCTTTGTAAGTATCCCTACATCCTAAAGCAAGCACACAACAAATGCCCACTGATGAAATCTGTTTGTGTCCCAATATGTCCCCTTTTACAGGTAACTTTCAGTTGAGACAGACTTCTCATCCCTCATCGATAAATCGATTTGTAAATTCATAAATATTGCAAAGCCACTGAGTCTTATGATCATTCATTCCTTGCCAGTACCCTCCCTCAGGCTGAACTTTCTTTCTCTAGAAAGGTTATACCAGGTAATTCAGGAGTAAATTTGTCAATCAATGAATATCTATCTAGCCATCTAGGCTATGTTTAAATAAAGATTGTGAATTGTACTGCTTAAACTGCAGGGGGGGGGCAGTATGTTCACTAACGCTATGATGTCTGAATATTCCTGTACACCAAACCTCTATATTTTTTTCATTCCTGGGGTGTGCTAGGCTATATACCTCTTCTTCCACCACGTTTTATTATGTAAAGATTTAGAACCCAAGTTCTGGTACTGGTGGAGGTTTTGAACTTGTGGAAATATGAGAGGCCAAAGATAAACTGGTCTATAATGGCAAGGTAAGTGAGAGAGAGATCTTCCCCCAAAGTCTGTAAGACACTGAACAAAGAAAATAAAGCTTCCAGCCTTTCTTGGTAACTCTGGGACTTTAGGTCTGCAACCTCTTTTTAGTTGAGAACCTTTAAAAAACACATGTGTAGACACTAGGCCCAAACCAGGATAAAACACAACTAGAAAAAATAAATCCCAGCCAAGTTCTCCTTAAAAATGTATTTATTTAAAATTGATAGGTTTCATCCAATAGTAATACAGGTATTCATAAGAATAAAGAATCAAGCATACAAAAGGATTAAATCTGAAAACATAGTCACTGAAACAACTAACAAATCACTCTGTAATTCTCAATGCTTCTTCCTCAATACACTACTTAAAGAAATAGTGTCACTCAGTCCTGGATAATTATATGCCTCAGAACAGATTATTAGATCAGTTACCCCCTCCTGGATACCTATGAACTTTTTCTTGTACAAAAAAACAAGAATTTGTTAAATTTAGAACAAGTACTCACATGTTTTGCAAGTAGGTTATCACAATCTCTCTTTTAATGCTATATGTATGCTAGTTTATCTGTTGTGTAATAGCCTTTTCCATTTTGCCAATATAAAAAGCTGTACAAGATAAACACATTGCAACATACACTACACCAAAGTACACCAAATGAATTCCAGTCAGAATGTCCCTTACTCCTCACAGTCCTTTTCATTACTGCCAAGGACATGAAACTACTCACATTAATAAACCTGCTTTATTTGTAGGAACAACAGGTATACATACCAAGGTGTCTACTATTGGCTACAGGAGATTTTACTGTTTCCAGAATATTTTTAATATTATAGGTATGTCTGTAAATAAATCTTGGTTTAATACCCAGTCATTTAGAAAAAACTTTCTTTCATTGTAATAATGTGCTGCCAATGGTGATTAAAATGTTCTGCAATTCTCTATTATCTGTTAAAAAATGCAGGATGATTGCCTTGCCAAAATATTCCCCAGTGCATCTTTTGATTAAATCAGTTTCTTAAAAAATAATGGAGTACACAAAATGGTGACATACCTATTATACCTACCATCCACCACCTCAGCTACTACTTTATTCACCAGTTCAGGGACACAGAATTTACTCATTCCTTAATTACTTCAACCTCATTACTAAAAGTAGTTGTTCTATATAATATAGCTTAAAATCAATTCTTCTCAAAATTTATTGAAACTTTAACATATAAATAGTTAACCCCTTCATAAGAAAAGTTATAGGTAAAACAAGTGATGTGGCATTCAGGAATAAAGCCCTAACTATGGTCCAGGTGACCCAGGTTTGATTAGTGTCTTAGGCATCTGAGACGCTGGCATTGAGGGATGGGAGTTTGCTGATGACACACCCTTAGGGAAGATGTGGTCCAAATAGGGGAGTGGTTCTTAGATGGTTAGGGCATTAAAAACTCCTCAGAATAGAATGTGGATGGCTGAGACACCTAGAATGTCCCTAGGGTCCACAACCAGCTCCAGCCAATACAGAGTAAGTTCAGAGGGATAGCAGTAGCTGGTAGACCTGGTATGGATTTGGGGCTTTGGGTAGCATTGGTTCACAGATTCATAGGTTCATAGGAGGTTACTAGGCTAATGGCCCAGGGGCCTTTACAAGCCTAGCCATGTTATACCTGTGTTCCCAACTGATCTTGGTAATGGAAAAATTTAAGAAAACCAAGTGTTGATTCAAAAAACAATTAAAGAAATCTTTTAATTCATTAACACCCCCAACCACAAAATAAAAATATCAATATGATGTAAGTATTTATTTATCAATTTGAAATAATCACTGTTAAAAACATCTTTTTCTCATTTGTGTAAAACCAAGATGACAAAAATGGAAGCAACATTGTTTAAAATGTTCTCCTTCAAAAATGAAAAAAAATTATCTAAAATAATATTCATGAAGTCAGAGACCAAGTCAACATCACTGTTAGATATTTAGTATCACGTAAAATATCTCTAAATCATTTGATTCAAACATACTGTGGTTTAACAGTGAGTAAATCACAAATATTGTCTGCAACCAAAAATACAACATGTGAGTTATGATATACAGTTTTTTTCTATAGTTCTTTTTCCTCCTTTCATGATCATCAGGACCTTACAGATGCCCTACAGACTATTTCATTCCCCTTTTGTTTTTTGATTCTTCCTCATAGGAGGTATCCTTTTACCGCTTAGCAACAAACCTTTACTTGTTCAGGCTGAGGATGGGAAGAAGTGTTGAGATCTGGAAGCTATCTGTGGGAGTCCTGGCTCTTTTTGAATTCTTACATCTGCTTTTTACTTTAGTCACAAGAACTTTGGTCCTACCCTCTCTTTAACTCTCATCCTCCTCTTAAAGTCACAAAGTCCCATTTCAACAGAGTTTTGTAGACAAAAGTCAAATAAATACATGCCAATTAATCTCCACATCCATGCCTTGTGGCCAATAAGTTCGATAATCAAATATAAAGAAATTGGTGTTTCAGTATTTACGTTTGGTGAAATGGACATTGTAATATTACTACAAAACTAACAAAAATGTTATCTTAACCTTAGTAAGAGTTTACTTGGACATGCTTTCAAAATACAGGATAAATTCAATGTCTAGATATATTTTCTGCTAAACTCCTTACATTACTGCAGGACTACATGTTAAGACTTGTTTAGCTGAAATTTTAGTAATTCTAGTAAATATTATACATGTTCTTGAATAATTATTGTAAATATCAAACATATCATATCCTATTAGACATTTTCTGCAAGTTGTTGCATTTTTGCTCATTATAATGTTTGTATATGTGACTTTTGCTCATCCTTAACTGAAGATGCGACTGAAAAGGGTCAGTAGACAAGCCCACTTACCCAGTTAAGAAATCAAAATACATAAATGAATAATTATCGTTGTCAACCCTCTTTTTTCTACTTTCTACATAGGGTCAGGGTGTTGTGTTAACTGTCGTCATCTCTACCTATCCAATGCCACTCTCCTGCTTCCTTTGACACTTATGCCTGATTGTTGCAGGTCTTCTCTCACACAATACATCCACCTCTTTCCTGGATGCCCTTGTTTCCTCTTACCTACTTCCTCTCTGCCCTAAATCTTCTTCAACAAACTGCCTTCTCCTCTTCTGCATGTGCCCGAACTGCTGTAATCTGTGCTCTTTGATCTTTTCTGCAATTGGAGTTACTTTGACCTCTGCTTTGATGTCCTCATTTCTTTTTCCTGCAGTGTACATCCTACCATCCACCTCAGGCACTTCATCTCAACCACCCCTAGCTTCCATGGCTGCTCAGCCTTTACTGCCCAGCTTTCTGTACCATACAGTAGTACCAGTCGCACCACTGCTTTGTACACCTTACTTTTCAGATGCTTTGGCATTTTTCTGTCTTACATTACACTCCTGACACTCTGCGCCATTTGGCTACAACCCCTCTGATTCGAATTTTGGACTCCTCATTCAGATTTTCCTTCTCCTCAACCACCCCTCCCAGGTACCTGAAGTTGTTGACCTGTTCCACTATTTTCCCTAATATCTGAATATTCAGCTTCTTCTGATTTCTCCATTTTCTGCCTTTATAACTGTCTTATCTGTACACAATTTCATCCCATGTGCCTTGACTTTTACATTCAGCTCCTCTGTCCTTTGTTGAAGTTCTTGCTAGAGTCTGCCTGTACTGCCACATCATCTGCATACAGCCACTTTGTTGATCTGTCCCGTCTGACCTGTTTGCTAAAGTACTCCATCACCAGTATGGATGGCAGTGGGCTCAGAACTGAACCCTGATGCACACCCACTCCAATTGGGAAGTCCCCTGTGAGACCAAGCACTGTTCATACTTGTGTCACTGGGTCCTTCTACATAAGCTGCACTAATTCTAGCAGTGTTTCTGGGACTTTGAATCACCACAGGACTGTTCAAATCAGCTTTCTTGGGACCTTGTCCTATGTTTTCTCCAAGTCTGAGAATGCCCAGTTGAATTATTTCTTCATCTCTAGCTTCTCAACTATCTGTCTTACTGCAAACATTGCTTTGGTTGTGCTGCATCCTGATTTGAATCTGAACTGCTCATCTCCCACCTTACTTTTTACTAATATGCATATTTATTGATCGGTTATCCTGTCTAGAACTTTCATGCAGTGTGACAGGAGTTTGATACCACTATACTGCCCACAGTTGTGAATGTCCCTTTTGTTCTTCAACAATGGCACTAGTATACTTACTCTCCATTCACTTGGGATATGCCTTTCTTTCCATACTGCTACAAGTACCCTCAGGAGCCATTTCTCCCTTATCTAACCCGGCATATTGATCATATCTGTTGTGATCTCATCTGAAACTGCTGCTTCCCCTGACTTAATTTTCCTTGGTGCTGTTCTTACGTCTTCTAGGGTGGTGGGCTCCTCCTCTTCTTTCATCAAAGGCTGTGTCTGGGGCAGTGCAACTTGTGTGTGTGTGTGTGTGTGTGTGTGTGTGTGTGTGTGTGTGTGTGTGTGTGTGTGTGTGTGTGTGTTTATTCAGAAGCTGCTGGAAGTAGTCCTTTCATCTGTCTTTGATGTCTTGTGAACTAATGAGCAGGTTACTGCTGGCATCCCTTATGAAGGGTGTCTGATGACTATCTTCTTTATCTTTTTGCTTTGCCTTGCAACCTGTTGAGTCCTTGTGCCACATTCCAGAAGCCGGTAGTGTGCCTTTTATGCCTTGTTCTTTGCTAATTAAATAAAGACATAAATAAATATTGAATTACCAAAAATATCTTGCTATAGAGTTTATTACACACCCATTCTTGATAGCCTATAAATGCTCTAAAATTCAGTGCTTTACTTGTTTTTTACTTCACCTACATAAATGTTATTACATGTATGCAATATGCCATATTAGTTACTAATTAACGAGCATTAACCTGTTATACACTGCCCTATACGTTACTACTTCACACCTCTCCCCGACCTCCTGATATGCCTGCTGTGGCTTTCCCCTCTGTACCTTATATATCTAGGTAATACACTATAGATCAAGCAGCAGATATTTTGTAAGACACAGCAGTGTAGGAATTTGGTAAACAAATCTGAAATTTCTGATCACATCTATGAATGAGAGTGATTACATGGGTACCCTCCAGTCAAACACCATCGAGTGAATGTTTCATGGGCAGGTCCAGTCTGGAAGATGGTGTTCAGTTGTTTCTCATCTTGGACAGAAACACAAGCAGCTGCAGTGGTTCAAAGACATTTTTAATATGTGATTTGAGGTCTATAGAAACAGCAACAGCAACGAACAGAATGTGGACTGTCCCACCTCCAAAAACAATTCTAACACCGGCTAGGCAGTTCAGTCTATGTTTCTAAGCCATGTCTGCCATCTAGTGGCATATTCTAATTCTTCAACAAAATAATGATGGTGCATTAGATGGATAAATAGAGAGAGATTTGCAGTTACAGTCTATTTTTTTTACACTAAGAGCTCCCTATATGAATTTAACTTTAGCGCAGGACTAGTTGGTTAAGGAAAGCCTTCAATACAGCACACCTAAGCAAAGGCATAGCATCGACATCAAGGGATGTTGTAACACCACTGCACCCGCACCTCATCAGACCACTAATAGAGTATAATGCACCTTTTTGCATATACCTCACCAGACACCTGCAGTAGCTGGAGAGACCACAGAGGTTTCTCACTAAGATAATCCAGGGACTCCAAACCATGACCTAAGTGGACAGGCTGAAAGCCCTGTCACTTTACTCTGTATCTTATAAGCTGCTGAGAGGTGACTTGTGCCTTGTCTATAGGGCAATCTCCAACCCTGCCCTAATGAAAATGCTGCACATAAACAAGTCAAATGGGTCAGGAGTCACTCCCTCTAGAGATCTAAACCTAGCTTGTGACATTAACAGATCATGCTGGAGAGACAGATATGTCTCTTAGAGACTGACGCTTCTCTGGAATAGACTTCCTATTCATATAAAACAGAGGTCCTCACTGACCCTTTTCAAATGTAACCTAGATAATTCGATGAGAGACCACAAATTCACTCCTGGGGTGGCACCCATGTCCCTCATGCACAGGGGTAGCCAGTGTTGATCATAGACCCACTCTGTTCATAAATTTGTTCTGTGAACTACCCAAAAAAGAACAAATGGGGATACATGAGATTAACATAGCTAGGCTTTTAAAGGCTCTAGGGCCACTAGAACCTATGAACCAACAGCCTACATTATGAAGGCATAACACATCATACATTTCACTTGCACTAATCCATAATAAGGCAATAATTTGCCTTCTAACATTTTCAGTGTCATTTTTCAAACAAGGACAATATGGGCAGTCTAGCAGGTCTTCAGGGAGTGAAACCACAACGCATTCCTGCTCTGGCTTCACTACTCTTTAACACAAGCAGTAGAGCAGGGCTACAACTTTTGCATGCAGATGCCTAAGTAGGGTGGTAACATGTAAATCTGAAGATTTTTAAGATTATCTGTCTTCCTCAGTAACAGTAGATACACATTCCCTATCTGAGTGGGTGGCGTAAGCCACAAAACTTTGGGCTAGGCTTATAAATGCCTTAGGGCAGATAGCCTAGTATAAACCTATGAACCTATGAGACCTCCAGGTATCATTGGCAGCAAACGTGGGAACCTGTTTGCCTCTTGATGAAATCCTCCACCTCTTTCAGGTTCACAGACTAGTTTGCTCTCTGAGAATACTGCTCTTATCTGTTCAACATACCTCCTCTCACATGAACCATTACGGTATATGATGCATGTCCGTACATCTCTACCTCTTAGCACAAGAAATCTAGAGAAAACCATACATAATTCATAGGTTAGTACTAAGCTAACTGCCCTTGCGAGCCACTGTAAGCCTAGCCAATTATCCTTTGTGAGACTCAAACCCTGCACCTTGTCTTTGTAAGGCAAACACCTTAGCCATTAGGCCACCTTCCCAACCCCAAAGGGACAATGGCCACAAAAAGGGACATTTTTTAGATATTGCTTTTATAAACTTAGAAAGTTGATAGAATAACTGGTTTTGCATTAGTATAAATTTTCTGAGGGGTATGATGTCTGAAACAAATGTTTTGCTATGCTTTTAACACCATATATGGCTTTAAAATACATTATTATTTTGACAGGATTATACTTTGTATACTTTTACAAATACATAATTTTTCTTATTTATTTGATTCAAAGTATTTTAAATTACTTATTAAAAGGTCAAATAAGTTACTTTTTAAGAAAAGAATGAACTATATATTTAAGGAAATTAGTGGTGCTTAAGAACAAGAGTACATGATCAATGTTTGCTCTAAAGAAGTCTGTTATCAGTTCCAATGGGGACAAAAGGGCTTTACTTTGTATTTCTGTCCTTTTTGTGTGTTGTGTTGATTAAATATTTAAACATATCTATCTGCAAGTGTGGCTAGTATGTTATAGACTCTACTAGAATGCAGTGGTAATATTTGGTGTAAAATATAACATCAAATGCCAGTATGTACACGTGACAATTACAAAGAATTGAAGTTTTTTGTGATTTTATTTATTTATTGTACAATGTTTTGTAATGGTGGTTACAGTAATTTTTTTTTTTTTTGGATAGCTATTATTTTATTTTTAGACTGGATTTTTGTGTTGGTTTCCATTATTTTTAATAATCACAGCTGGTGCTGTACTCTGTGTGTGCCAACAGTGATTCCCATTTTCTGTTTTTTTTTTCTCTTTTTCAAGTTTATCAGAACATGGAATTAGTATGCTTACATCTGAGAAGTGTGGGGGTGCCAGATGGAGGCTTGCCCACCCCCACACAAACCCCCTTTTTGTTATTTTGATTTGTGTTGAAGTTACTTATTTGCTTCACTATTTTTCTGGTTTGCTTATCTGAGCATACACTGTTATTTGTGTTAAGGCTTCTAAACTCACCCTTATGATGCTCTTTGTTGTGTGCTTTCAATATTAGCTAATAAAATCATATGCATGGGATAGATAGATAGATAGATAGATAGATAGATAGATAGATAGATAGATAGATAGACAGACAGACAGATAGATAGATAGATAGATAGATAGATAGATAGATAGATAGATAGATAGAGACATAGAGACAGATAGATAGATAGATAGATAGATAGATAGATAGATAGATAGATAGATAGATAGATAGATAGATAGACAGAGACATAGAGACAGTTAGATAGAGAGATAGCTAGAGAGATAGAGAGATAGAGAAGTAGATAGAGGCATAGATAGATAGATAGATAGATAGATAGATAGATAGATAGATAGATAGATAGATAGATAGATAGATAGATAGATAGACAGATAGACAGATAGACAGATAGATAGATAGATAGATAGATAGATAGATAGATAGATAGATAGATAGATAGATAGATAGATAGATAGATAGATAGAGAGATAGATAGATATATAGATAGATAGATAGATAGATAGATACAGACAGATAGATATATAAGCTAGATGGACAGATAGATAGATACAGACAGAGATAGACAGATAGATAGATAGATAGATAGATAGATAGATAGATAGATAGATAGATACATAGATAGATAGATAGATAGATAGATAGATAGATAGATAGATAGATAGATAGATAAATAGACAGACAGATAAATAGATAGACAGACAGAAAGATAGATAGAGATATAGATAGATAGATAGATAGATAGATAGATAGATAGATAGATAGATAGATAGATAGATAGATAGATAGATAATTAGATAGATAGATAGATAGATAGATAGATAGATAGATAGATAGATAGATAGAGACATAGATAGATAGATAGATAGATAGATAGATAGATAGATAGATAGATAGATAGAGACAGACAGATAGATAGATAGATAGATAGATAGATAGATAGATAGATAGAGACATAGATAGAGACATAGATAGAGACATAGATAGAGACATAGATAGAGACATAGATAGAGACATAGATAGAGACATAGATAGAGACATAGATAGATAGACAGATAGATAGATAGATAGATAGATAGATAGATAGATAGATAGACAGATAGATACAGAATGTCACTCATCACATTTTCTCACCAGAGAGAGAGAGAGAGAGAGAGACAAGCTCTCTTTAAAAAGACGTGCACAATTACAAAATGTTTGATGCAAATACTTAATAGGTTCATAGGGTGGCACTAGACTAATTGCTCTTGTAGGTCATTTTAAGCATACACAATTATCTAATTTGGTAATCAAACCTTGTATCTTGAGTGTGTAAGGTAAACACCTTAACCGTTATGCCAACCCCAAACCCTCATTAATATGTTTCACTGTAATGTAGCAAGTTCAGGAAATAATTTTAAACGCTGTACACATTTTTAATAGCACATTTCAAGTAACAGTAATATTCAAGCCAGTGCCCATAGTGCACATTGCATTTCAGTTAGTTAAGAAGAAGAAAATGTAATCTAATGGTGGTATAACAGCAATATTTAAATTTTAAGAAATCAGTCACTTATCTGCCCATGAACTTAATTTCTGGCGAACAAATCTCACAGCCACAAGTGGACTTAAGTGAATAGTTAAAACTTTCAGTCTTTTATAATGTATCTTGTGGACCTGTCTGGGTAGCATTTGGGACAGTCATGTCAGGTTTCAAGGTGCTTTGGACAGCCTCATGATTTGCCTTTGATTTGGATTCAGAACTTCCACCTTTATCTCAGATAGTTGGTTATGGTAGTATATTTGATGGCATTAGTATACTCTGGTTAGCTAAGGACCTCGTCATCATCACTGGCTGGTACACCGGTGTATGGTTCTCTGATAATGTGACCTTACGGTTGAGGTTCCTTAGAAATGTCCTAGATATGTCACTGGTTATGTTTCACAATGGCACCATCATCCTTCTGTACCATGTAGGATTGTGGCTCATTTATTTTTTGCGCTGCAACACAAGTTGTTTCAAATTTTTTTTCCCTCTTTCAACTTTATGAGCATTGGTTAGCCTAATTGAAGGACAGGTAGATTTTAGGTGGAATATCGACTGTCTAAGAAGATTTTTTGAGTATGTTTTGTTTTGTGTTCAATTTTTGGATAGATTCAAAAAGAATAGCCTTTGGTCTCATTTCAGATTCTGGCTGGGTAAAGTAGTTCTGGTTTGTCTAACAAGCATCAGCTGTACAGGGGTCACTCCAGTAACTACAGTAGAGAGTTGATTATTGGAATGTTGATTATCTGAAACGTCAATTATTAGAACCAGCCTTCCAAAGTTTTCAGGTAGGAAAAAATCACAAAGTCTGTATATGTAAACATTATACATATTTAACAAAAAAAACGAACAATCAAGTCCAAGGAATTGCCAGGAGCCTTGCGTATATAGTTCTCTTTATTTGAACAATGTAACAAACAGTTCGTTGAGCACTTTCATCTGACTACAGAGATTTCATCAGAACAATGTTGATTAACTGAAGCTGCCTTATATACCTTTCTACTTGCCCTAATTGATTAATTAACTAATTAAAAATGCAATTGTTAAAGAAATACAACTGAATTCTAAAAACTAAAAGGTGAATGTTAATCCATCCCTGTATAAAAACATACTTATGACTGAATCAATCTAGTACCATACAAATTCCAGACAGTAATGAATACAATATGTACATAACACTATGAACACTGCATTAAATAAATATAACACATTCCTATATGATGTAAGCTAAAAATGTATATCTATTAAAACACTATAAAATACAATATATAATGCCCTTGTATAAAAAAACAAGTCATTGTTGTAATCATGAAAAATTTTTATATTACGTTTTGACCAAAGGTTTAGTAGGTATAACCTCGTTGAGTCCTGGAGGTGAGGCTGCATTCAGCCTTATCTGCCATTTTATCTCCTTTTCTCCTACAACTGCTTTTATGTTACCACCCCTAGGGTTAGGAGATACAACCTCTAAAATTGCAAATTTAAACCCCTGACATCCAGGACTGCTAACAAGATGATGAGAGAGAGCATTATTAGTATCCCTTTTTCTAATACAATAAGTGTGGTCATAGATTCTGTCCCTTAATCGTCGGTCCGTCTTCCCGACGTAAAAACTACTACATGAGCAACACTTTGCCAGATATACCAGATGTTGAGACTGGCAATTACCATAGCCGAAAATAATTTTACTATGAATACTGTTGCTCAAAAGTATTGTTGTTTCCTCCATTATATACCCACAGTAATTGCAATGACCACACTTTCTAGTACCTTTCCTATTATATACCCTACTCTTATAATTTTGTGTTTTTACCTCAATGATCTTTTTCAAATTCATGCCTGTCTTAGAAACAAAGTAAGGACAGTTAGAAATTTTATCCTTTATCCCCTCGTCACTTCTCAATATATTCCAGTTGTTTAAAATTATGTCCTTAACATCCTTCGTATAATCCCCTTGTTTTAAAATGCAAGCCCTGGTATAAGGTTTTTCACCCTGTATGGCATTTTCATTTATGATATTGTTTTGACTGGCAGACTTGGCGACCAGCCCAGTACCTAATAATGAGGGATATTTATTTCCCCATTCACTGGACACATAGTGTATAATGTCCTCAATCATACTATTAGGGTACCCCTTGTCCCTAAATAGGTTACCTATAAATTGCAATTCACTTAACTTAGCCTAATTGAAGGACAGGTAGATTTTAGGTGGAATATCGACTGTCTAAGAAGATTTTTTGAGTATGTTTTGTTTTGTGTTCAATTTTTGGATAGATTCAAAAAGAATAGCCTTTGGTCTCATTTCGGATTCTGGCTGGGTAAAGTAGTTCTGGTTTGTCTAACAAGCATCAGCTGTACAGGGGTCACTCCAGTAACTACAGTAGAGAGTTGATTATTGGAATGTTGATTATCTGAAACGTCAATTATTAGAACCAGCCTTCCAAAGTTTTCAGGTAGGAAAAAATCATAAAGTCTGTATATGTAAACATTATACATATTTGCTTGAACATGTTTTTTCAGCTTGTAGCCAGCTCATGTGTGAAAAATATTTTTTATTGTCTACTGGAATCACTGAATGATTGAAAAGTGTATTCGTACGTACAGAAAAAAAGCAAGATTTTAGACGTTTTATATCTGGTTCAATTATATATTTGATTATCTGAACTACCCTAGTTCACAATTAGTTTGGATAATCAACACTGTACTGTAATAATTAGTAAGATGACAGCTTGGAGGAAAATGTATTTATTTACAACCACATCACAGCCAAGTTCCCAGTGCCTCCATCAGAGCCCTTCAGAGGAAACTAAGCAACAAACCTCCATAATATTTTAATACCTCAAACAATAAATTGGAATTAATAAAGTTACATAGAATGCAATAAAACAATTACTACAAATAAAATTAGTGCAGTAAAGCCTTTAATCATATCCCCATTAAGTCCTTAGGTACTAAAGTATCAAACTTAATTATACCTACAGCTTCCTTGGGTTATAAAATCTGTTTAAAATGTTTCAGGTTTTGTAAATATTCAGAATATTGCTGTAAAATATAAACTCATGCACCAACAAGATCTGCTTGATGATAGTTAAAATAGTGACAAGCTATATACCTACCTTCTTTATTGTTTATGATGTCTGATTTGTTCCTGAAGCTTAGTTTTAAATTTCCTTTTTTGTCTTATAAATATAAGTGAGACAATATGGGCATTTTACCACATAAAAAACAGCCTCAGTCAAACATGAATAGGAATCATGAACATCCAATTTAACATAATTAATGTATATAAAAGAAACCACTACAGTTGGCAGATATTACAAGCCTCCCAAGCAGAAGTACCATACATTTTGGATGCCCTTATTTAAATTCTCAACAGGCCTTCTAGAAAAACTGTGGACTATATAATCTGTGAAATTCCCACCCTGTCAGTAGGCAAATTTAGACCTACTGCCAACATATGCTCATGTGAAAAGTGTTTCCACAGTACAATTTCCAGGTGCAATATTCCTTTAAACAGGGTTTTCCAAAGCAAATGATATTTACAGAAGCAGTATTCCTTCATATAGGGTATTCCAAAGAAACATTACTTATGGTTACCTGTAATTTCACAGGCTCTACTACATAGACAATATAACTTCTCTCAGATTCAAACCCTTTTAGACATCAGGGACAAATTCCAGACTTCAGACTTCAAGGAGATTTTCATACATTTCCCCTACACACTCCCTATGTTGACCGAGGATTCATGAAATTGATTTCTTCCATAAGTATTAATCATTTTCTACCCCAAGATACACCTGCCCCTTGTTGGTTGCTGTGGCACATTACCTCATTCTGGTTAGCCTGCCTGCTTCTCTCATCTCACTTACATATAATTAAGAGAAATCTAGCAGACTAGCCTTACATTGAGCACTGTATTCTGTAGCCTTACCTGTCACTATACTATGTGTCTATCCCCACAGAGAACCACTGCTTTTAGCTCTCTTGGATATCGTGTAAGCCTGAGACAGCCCATCTGTATTAAAGTGACTGTGCCATGGGTGGTGTTGGCTATTGACATCTTGAGGTTAGAGGATGAAAACCTAAATGGGCAACTTGTTTCTCCCCAGATAATATTTTAGGGTGGTAAGGCCATATTTAATGAAAAGTACACCCTTTCAGTAGCTGAGTTTGCTTCCCACTGATATGACAAATGGGATGCTCATTGTCATCTAGAGTCTGAGACTAGACTGTGCCATTGCCTACCTCAGAGGCATTTGCATATGTCCAAAATTGTTTAGAAAAGTCTGGAGCTAATGGTACTAGTTTGAACACAGCATATTTAGTTGTCTAAAGGTTTGGTCTGCTTCAACTGTCTACTTAAGAGAACCTTACCCATGGTCAGGTGTTTCAAGGAAGAAGCAATGGTAAAAAACGTCAATATAAATTCATGATAGTAGCTACCAGACATAAGAAAGCAAGTCTGTTCTTTTTTTAAGTGGTTGGCATGAACCAATTTCATACTGATTCAATTTTCTCATCCTGTGGTTACACTAAACTTGACCTACTACATATCCAGAATAGCAGGCTTCTGCCATGCTTAACTTGTGCTAACCTGGAGTTACCAGTTAAAAATTACTCAAGCTTTACAGAATTGGTTTCTACAGAAAATATTATCACATTATACAGGTAGGCTGCAGCACACCTGGAATGAGGTCAAAGAGTTTTATCCGTCACCCTCTGGAATTTTCCAAAAGCTGAACTCTGTAGTGTAATAGTACACTTGGTGTGAAAAAATGCCATTTTTTGTTAGCTTCTGTGACTAGTAGAATCTGCCAGTAGCCTTTTATAAGGTCCAAATTGGAAAGAAATTTAGCCTTGCCCAATTTCTAATAATTTTTTCCACACAAGACACAGGGTATGAATCAGATTTAGACATGCTAGTTGGTTTTCTGAAGTCACTGCAAAATCTTATACACACATCAGACTTAAAGGCTAGTACAAGACTAGTAAGAGAAGACTGTTCCACTCACTACAGGATTCATGTATGACTCCAAGTTTAAACATTTTCTGCACGTTTACCAATTTTCATTGGAATTCTGGTATTTGGTATGGTTTAAAATTTCTTTTCTCACCAGGATGGATTTCTGTGCTGTGTTGTATTAGACCAGTTTTGCCAGGCAATTCTGAAAATATGTCTCTATTCCTGAGTATAAATTCCTTTGTTTCTTGCTTCTGAGACATCATGTATTTTGACTTCAGGACTTCAGGACGTGTTGTGGAAAACTTAACCTTGTTTGGAAACATACTTTACTATTTAAATTTCAGTTTCTGACCATGGTTTCACAATGTTTATATGATATAAAAGTTCCGGTTTCCATTTTACAAGTCATTTCAACATTTAATTCACTTCACTTACTTTTTCTACAGATTGAAATGATTCTTATCACTTTACAGGAAACTTGTTTTCAAAAATGAGCACTAAAAAGTAATTTATCTGCTAGTTTAAGTTCCCTGAGTTGAGCACTTTTGTTATATGTTCGCTGTTGTTTCATGCATTCTTTCATGTATTATTTTACTTTAAAGTCCTTGCCCTGTCCTGCATATCTGTAAAATGCTCTTTCATACTTGTAAAGGGAGTGTTTTTCTCTTTCCATGTTTTTTCCTATGATTTCTTTTCTTGAGCAAGTCTTAGGGATGTTGCCATATAGCAGTTCAAATGCTGTAAATCCAGTTGAGGCTTGGAAAATTCTTTTACAGCAAAGAGAATATACAGACGAGTTGGTTCCAGTTCTTTCTGTCTAGTTCTGTACCCTTTCATAGCCTAGTTTTTTTAAAAGTTTTGTTAAAGTAGTAGTCTAGCTGTATGAGGTAAGCATATATATATATATATATATATATATATATATATATATATATATATATATATATGTACATACAGATGTTTCCAAGCTGATTCATTTAAAAAAGTAACTACGTACATGTATTATTCTGGGCATGAATGGGGAACTTGGTCTTTAGGAATTTCTCAGAGAATTTCTACTCTATGAAAATCACTACAACTTTTTTTTGTATGGAATTTGCATTAATTATTCATAGGATTCCTGACTCTGGTAACCAATGCTGCATAATCATTGAGTAACTAGATGCACTGATGTCTTTTGCTTAGATTTACAAGTGTTCCTACAATGTCCATTGCAGTTCTTTCAAACGGGGCTTCTACATTAGGTAAGGTTATCTAAAGGCTCTTAAACACTGGGTAGGTTACTGCCCTTTGGCATTCTGAGTAAACTACATTGACGTTTTCTATGTTCTACATAGCAGCAGGCCAACAAAATCTTTCTGCAATACAATTTTTGTCTTATCAGTTCCTAAATGGCTACTCAAAATGTGGCTATTAGTTACCTTCATTACAAGTGTTGTAAAGGGTTATGGAACTATTAACTGGTTCAGTGTCTGTTCTTTGTCCATGGATAAACTACAGAATGGGTAATTTTTTTTTACCTCAAAGTATGTATACTTCACACGATAATTCTTGCTTGCAAAGCATTATTAATGCATGTTTAACTTAATTTAGTGGGGTCATTTTCTGTTTAGACAACTCCATTTCCAACAATCATAAAAATTTTATTTACTGTTGAGATGCTCAGAGGTCTAATTGTAAATTAATTAATGGTTGCAGTAATGTGTTTCAAATTTGTTTCAAAGGAATACATAATTGCATACCAGTCACAAAAAGTCAGATTAATGACTGTTAAAATTGATCAAACAAAACAGAGTCAGTCAGTTTATAGGTTCATAATTTGGTACTAGGCTATCAGTCCTAGGGCCTATACAAGCATAGCCATAACAATTCCATGGATATTTCTTCCCACAATATTTACTTCCCTGGACCACTGTCTAGCAGGGTGACTGACGTGATCCCTGGGATGAATTTCCTATCTCCCATCCAATCATCAAGGTTCCTTTTGAAGAGAGCCAAGGAGGCACTCTGCTTGACATGTATGGGAAGTCTATTCCAGAGTATGGGGAGTCTCTGGGTCAGGAACCTATCCCTCCAGTATGTTTTGTTTATTGTGATGACAAGGTTTAGATCCCTAGAGTGTGTGGCTCTGAGGGATTGGGATTTCTTTAAGTGGAGCATGTCCAACAGCTCAGGGTTTGACATGACCTTGTATGTTAAGCAGAGATCACCTCTGAATAGGCGATATGCCACAGAGTATAGCTGGAGTTTTTTTAGACAGTCAACATAGGGCATCTGCTTTAGGCCTGTGATTCTTTTAGTGAGGTATTTCTGCAGTCTTTCCAGCTGTTGAAGATGTCTTGTAAGGTACATACCAAATGGGGTGTTGTACTCTATAGTGGGTCTAATGAAGAATGAGTACAGTGGGACAATGACCTCCTTTTTTCTGGATGAAAAGCCCTTAGTGATGAGGTGTGCCACATAGAAGGCTTTCCTGACTGTTGTGGCAATGTGGTTATCGAAGGTGAGACCACTGTCCACCTGTGTCCCCAAATCTCTCATGACACTTTTGGTGTTTAGTGCACTGCCACCGATGTGGTAATTCACGGATACATGTTTTTTCCCCAAAGGGGATAACTATACATTTTTTGGCATTAAGCTTGAGCCCATGGCTCTGGCACCAATCATCTGTTTCTGTAAGGCCCTTTTGTAGAATATCCACATCATTTGGGGATTCAATAATAGCTCCCAGTTTGCAGTCATCTGATAACTTTATTAGCCAGAGTACCTTAGTGTTAGCCTGCATTTCAGAGAAGTAGATGCCAAACAAGAGCGGTCCCAGGACCGAACCCTGAGGTACTCCTCTTGTCACTTGTCTGGAGCTGGATTTGGAGTCAGCTACTTTTACAGTGTGGGTTCTGTCAGTAAGCCAGTTGGCAACCCATCGAGTGACATAGGAATTTATGCCCAGCTTAGTAAGTTTATCTATGATTCCAGAGTGGGGGATCATGTTGAACACTTTGGCGAGGTCCAGATAGGCTGTGTGGACCACCTTACCCTTGTCCACAGTTCTGGAGACTGATTCGAAGATGTTAATCAGGTTCAGGAGACAAGATCTTCCCTTCATGAACCCAAACTGGGTGGGGTCCAGTGTTTGAAGGTTGCCAATGTCATTGTTCATCCACATACAGCCCCTGTGCCCAACAGTTATATACACTTTGCTGACTGTGCACCTCAGATGTCTGATTGTGATTAAAATAATGTCCAAAGTATGGTATTTCAATGTTTTTCAACTTTCTTTCACACAAACAGTAGTCACAATGAAGTATTTACAGTTGCTTCAAACAAATACTTATTTGTCCTGCTAAACCAAATTAATGACTGTTTAACATAAGTAATAACAGAAAGGTCAGTCATTTTATACAACATTCCCAGTGCCCAGTAATTGTATTCACTTTGCTGACTGTGTGCACCTCAAATGTCTATAAAAATGGCCACAGTATTTGTTTCAGTTCTGTTTCACACACATATTACATCCAGCCTCACTAGAGTATTCCCAATTGTTGCACACAAATACTCATTAGTTCCATAAAGCCAGAAAATGATGGTTTAACTTAAGCAAATGACAACAGGCCAGAGTCACTTTTATCCACAGACAGCCCCCCCATAGCCAGAACATATAGGGACCTAACAGCAATTTATTTGAACTCTGTTTCACACATGCAGAAAGCCAGCTACAGTACACATATTTCAACTCATTTCACACAAATACAAATTAATCCTGCAAAGTTCACTGTCCCTTACCTGCTACAAATCAGTCCATTCTGCATGTGCTGTACCCTAGTTACAACATTCTGTGGCACGTCTTCATGATATCACTGCCTACAGACTACTAGTGCTGTTTGTATTGTCACTGTAACCATTACCCTCCATTTTTTCCAAAGGTTCTTAGCTTTCTGTTCCCTTTCAACTGCCATAATCTAGATGAAGAATCTTGAAACTTCAAAGGCTCATTGATTTGTGGTCTAGATTGTGAGTGGGACTGCAGAGAAATCCTGGAAACTGAGATGTGTGCAGCACTTCCTTACTGCAGCAGTATATATTTTTTTTCAACAAGGCACCACAGCAAGAGCAGTTTTTTTTCTCAGGGAAAAAAAAAAACAAAATGGAAAAGTACACCTGGCCAGGTAAGACACAAAGAGGCTACCTAACTCATCTATGCCGAGGGCTGGCCATGTAAAAAGTATATGAAATCTGTCTTAGGAACAAGCAAAATTTGTGGTCATCTGAAGTACCAGCCTTTGAAAGTGACACACACACTTTTTTCCAAGATGGTGGTCACCTGGTGAACTGCATTTACACTGAGCTCCCTACCTTATTAGTCTTTCCTCAGTCTTTATACCTTTCAAAAGCTTAGGGACGTTCTATGGAATAAAGGAATCGACTACAGCATCATAAAATCAAACCATACAGGACTTGCAGCTATAAAGAAAGAGTCTAAATCAACTGTATATCCTATATCTGCTTTCTAAGCCTTGTACTTACTGTGTTCCAGAAGGCCTCAATTTACTGCAGCACTCTGAAGACCACATGGCTAGACAGCAAAAATCTTCAAATGACCCTATTACAATGGAAACACAGACAACAAAAGCTAAGTCTTCGGTAATCTTCTCACCAGAAAAAGAGAATATCTCAAAAAGGCAAAAAACCAATAAACAGCATCTGGAACTTAACAAAAACACTAGTGACATTACTGAGGTTTCTGGCTTCCACATGGATGAATTAAAACAGGCCCTACAACCCATACATGCAGCCATCCAGAACTTTTTGGAACAACTTTCAAGCATTAGTAAATCTGTCACTCAGATTGCTGAAAGAGTGGGCACTCTTGAACAAAAAACACAGACAAATGAATCTCAAATTCAAACCCTTACTGAAGAGCTTTGTGCTAAATCCACAGTTATAACAGAACTCCAAATGAAAATAACAGATCTGGAGGCAAGAAGTCGGAGAAACAATATTCTGATTAGAGGTATCCCTGAGAGCTATGATAATCAAAACTTAATTACTACCGCAAAGCAAATCTTCGAGTCTCTATTACAAATTGACGGTGAGATACCCGAGATTATCATTGAAAGGGCCCACAGAGCTCTCCGGAGAAGGCAAGACACTTCAGACCCCTGTCAAGTCTATGTCAAGCTGCTCAACTACCAAGTAACACAAAAAATACTAAATGCAGCAAAAAAACATAAATCCCTAGTCTGGAACAAGCACAAAATCACCTTCTCGCAAGATCTACCTGCAAGCATCAAGGAAAACAGACAAAAACTGGCTACGTTCTGCGCAGATTTAATTAAAAGAAACATACGCTTTCAAATGCGATATCCCTGCAACCTGATATTTTACAGCAATGAAGTGAGATACTCGGTTAACTCTCAAAATGATGCAAAAACAGCCTTTATTAAGGCTTTCAACAAAGTTCCCACCTCCTGAAGCTATATTATAGCTAGCGACTCCCCCTTATAGCTAGATATCAGAACACTACAATGCTTCCCATGAACCTGCTGGAAATCTCAACAAATCTACTGATTTTAATTTAAGCAAACAAGTATTCTTTCATCTACCTGTGCAAAAGTCTCAAGGTCCTCTCTTGTTGTTGGCGTCAAATCCTCTCACGGATGTTTCCAAGTGGGTCTCCTTTGGCCGCAACACCTGATACTGCTGCAACATACACGGGGCTCTATCAACAACCCACGGACCGCATCGCCCCAGGAAACACACAACTCACTAGTCCAGCATGATTGAACGCCTCCCTGCAACCCAAAAATCACGCCGACAATCCTCCTAGCAACTGTGAAGTGATCAATACGGCGTTATCAGGCAAACGGAAAGCATGGCTTGCTGACAGGCGCTGAGGGCAGCTATGGACCTCCGCTCTGAAACGATTCTGCATCCTCGCGCCTCATACAATACTGTCAACTTCCGGAAACCGGGTAGAGATCAGTGAAGCACTACAGTCTCGTTTCAGAAAGCCCTCATATGTGTTAAAACAGAATCACGATGGTGTCGCTAAGATGCCTAATGCCTCTCCTATGGAGTACAGTGTTACTCTAAGGTTGCTAGTACTGCAGCGCACGTAAAATCTAGATATACGTGCAACACTTACGAAGGCTGCAACTCCTCAGCCATTCAACATGCATTGTGCCTATAGCAATGCGGGCCACGCGCTGGAATGTGCAAAACACTACAAAATAAAAGTAAACATTGTCTTTTGCTATTAAAGCCTTATTCGGAAAGTTGCCCTATTAGATTGAGCAATATTGCTACACCAGATACAGCCATTATTGCTTAAGCTTCCTTCCTATAGCCATATAATAATACTAAATACAACTAAAAATACCAATCACATCCTAAGTCAGTCCCTGATTATTACATTTATTTTAATTATAAGATGGCTGAGAGTCTGCTAAGAGCCTTGTTCTCAAGGGAATCACTATAATACAATTTGATGCATGTAGTACAGGTCAAGATTGTAAGCGGACCCTAGATTGGTGTCTGTGAGAGAGTGTTATACCCAAGAAATGTAAACCAAGCTTTGTAGAGCGTAAGGTTATAGGGTTGTGTCAAGTAACTCTACATAATCTATTCAGCTAGATACACGTGACATGTACTCTGACAGCAAAGGAGAGGACTGTTTTACCGAGCTAATTAAGATACCTACTTGAAGCAATGGATCTCCCTCCTTTTCCCTCTCCGTGATTGCGGGGGATGCTTTGATGTTAACATAATTAGCTGGTGGAGTAAGGGCACCATACATAAATATTTGTCTCAGACAGAGTCTTTTTTTGTAGATTACTTAGCTGTGCTAAGTCATAATACTGTTAAGTCAAAAAGTGTTTGTTGCATGCTGTGAGTCACTAAATTCACAGATATATTTGTTAAACGGTGGACTCCCGAGAGTATACACCCTTGCGATGGCATGTTGTCATATATACTCGCTACACTACTCTACCTTACCACAGACCATGCCACAAGTTATCTAAACTGCATGTCAAATAATTTACAGTCTTAGAAGCTCAGTGGGTGATGTAGTAAGGAATCTAGGTAGGTTATGTTTTGGAAAAGTTATATTTTGTACATATGTATAGTAAAGTTTAGGTTAATGTTTGTGTGTATATATACTTCTTCATACAAGGAGTATGGGTGGTTAGGCACTGGGGTTAGTCTGAAGAAGTTGTGGGCTACCTTTTGTCGCAATGACAATCTCTTCATAAAGACAGTGTTAAAGATATATCAAGCCTTTTTCTCTCCTTTATACCCAAAAATAAATCCTCCTAAACAAATCTTATTATATGTAGGTATAACAATAACCTCCCTCTTATCCCACTTTTCAATAATACAAATTAAACTAAGGAAGTCAGTAGCTGGCAAATAGACTGCTGGAACGTTAAAGGCTTACAGAATGCTGAGAAAAAAAACCTAATACTACACCTTTTCTTTAAATCTCAGGCCAGTATATGTTTCTTACAGGAGACACATCTACCCAAAGAATGCTGGGAAAAAACTTCTAAAAAAAAATGGATCAGGACTATATTAGCGGGGGGCGATAGTTCAAACTCTAAGGGAGTAGCAATCCTAATTAAGAGACAATTCCAGGGTACTATCATAGACGGCAAGTCTGATAAATATGGTAGGTGGTGTTATTTTACATCCATAGTGCCGGATTCTACTAAACCCGTCTTATTTCTGAACGTATATGGTCCATGCACCCAACAACACTTCTTCATCATGGAAATTTATAATATCCTTAGCTCATTCCCTGACCACCTTCTTATTATTGGAGGAGACTGGAATACAGTCATAAATCCCAGTTTAGACCGTACCAGCAATTCCCCCTCATATAATCATCAAGCTTCTACTGCCCTGGAAGAACTAATGGCGGACCTTAATCTCATGGATACTATTGTCTTTGGTACGGACCTATCTAAAAGCAGTATGTACACTTTCTACTCCCACTGCCACAAATCATGGTCACGTTTAGACTTCTTCTTAATTTCTAAATTCTTCTCTAAATTCAAGATTGCACTAAGGTGTGAACCTAGGTTATTATCGGATCACGCAAAAATCTCCCTTATGATTACCTTCACACCCGATACCACCCCTCGGGTAAACTGGTCCTTTAACAACAACTTATTAAAACACAAAGAGGTGGTAGAGAGAATTGATAGGACATTGTCTGAATTATACGCAGGGTTTGGTAGTTCTCAGATAGCGCTTGACATACAATGGGCGGCTTGCAAGGCTGAATTAAGAGGGTACCTGATTAGTAAAACCACATTCTTTAATAAGCTTAATAAAAGGAAAGAATCGGTTCTTGCTCTAAGGCTAGCTTCCTTGGAAAGAGAATTTAAAACACATCCTGACTCCAAACTAGAGGAATTGATCAATATTACACACAAGGAACTATGTGAGCTACATTTATACAACTACTCGATACAGGAGCAAAAACAAATTGCAACCTACTCTGAATGGGCACAAATCCCATCTAGAACATTGTCTAGAATACTCAAAAACAATAGCCAACAATCTCCATCTTGCAACATAAAGGGGAAATATACAAAACAGACTGCGAGATTATTAAGCTTTTCTATGACATATATTCTGACATTTATAGCAATAATAGACACAACAATTTTAGTCTGCAGATGGATACATTTCTTAATTCAATCAGCTTCCCATCTCTCAGCCAGGAGCAAATATCCATTCTATCAGCTCCGTTTAATATGCGAGAGATTCAAAACGCTATTAATAAACTCAAAATAGGCAAATCCCCGGGCCCGGATGGCTTCACTACCAATTTTTTCAAGACTTTTAACTCAAAAATTGCCCCTATTCTTCTAGAAGTCTTTAACTTCATTGTAAAACATGGAATTACTGACATACACTGGAACAATTCAAAAACAATCTTACTACTTAAAAACAATAAAGAAAAAACAGACCCGCATAACTACAGACCTATCTCGCTTATAAATGTTGATATGAAAATCTTCTCTGCCATCTTAGCCAACAGACTTAAACAGGTACTACCACACCTAATATCACCTGATCAAGCTGGGTTCATGTCCAATAGACATACATGGGACAATACACTAACACTAGATTCTCTTATCCAGTTTACCAAAAAAGAGAAAAACCCGTTATATGCCTTAACTCTAGACGCATCAAAAGCATTCGACAGGGTAAACTGGGAATTCCTCTTCTCCACGTTAGCACATTTTAATATACCCACATCCTTCCTAGATATGATCAGAACTCTTTATTCGAACTCATGCACATATCTTTATATAAATAAAAAAAGATCTAATCTTATCCAGATTACTAATGGCACAAGGCAAGGTTGTCCACTTTCCCCCTTTCTCTTCAATCTATTTATTGAACCTTTTTTCCTATTTTTTACTCAAAATACATTTCATACTATTCCTAAAATCCTAAACACACAAGTAGCACTTTCGGCCTTCGCTGATGATCTAAACCTTTACTTCCAATACCCTAACACAGATATGCCAAAAATATTAAAAGCAATTTCCTCCTTCTCTAAGGCCTCTGGGTATCAAGTCAATGATAAAAAATCACACATTCTCCCAATAAATCCTGAAGCGCATAAACCTTTCTTTTTCCCTGAATCTCCCTTTCACATCACATACAGTCTCAAGTACCTTGGCGTCAACTTTGAACACAACCAAGCCTCTATGCTTCAAAACAATCTGCTAAAATCATGGTCTATCATCTGTCAAGACCTACAAAGGTGGAAGTTATTAAACCTATCATTTCTCTCAAAAGTAGCTATTGTGAAAATGAATATTCTCCTAGACTCCTATACCAATTTAGTGCGACAAATATAATTATATCCAACAACCTTTTTTCACAGTTTGAAAAAACATTGATCAAATTTCTCTGGTTCCCTAAGAATGTCAGGATTTCCTCTTCCAAGCTAAGTCTCCCCAAGGAGAAAGGTGGGGTGGGCCTTCCAAACTTCCAGCTGTATTATCTGATTATTAGCTCTAATAAACTGTGGTCCATTGTAAACATGAACAACAAAACCCAAACCCATAACCCAGTGTGGTTAAAGATATGGCACAGACATATCCTATCTAACAAAATTAATCCTAAGGCCACTCCCTTCTTATCATCCACCTCTCTGAATAGCCTAAAACTATCCTCTCGTCCATTGTAAACATGAACAACAAAACCCAAACCCATAACCCAGCGTGGTTAAAGATCTGGCACAGACATATCCTATCTAACAAAATTAATCCTAAGGCCACTCCCTTCTTATCATCCACCTCTCTGAATAGCTTAAAACTATCCTCTCGTCCATCGTAAACATGAACAACAAAACCCAAACCCACTACCCAGCGTGGTTAAAGATATGGCACAGACATATCCTATCTAACAAAATTAATCCTAAGGCCACTCCCTTCTTATCATCCACCTCTCTGAATAGCTTAAAACTATCCTCTCGTCCATCGTAAACATGAACAACAAAACCCAAACCCATAACCCAGCGTGGGTAAAGATATGGCACAGACATATTCTATCTAACAAAATTAATCCTAAGGCCACTCCCTTCTTATCATCCACCTCTCTGAATAGCTTAAAACTATCCTCTCGTCCATCGTAAACATGAACAACAAAACCCAAACCCATAACCCAGCGTGGTTAAAGATATGGCACAGACATATCCTATCTAACAAAATTAATCCTAAGGCCACTCCCTTCTTATCATCCACCTCTCTGAATAGCCTAAAACTATCCTCTCGTCCATCGTAAACATGAACAACAAAACCCAAACCCATAACCCAGCGTGGTTAAAGATATGGCACAGACATATCCTATCTAACAAAATTAATCCTAAGGCCACTCCTTCTTATCATCCACCTCTCTGAATAGCTTAAAACTATCCTCTCGTCCATCGTAAACATGAACAACAAAACCCAAACCCATAACCCAGCGTGGTTAAAGATATGGCACAGACATATCCTATCTAACAAAATTAATCCTAAGGCCACTCCTTCTTATCATCCACCTCTCTGAATAGCTTAAAACTATCCTCTCGTCCATCGTAAACATGAACAACAAAACCCAAACCCATTACCCAGCGTGGTTAAAGATATGGCACAGACATATCCTATCTAACAAAATTAATCCTAAGGCCACTCCCTTCTTATCATCCACCTCTCTGAATAGCTTAAAACTATCCTCTCGTCCATCGTAAACATGAACAACAAAACCCAAACCCATAACCCAGCGTGGTTAAAGATATGGCACAGACATATCCTATCTAACAAAATTAATCCTAAGGCCACTCCCTTCTTATCATCCACCTCTCTGAATAGCTTAAAACTATCCTCTCGTCCATCGTAAACATGAACAACAAAACCCAAACCCATAACCCAGTGTGGTTAAAGATATGGCACAGACATATCCTATCTAACAAAATTAATCCTAAGGCCATTCCCTTCTTATCATCCACCTCTCTGAATAGCTTAAAACTATCCTCTCGTCCATCGTAAACATGAACAACAAAACCCAAACCCATAACCCAGCGTGGTTAAAGATATGGCACAGACATATCCTATCTAACAAAATTAATCCTAAGGCCACTCCTTCTTATCATCCACCTCTCTGAATAGCTTAAAACTATCCTCTCGTCCATCGTAAACATGAACAACAAAACCCAAACCCATAACCCAGCGTGGTTAAAGATATGGCACAGACATATCCTATCTAACAAAATTAATCCTAAGGCCACTCCCTTCTTATCATCCACCTCTCTGAATAGCTTAAAACTATCCTCTCGTCCATCGTAAACATGAACAACAAAACCCAAACCCATTACCCAGCGTGGTTAAAGATATGGCACAGACATATCCTATCTAACAAAATTAATCCTAAGGCCACTCCTTCTTATCATCCACCTCTCTGAATAGCTTAAAACTATCCTCTCGTCCATCGTAAACATGAACAACAAAACCCAAACCCATAACCCAGCGTGGTTAAAGATATGGCACAGACATATCCTATCTAACAAAATTAATCCTAAGGCCACTCCTTCTTATCATCCACCTCTCTGAATAGCTTAAAACTATCCTCTCGTCCCATCGTAAACATGAACAACAAAACCCAAACCCATTACCCAGTGTGGTTAAAGATATGGCACAGACATATCCTATCTAACAGAATTAATCCTAAGGCCACTCCTTCTTATCATCCACCTCTCTGAATAGCTTAAAACTATCCTCTCGTCCATCGTAAACATGAACAACAAAACCCAAACCCATAACCCAGCGTGGTTAAAGATATGGCACAGACATATCCTATCTAACAAAATTAATCCTAAGGCCACTCCTTCTTATCATCCACCTCTCTGAATAGCTTAAAACTATCCTCTCGTCCATCGTAAACATGAACAACAAAACCCAAACCCATAACCCAGCGTGGTTAAAGATATGGCACAGACATATCCTATCTAACAAAATTAATCCTAAGGCCACTCCTTCTTATCATCCACCTCTCTGAATAGCTTAAAACTATCCTCTCGTCCATCGTAAACATGAACAACAAAACCCAAACCCATTACCCAGCGTGGTTAAAGATTTGGCACAGACATATCCTATCTAACAAAATTAATCCTAAGGCCACTCCTTCTTATCATCCACCTCTCTGAATAGCTTAAAACTATCCTCTCGTCCATCGTAAACATGAACAACAAAACCCAAACCCATAACCCAGTGTGGTTAAAGATATGGCACAGACATATCCTATCTAACAAAATTAATCCTAAGGCCACTCCCTTCTTATCATCCACCTCTCTGAATAGCTTAAAACTATCCTCTCGTCCATCGTAAACATGAACAACAAAACCCAAACCCATAACCCAGCGTGGTTAAAGATATGGCACAGACATATCCTATCTAACAGAATTAATCCTAAGGCCACTCCTTCTTATCATCCACCTCTCTGAATAGCTTAAAACTATCCTCTCGTCCATCGTAAACATGAACAACAAAACCCAAACCCATAACCCAGTGTGGTTAAAGATATGGCACAGACATATCCTATCTAACAGAATTAATCCTAAGGCCACTCCCTTCTTATCATCCACCTCTCTGAATAGCTTAAAACTATCCTCTCGTCCATCGTAAACATGAACAACAAAACCCAAACCCATTACCCAGCGTGGTTAAAGATATGGCACAGACATATCCTATCTAACAAAATTAATCCTAAGGCCACTCCCTTCTTATCATCCACCTCTCTGAATAGCTTAAAACTATCCTCTAGTCCATCGTAAACATGAACAACAAAACCCAAACCCATTACCCAGCGTGGTTAAAGATATGGCACAGACATATCCTATCTAACAAAATTAATCCTAAGGCCATTCCCTTCTTATCATCCACCTCTCTGAATAGCTTAAAACTATCCTCTCGTCCATCGTAAACATGAACAACAAAACCCAAACCCATTACCCAGCGTGGTTAAAGATATGGCACAGACATATCCTATCTAACAAAATTAATCCTAAGGCCACTCCCTTCTTATCATCCACCTCTCTGAATAGCTTAAAACTATCCTCTCGTCCATCGTAAACATGAACAACAAAACCCAAACCCATAACCCAGCGTGGGTAAAGATATGGCACAGACATATTCTATCTAACAAAATTAATCCTAAGGCCACTCCCTTCTTATCATCCACCTCTCTGAATAGCTTAAAACTATCCTCTCGTCCATCGTAAACATGAACAACAAAACCCAAACCCATAACCCAGCGTGGTTAAAGATATGGCACAGACATATCCTATCTAACAAAATTAATCCTAAGGCCACTCCCTTCTTATCATCCACCTCTCTGAATAGCTTAAAACTATCCTCTCGTCCATCGTAAACATGAACAACAAAACCCAAACCCATAACCCAGCGTGGTTAAAGATATGGCACAGACATATCCTATCTAACAAAATTAATCCTAAGGCCACTCCTTCTTATCATCCACCTCTCTGAATAGCTTAAAACTATCCTCTCGTCCATCGTAAACATGAACAACAAAACCCAAACCCATTACCCAGCGTGGTTAAAGATTTGGCACAGACATATTCTATCTAACAAAATCAATCCTAAGGCCATTCCCTTCTTATCATCCACCTCTCTGAATAGCTTAAAACTATCCTCTCGTCCATCGTAAACATGAACAACAAAACCCAAACCCATTACCCAGCGTGGTTAAAGATCTGGCACAGACATATCCTATCTAACAAAATTAATCCTAAGGCCACTCCCTTCTTATCATCCACCTCTCTGAATAGCTTAAAACTATCCTCTCGTCCATCGTAAACATGAACAACAAAACCCAAACCCATAACCCAGTGTGGTTAAAGATATGGCACAGACATATCCTATCTAACAGAATTAATCCTAAGGCCACTCCCTTCTTATCATCCACCTCTCTGAATAGCTTAAAACTATCCTCTCGTCCATCGTAAACATGAACAACAAAACCCAAACCCATAACCCAGTGTGGTTAAAGATATGGCACAGACATATCCTATCTAACAAAATTAATCCTAAGGCCACTCCCTTCTTATCATCCACCTCTCTGAATAGCTTAAAACTATTCTCTTTACTGAAATATCAAATGAAACTCTTTCAAAAGCTGATTAAGGACATTAATCTTCAATCTATTTTACCCTTTTTTCAACCAATACACCTCAACCCAAATCTTAAAATTAACAATAAGATGATAGATCTTGCTGACTTCCCCCACATCAAAGACCTTAAAGTTTGGGATATTCTTAAACATAAATCCCTGTCGCTGAACTCCGATTAACCCTCAAGGTTAACAACAAGTATTCAGTAATACTACGTCAACTCAGGGAACTTATTTCTTCACAAATCAATAATACAGCCCCCGACATACAGCTAATGGATAAACTAAATCTAATTATCAATACACTGGCTAGTAATAATAAAACATTTTCTTCGTCTTACAAACTATTACACCCACTACTCTACAAAGGAAACTGCTTATTCTCCAAATATTGGGACAATCAAAACCACCCTATTACAGAGGACCAAAAAATACTAGCCATAAAAACTAGCATTGAACTATCTCCCTTCAAGAAATTTCTCTACACTCAACTGATGTTGAATAACAATGCATACCTTACCCCTACAAGAATCCACAAATTCAACTCTAATAGCTCTCCATTATGTACATGCTGTTCAGGTGCGAGAGCTGACCTTCTACATATTATGTGGCACTGCAATAACTCCCACAAACTTTGGTGCTCTCTCAAAGTGCGTCTCAAAAAAATGGGTTACTATAGCTCCACTCTCTCATGGGAAACGGCTATTCTAAATATTCCCCCCCATGGTCTGCCTAAATTTCATATCCATATCCTAATAACGCTTTGTTTCCTCATAAAACTCTATATTACCTATAATTGGCTGGATCGCACCAAATTGTGTTGGCGGGGATTTAAAGCTATGGCCACCAAATATATCTCGGCACAGAAGTTCATCATAAACGGACCCAAGAAAAGAGCCTACTTCAGTAAACTTTGGAAAAGCCTGTTTGAAGTAATCTTATGTGACTAAGATATGGGTATCCTACAAACTTCCCTTTGCCCTTTCTCTTTTTTTTCTTTTCTTTTCCCTTTTCTTTTTTCGTACCTTCCTACTCTCCCTATATACCATATCCCTTGTTTTGAGGGGTATATCTCTCCTACTACAAGCCATAAGTAGGGCTGCTATTATCTAACCGTATAAATAGTGACACTGTTGCCTCCTTCTCTGTTCAGTACTGGTAGCTTTGTACATATTGTTCAGTTTGGGTTAAGTTGTTAGTTTGTGTGCCATGTATACTGCAAGAGATTGCACTCCTTCTAAGTTTATTACAAACATGCCTTTTTGTCCCTTTTTTGTACTAATATTGCTGTAAACCATTATGTGTGTTTTTTTTGGTGTAACGCTCATTGCTTGTACCATCATAGTATGCATGGTTTTATTATAAAAATAAAAAATTATTTTTTAAAAAAAAAAAGAAAGTGACACACACACACACACACACACACACACACACACACACACACACACACACACACACACACACACAGACAAACACACTTAACTCTTTGTGATAGATGCATAAGCACTATGGCTGCAAGGATTCGGAGGTATCACTGACAGTTTTGCTAAGGATGCCATGTACATACTACCTATGCATCCCAGATCATCACTAACTGTAAAAGCACATTTAATAAAATGAATACCTTAATGGCTGCAGTTTATGGCCAACAGATGACACAACACTAATACATAAATTGGTGATTAAAAATATGTAGATAGTTAAGTGCCTTGAGACCTTAATATTCACACATCCATGTGGAGTAAACTCTGTAAATATCTTTATTTGTCACTTTCTCAATATTTGTCTAGTGAACATTGCTCCTCAGGCTCTAGTGTACACATTTACACAAGCATTCCTTCAAAACGATGCAGTCTGTTTCTATCTCTGTAGCTGCTATTTCTAGCACAAGGCAGGTGCTGAATGATGCTCCTCTGTAGAAATGAGACATTTAACTGTTGTAGGAAATGTATTTACTTCTCTTTTTGTTTGTCATGTTGCCTGTGTTTACTTGGTAAAAAGGTAATAATTAAAACAAATGCACATTCCAGCTTATACAAATATATATCAGAAAAGTTATAGAATTAATACCCTACATTAATATCTTTTTACTGATGCACATCAAAATGCTTCGCAATTCAGGTATTTATATAAACCAGAAAATTGTACATATTGTTTGTTTTTTGAACAGGTATTAGACTGAGCCTAATTGACCTATTTCAGTTGCAGCTTGAGTATATGTGACATGTTAATGTACAGGCAAATGTAGGATATCAGTTGAAACAAGATTACATAATAAAGTAAACAAACATAACAAAAACGTGTTTAAATTACACATATAGGGAGTAATATGGTGGATAAGGTATAGATCATAAAAATGTATTTTAGTATGCTTAAAACATTGCTATGTATATAATTATATATACTAGTCATAATCTTTACACCATTTGTTTTACAATTTCTCAGTAAATAAAGGCAGAAATTCTAGTCAAACCAGAAGGAATGGATAATGAGTGTCAGATATGGGAGTGGTAGTTGTCTAAAGAGGAAGACTGGGTTACTGGGCTGTGCTGAAAGCAATGTTGCAATGTTAAAACAGGCCACAAGACTTCATAAGAGGTCATTCACGGACATTCTCCGGGTGGATATACCACAGAACACCTTTTCCCTGTAACATTGCTCTAAGCCTTCTTGATGATGAGAATGAATTCAGCAGAGGAAGCTGGGAGTTTTTATAAGTAGGAAAATGGAAACATTTGCATTTCCTGATACAATAATAAGGTTATTTAGGAGGATATATAAAGAACTGCAGGCAAGAATTAAAGCGGGAGGGTGCCTCTCTAATAAGTTCTGTTTGAAAACATCAACCAGGCAGGGGTACTCTCCTTTCTCTTTGGTATTTGCTTTATATTTGGAGCTATTGGCAAATAAAATAAAGGACTCAAAAATTCAAGGATATAATTGGTGTGGTAATCAAGTAACATTGGCTTTATTTACAGGTACTGTTTTGTACCTAATGAATCCAGGAAATGACATGTTAGTGTTGTGGAACATTGTGAGATGGGTTTGGGTCTTTTCAGGATACAAAATTAATGAAGACAAAAACAAAAGCTATACTATTAATTATATACCCATACAGAATTTGGTTCTGCAATACCTTTATTTATGGAGACACAATGAGATGAAGTATTTAGGAGTATGGATTAAAAATGCCTCTGTTATGGCAGCTAAGGATATGTAGGAAGAGACTGAACAGAGGATAATACAAAAACAGAGAAACTAGTAGCTGTTGTTTATGGATATGAATACTAAGATGCAAAAAATGGATATATTTTTAGTCCCATTAATTTTATATATGGGTCAGCCATACTTTTAACAACTAGACAAGAAGATGTGGACAGTAATTAATAAAAAGTTGAAGGAATTTATCTGGGGGAAGAGGGCAAGACTTAAGTGGGATATGTATATCCTTCCAATACAACAAGGTTGTTTAGGATTACCTAGTTTGAAGGGATATTTTAGAGCTTTACAGTTAAGGATCATATATATAACACAAACAGAAGGTCATAATTCAAAATGGAAAGGATGCTAATGAATTCAGAGGGGGTGTTCAAGAAATTAAGAGAGAGAGTGGCATTTTGGATACTGATCCTTAAGGAGAATAACAAAAAATACAGACTGTTATATTCATAAAGTTACCGAAAGTATACTAAGAACTAAGACAACACGAGAATGGAAAAAGGATATTTTGTCAATAGGGATGACTGCAAGTTGGGGTACAGAAAATAGGCAAGAGCGAGATGGAATTTACTGGAGAAAACTGGCAAATTAACCAAAGTACTGGGAACAAATAACTAGAGAGGGAAGGGTAAGAGAATGGGATGAGGCCGAGAAGAAGTATAGTCTGCAGACTAGAGACCTCCTTCCCTACAAGAGAATGGGATGAGGCCAAGAAGAAGTATAGTCTGCAGACTAGAGACCTCCTTCCCTACAAGAGAATGGGATGAGGCCAAGAAGAAGTATAGTCTGCAGACTAGAGACCTCCTTCCCTACAAGAGAATGGGATGAGGCCGAGAAGAAGTATAGTCTGCAGACTAGAGACCTCCTTCCCTACAAGAGAATGGGATGAGGCCGAGAAGAAGTATAGTCTGCAGACTAGAGACCTCCTTCCCTACAAGAGAATGGGATGAGGCCAAGAAGAAGTATAGTCTGCAGACTAGAGACCTCCTTCCCTACAAGAGAATGGGATGAGGCCAAGAAGAAGTATAGTCTGCAGACTAGAGACCTCCTTCCCTACAAGAGAATGGGATGAGGCCAAGAAGAAGTATAGTCTGCAGACTAGAGACCTCCTTCCCTACAAGAGAATGGGATGAGGCCAAGAAGAAGTATAGTCTGCAGACTAGAGACCTCCTTCCCTACAAGAGAATGGGATGAGGCCAAGAAGAAGTATAGTCTGCAGACTAGAGACCTCCTTCCCTACAAGAGAATGGGATGAGGCCAAGAAGAAGTATAGTCTGCAGACTAGAGACCTCCTTCCCTACAAGAGAATGGGATGAGGCCAAGAAGAAGTATAGTCTGCAGACTAGAGACCTCCTTCCCTACAAGAGAATGGGATGAGGCCAAGAAGAAGTATAGTCTGCAGACTAGAGACCTCCTTCCCTACAAGAGAATGGGATGAGGCCAAGAAGAAGTATAGTCTGCAGACTAGAGACCTCCTTCCCTACAAGAGAATGGGATGAGGCCAAGAAGAAGTATAGTCTGCAGACTAGAGACCTCCTTCCTACAAGAGAATGGGATGAGGCCAAGAAGAAGTATAGTCTGCAGACTAGAGACCTCCTTCCCTACAAGAGAATGGGATGAGGCCAAGAAGAAGTATAGTCTGCAGACTAGAGACCTCCTTCCCTACAAGAGAATGGGATGAGGCCAAGAAGAAGTATAGTCTGCAGACTAGAGACCTCCTTCCCTACAAGAGAATGGGATGAGGCCAAGAAGAAGTATAGTCTGCAGACTAGAGACCTCCTTCCCTACAAGAGAATGGGATGAGGCCAAGAAGAAGTATAGTCTGCAGACTAGAGACCTCCTTCCCTACAAGAGAATGGGATGAGGCCAAGAAGAAGTATAGTCTGCAGACTAGAGACCTCCTTCCCTACAAGAGAATGGGATGAGGCCAAGAAGAAGTATAGTCCGCAGACTAGAGACCTCCTTCCCTACAAGAGAATGGGATGAGGCCGAGAAGAAGTATAGTCTGCAGACTAGAGACCTCCTTCCTACCAGGGATTGATATCATAGTATAGGCAAAGAAAAAGGATAGGGGAATTTTAAGTGAAGGACCTGCTCTGGTGGAGTTGTAAGTCAAATATAGAACAGGAGCTGCTGTTAAAAATGAAATAATTAGTACGACATATAGAATATTGCATGGTAACTATAAGAAGCAATGAAAGAAAGTTAGAAAGACAGAGAAGAGAGACTGGAAAGTAATTTACAACAGAACAATGGGAAGACATATATGTGGATCCCAAGTATGCAACAAAGCGCAGAAGGTTTAGGGTCTTTGCTTGGAGGTGTTCACATAGGTGTTTTTATACCCCAAGCAGATTTCAAAGAATTTTTCCTCAGGCAGATCTCAAATATCTGAGGTTTGAAGAAGAAGAAAGAGGTAACTGGGGAAATGTGTTTTGAGAATGTAATGAGTTGGCAGATTTGTACTCTGTCAGAAATATTGAGTGAGCAAATGGTTTCAACTAAGGAAATGATTTTTCTCGCTTTTTTTTTTTTGAGGTGGGGATACAGGAACTGAATTGTCTATACACGGTAAGTCTTTATTAAATTTAATTCTGTTGGTTCCCAAAAAAGAGATTACTGCAAAAAGGAAATCAATGTCTAAAGCAACTGTATCTGAAGTAGTGAACTGTATAAAACAGATAAAAGAATGGGAAGAGGGATGTTTAGGAAAAACAAGGAGCAAATGACATAGGAATTAATGGGAATTGTGGACACAATACATAAAGAATAATGTTTAAGAGGAGGAGTGAGGTTTAAGGGAAGGCAGGAATTCAGCAGTTTTGGGGTGATCCGCGGTGGTGGTGCTGCGGCAGCGTTGTCGCCTCACAGTAAGACGCTGTCCTGTTCGACTCTCAGTTAGAGCGTCTTCTGCATGGAGACATGCGTGAATAGGCATCCCTTCGTTGAAGGCTGTGTGTCAGAGCTGGCAACTTGGTACGTAAAAATCAACTACCAATCATTAGTGGACCGGAGTTCCGCTGTGGCAACCCCTAACCGGGAAAAGCCGAAAGTCACAACAACAACATGTAATTTTGGGGTGATGATAATTTTAAATTAATCAAAAAGTTTGCTGGAGAACCAAATAAGGGCCCGAGTCTGGATGAAAGCAAACTGATTTATTTCCACAATTTGAGTAAAAAAATGTAAAAACACAAGTTGCATTGACGCTGCCAGTTCAAGATACGTTTTCGTACACCTTCCTCAGATGCAAATACCCCATGTTAACTAAAATCAGTGCTTATATATGCACCTGTTACTGCTGAAACCAATCATTAATAAGGTCATTATCAAATAGAAATAACCCTTTGTAAAAATGTACACATTCAAATGTAGTAGTGATCTTTTAGTATGTATGGGTTACCATGTATTAAACCTTTTAACATCAAAATTAGGATGTTCAAATTAATATCAAATAAAAACCACTGTATGGTGTTCCATACATTACATCACAATCAGCAGTTAGTAAACATGTCCTTATATAAAAAGTGTTAAAATTATTGACTATACACAATGATGCTAACTTGTATTTTGCACTTTCCCCAAGTTTTAAAAAATGCAAGCCTGCCATCTAGTGGCTTTTTGGAAAATTACAGTTTTGCGGCTCTACTTACGAACTGGAAGAATAGAAAGCATATCATTCAAGCCTGGACTTTTATCAGCTTCCAGGATAATCTGCCAAAGTAACTCACGAAATTCTAATTTGGCTTCCCACATTTCTCCTCTGATCTCTTTGAGTACAACGTCCAAAACAAAAAATGTAAAGGAAGCCTGTTCACATGTTAGTTTGTGACGGAATAAAGCATTATTTACATTTTGTTTTTTAATTTCATAAAAATGCTCATAGATTCTCAATTTTAATTTTCTTTCCGTCTTCCCTACGGAAAATGAGTTACAAATCTGGCAGGTAGCAAGATACACAATACCATTTGTATTACAGTTAGAAAAACTTGTACTCATGATTTTCCTATTTCTACTGTGTACTTCTATAAAATAATTATTGTGTATGTGTGGACACTGTGAACAGGTGCCACATCTAAAAGTTCCCATTTTGCCTTGTCTACCTTTATAATTTGAGCCACCCCCAAACTCAAATAAGTTCTTGATGTTCATGTCCTTTCTGTATGTGAATTTTAAGGGTTGTTTGTATACAGTATCCAAATCCAAAAATTGTTTAAATCTATCCCATTCTCTATCGATAATCTGTTTAATTACCCCATAATCACCAGTATAATCCATAATATAAGCTTCTTCACAGTTGGTCATATTATTGGTGTTACTCTGTGTTAATATAGCTATAGGTTCATCTTTTCCCAAAATGGGGGTAAATCTCGCTTTTTTCCTTCAACGACCTCCACAGTAACATTATGAATTAAATTGTCTGGATAACCCCTTTCTCTGAACATGTCACATACAAAACCACATTCTGTTCTAAAATCATTATCTTGTGAGGTCATCCGACTGATCCTTACCAAATGGCCTTTTAACAGGTTCTTCTTTTGAAAAAACGGATGACCACTGGTGAAATGAAGGTAGGAATTGGAAAAGGTATTTTTTCCTGTGTACTTTAGAGGAAAATTCATTGTCCATCTTATGGAGGGAAATGTCCAGATATATCAATTCTTGACTATTAAAATTGTAAGTCAAATCCAAAAAGTTGGTGGTGCCTTTTAAGTAAGACAAAAACTCAAAAAATTTGTCTTTGCTATCTATCCAAAATATACAGATGTCGTCCAAAAAACGTTTATAAAGGCACCAACAACTGGCAAATTCACTATTGAGTACAAATTTTGTTTCCCACCAAGTCAAAATGATATTTGCGTATGTTGTTGCACATTTGGCTCCCATCGCAACCCCTTTTTTCTGTCTAAAGAACTCACCTTCATAATACATGAAATTATTTTTGAGAATAACTTCCATAAATAATAAACAATTGCAAAAATCACAGTGATTAAAATTACCGTTATCTCTCATACATTCCTTGAGCCATAACAGCCCTATATCATGTGGAATGGAACCAAATAGGTCCACAATATCTAAAGTCACAAAAAGTATATCTGAACAGAAAAGGTTAGGTTTTACCTGCCTCAGTAGATCCCAAGAATCTCTCAGTACTGAGGTACCTCTGTTAGATAAATCCTTTAACTTAACATCTACAAACTTGGCAAGTGGTGTGGTAATAGAACCTTCTGAGGATACAATTAGTCATAATGGTGGGTCCAAAGGATCCTTGTGGACCTTTTGGAATCCCAAAAACTGAGGGTACCCTGGGGTTCTTGTTGGACAAAAAATTGTGTGTATCAATGTTGACCGAACCCTCCAATAACAAATCATTAAGTAAAACATTGATTTTGGAATTAGCTATATTTATCTTGTTAATAGAGGCCCTGGAATATTTACTATTATCATTCAACAATTCCTTCATTTTGGATTCATAAATAATGGCATCCATTAGGACAGTACCTCCCCCTTCATCCGGTTGCATTATTCTCACTGCTTTGTTGTTTTTCAAACAATCTAAAAGACACCTCTCTTCCTTGGAAATGTTAGAAAACACTCTGTGACCATTCACTTCCTTCCTAATTTCCCTTTCCAAGATATTTTCCAAATTTTTGAGTTGAGGGTGAAGGGGGGGGGGGTTAAATGTACTTTTTTTCTTTAATGATATTGATGATTTCCTATCACATTTTCCATTGCCAAACCATAATGCTAAATTCTTTTTCCTTATAAAAAGTTTTAAATCCACAATGGCTCTGGGAATATTAACTTTCCTAGTCGGAATTAATTTAAAACCTTTGGAAAATAAATTGAAATGTTCAGAGTTGATGTCTAAACTACTGTAATTGAATATCTTGTAATTATTGAACATGAAAATGTTGTCCTGTTGAATGATGTTATGAGTGTTTACATTTACCATTTCCATATTTACCTCTTGACATTCCCTCTGTAATTCCGGTAATTGTAATGCACAGGATTCTGATTTCTTATCCTGTCTGATCTCCGAAGGGGGGGTAATCTAAAGGGATAGCCTGATTTTCTTCATTGTGTACCCCATTCAAATCATCCTCATAACCATGTTGATCCTTATTGGACCTGTTAGTTCTGACACCCATTCATGTTTCTGTGTAACCGGAGAGGAACCTGGGTTTAGGGTATGCTACCCCCTCCTTGTATTCCCTAGTATCCCTCTCTAATTTTCCTTCCTTCCTTTTCATATTGTTAATACAGTTTTTGTCAATCTGGGCAAATATGTTGTGATACAAACCTTTCTCTGAATCCACAGTAAAAAGAAGGTCATTTAAAATGCACTGATTGATAGATTCCATTCCCCTTAATAATAAGTTTTTCTCCCTCTCATTCTCTGCTATAATGGCTCTTACAATTTCTAAACCACATTTATCAAAAATGTGTATAAGGTCAGTGTGAAACTCTGAACTTTCTTTCACTCCATTGGGGTATTTGCAAACCCGTAAACTTTTGGGAATGATGTTCCTATTTAGACATTCTTTTAAATAAACTAAATCACAGTCAATGCGTTTGAATTTATCTATTGAGTAAAACATTAAGTCCAAATTGTCTCTGTAAGTACGGGTGATTACTTCCGTACTGCTCGAGAACTTTTTGGAATTGAATACATTAAACATGTACATTAAACATGAATACATTAAACGTATTTTGGATGACATTTATATATTTTGGATAGATAGCAAAGACAGATTTTTTGAGTTTTTGTCTTACTTAAAAGGCACCACCAACTTTTTGGATTTCACTTACAATTTTAATAATCAACAATTGATATATCTGGACATTTACCTCCATAAGATGGATAATGAATTTTCCTCTAAAGTACACAGGAAAAATACCTTTTCCAATTCCTACCTTCATTTCACCAGTGGTCATCCGTTTTTTCAAAAGAAGAACCTATTAAAAGGCCAGTTGGTAAGGATCAGTCGGATGACCTCACAGGATAATGATTTTAGAACAGAATGTGGTTTTGTATGTGACATGTTCAGAGAAAGGGGTTATCCAGACAATTTAATTCACGATGTTACTGTGGAGGTTGTCGAGGAAGAAAAGAGAGATTTGCCCCCATTTTGGGAAAAGATGAATCTATAGCTATATTGTCAAAGGAAAAAACTTCAAAGAGCAATACACGTAAGGTTCAGATAAGGCACATTTAATAACTTGCTGCAAGGAGACAAAAACATGCAAATACAGGATTTTGCCCAACTACTAACAGAAAGTATGTTATTCTTATACTGTTCTACAAGACATTGCTTTCTATGGTTGACGTAATCAAACACAACTTTCAGTATTGTTCTACAGCAGATGTTACTCAGATTTTCTGCTGACATGACTGGATTTATGAAAAGCATTTTGAGAAAAACAACTTGGCCTTGGTGGGATCTATACCATTACAAGCTTCTATTGTGTAGTTCTAATACATGTGTTACATTTCAAGGTACTTTTCTAGCTTACACACAAGCTAATGCTGATTGCAGTTCATATTTTCAAGCAGTCTTTGTTCTGATTATCTATAGCTTCTGCAGCTGTGTATTTTCTCACAGCACAAGCAGAACTCCTTGTCTAAGTCTCATAACATTAATACAAGTGATACATCTATTCATTATTTTCCGGACACAAGCAGAAATTATCTGCTTCCCTGTAAATTTCCAAAGCATAAGCAAAGATTATAGCTGCGCATATTTCATGACAATACAAGGTTAAAAAGCTTCTGCAATTTGTACAGATTTTATGCAGTGTGAAATAGAATAAATGTGTTAACCCTTTTCAAGCCTTAAATGCACTAAGCATATTACTAATACATACACTAATACATATTTTTCTGACATTTCCCCCCTTTTAATACTTTTATTCTACTTTCAAAATAAGCATAAACAGTTTTTTCTTCTCCTAACCTCTTCCCACTTAGGATTTGCAGTTAAGAGAGTCATTCAATTTAAACTTATGAAAGCATTTTCAGTCTTTTAACAGTTCTTTAAACTCAGTACTTTGATATAAGGTTTCAGAAACTGACATGTCTATAAAGTCTTTAATCAGTCTTTTCATGCAGGGGATGCTACAGCAAACACATACTCCCAGTAGGATCATTCCTACACAAATGGCAATCAGGATGTTCATTAGGATAGTACCCCACACCCCCAAACCATTTCTGGAAAAAGTCCACCAGTGGGTTTGATCCTGGTTTGGCCATGGCCGACACTTGCTGAATTACCTCAAGGTGATTGTCTATCTCATGTTTATGGTCAGGAATATATGAACAGCACTCCTCCTGGATTAAAGTGCAAGTACCACCTCTCGCCACTAGAGTGAAGTCGAGAGCCATGCGGTTTTGAAGCACTACAGTTCTCATGGCATTCAGTTCATCAGTCACCAATTTGAGAGCAGAAAAAGTTGCATTACTCATTACTTCGAGAAGTTTAGACAGATTTCTCAGCTCCCAGATCGATTTCACTGCTCCATATGCTGGTAATATGCCTGCCCACAATATAACACTATCACTCAAGTCCATGTGTGTCAGTCCATTGCCTATAGAATGATGGCTTTTCCAACGTGCATCGATTTGCCCCACTGGATTTGCAGGTTTCTTGACGACTTCTCAGACATTCTGAATTTTTCCTCGAGGTAAAACTGCAGTGTGTCGTATGGCTGGAACCAGGTAGCCCAAAAAACAACTGCCGGACCAATTCTCAGGTAACCACTTGTATGCCTTTCTGCCACATACAAAATAATAGTCCTCTACTTTAGTAGTAACTTTGCTATGAATATACACTTGCCCTGCATGAAACATTTTTATATCAATTATAGACAGTTGTTTATAGAGAACAGAATTATGTTTTACTTCATCAATTGTTTTGTGCATCAATTCAAGAAATGAATCATAGTTTGTATTACAATAAGAACCTGCATTGTTAGCTTTAGTGTAACATTTATAAGGAACAGTTACATTGCAATTGCTCCAACCCACCTGAACAGTATCATTTTTATAAAAACACACAGTTCCCTTTTGTGGAATAGACAAGTGCAATGCTATTTTATCTTGTGATGTAATGGTTGAGGTATCATAAATCAAGTTTTCCCAGGTCTTGTTGACCCCTAGGGGGACTGTAGTCATTAATAACCCCCCGTATGCTGTCGGCAAAGCTGTGCAAATCCAGCAATTCGAAACATTGAAAGTCTCAGCATACACATATTTAATTGCCTGGTAAGTGTTGAAGTTTGGGTGCCAGTCTATGAGTAACGCTTCACGTTTATTCAGTTCAGTTTGTGTGGCTGGAAAAAGGAATGGCCACAACAAAAAGATTATTGTAACTAGTACAGTTAACAGAATGATTATGCAATACTTCTGAGGAAATGGTTGTTCTGCATTCCTGTTTTTTCTGGATTCTATCATTTTTGCTCTTGATATGTGACAAGATTTTTGTCCATTTCAAAGTTCTTACCTAGTTTGCAGTGCATCAGGTGGATCCACGAGGCATGCTCTGCGATCTTGACTGCAGTGGGTGTTGACAGAAGCACTTGATATGGACCTTCCCACTTTGGTGACGTCCAATTCTTCTTTTTTATTGTCTTCACCCAGATCCAGGTTCCTGGAGCCACTGCCACTTCTGATGGTCTGGTTTGTTCTTTATCTGAAACAGAATTTGACTGCAACAGATGTTTAGAATTTAACAAATTTCTCATATACTCTGCTAGTGTACAGTCGGCTTCCTGGTCTGCGGGCATGAGAGGTTTCCACTCAGGTATATAATAAGCCCTTCCAAATAGTTTTTCAAAAGGAGTCAATCCCTTTGCATTTGGAACAGTTCTCATGCTCAACAGTGCCAAGGGCAGACAGTACACCCAATTTCTCTTTGTTTCTGCTATTAACTTTCTTAGCTTACTCTTTAAAATCCCATTATGCCTCTCAACTAACCCTGCAGATTGCGAATGATATGCACAATGATTTTTTAAAGAAATACCAAAATGTTTACTTAACTGCTGTATGGTTTGGTTTACAAAATGTGTACCGTTGTCACTGTAGATCATTTCCGGAATGCCGAATCTAGGGATGATTTCTTTAACGAGGATTTTTGCTACAGTAGCCACATCTGGATTTTTAGTCAGAAAGGCTTCCACCCATCTGGAAAACATATCTATAATGACAAGACAATACTTCTTATTTTCACATCTGTTCAATTCTATGAAATCCATACAGATAGTATGAAATGGATACGGTGGTGTAGGGAAACTCCCTTGCTTTGGCTTTAACGCCCCTTGTGCATGATGTTTGTTACAAATGTGGCACATTAAACAACATTTTTTAGAGTAGTTTAAGAATCCATATGTCGTGAACACTCGGTTCACCAGCTGTACCATCCCCCCTGTTGAGACATGGCATTGCCCATGGCTCAACAAAGCTGCATATCTGAACAAATTAGATGGTAATATCGGTTTCCCTTCTTTAGAGATGTACAGCCCCTTTTCGAGAATTGCTCCTCGTCTTACCCATCTTTGTTTTTCAGCCTGCGTAGTAAGTGTCTGCATTGTCTTTAACATTTCTAAGTCTAAAATCTCAGAGGGTTGTAATTCCTCATTCAAAAGAAATACTTCTGAAGCTGCCTGTTTTGCAGCTGTATCAGCTCTCGCATTACCTTTTGAAATCCTATCCTGTTGCTTGGTATGAGCTGTGCATTTACAAATCGCTACTTTCTGAGGTAACTGAATAGATTCTAAAAGATCTAAAATAAACTGTGCATGATTGATTGGTTTGCCAGTAGATGTTATCATTCCTCAATTTTTCCACTGTTGCGCAAAAACATGTACAGTAGAAAAAGCGTACTGGCTGTCAGTAAAAATGTTCACATATTTACCCTTTGCTAAGGTACATGCCCATGTCAAGGCAATCAATTCTGCTGCCTGTGCAGATAAATTGTGTGGTAAAGGTTTCGCTTCTATAATCTCAATATCAGAAACTACTGCATATCCTACTAGGTTCTGTCCTGCAGGACCCCTTTTGCATGAGCCATCCACATAGTATGTCACCTCGGCATCATCCAAGGGGACATCCGTGAGATCTTTTCTAGGCAGTGTCTTTTGCTCAATCACCTGCAGGCAGCTGTCTGTTGTGCCATCTGCAGGGGTTGGGAGCAAGGTAGAAGGGTTCAAAGTCGTGCATCGCTCAATTGTCATATGAGGTTGGCTCAACAATATAGTCATACAGGAAAGATGCCTAGCAGGGGAAAGATATGCTACCTTCTCTTGCAGTAATAAAATCGCAACTGCATGAGGCACTCTCAATGTGAGAGGGTGGAACAAAACTACTGAGGCCGAAGCCTGTACTGCCATTGCAGCTGCAACTACTGCTTGTACACAGTGGGGGTAAAGACCGTGCCACTGGGTCTAGTTGTGATGAATAATAAGCAATAGGGCATTGCTTGTCCCCATGCTGCTGTGTTAACACTGATGTCATATAACCTTGCTTACAATCTACAGTTTGGAAAAAACGTTTATGATAGTTTGGTAATCCTAAAACTAATGAGGACGCTATTAACTGTTTCAGTTTGCAGAAAGCAGATTCTGCTTCTGGTGTCCATTGTAACAAATCCTGTGCTGCCATAGGCTTTTTATATACCAGGTTAGTCAGTGGTGCAGATTCCAAGGCATAGTTTGGAATCCAGCTCCGGCAAAAATTAGTCGTACCCAGGAAGGACATAATTTCCTTCTTGGTAGTGGGTTTTGGTGCTTGCAAAATCTCTACTTTTCTGTCCTCATCTAATGTCCTACCCTCTTTGGATATTACATATCTGTTAGAAAAATATGTATTAATGTATATGTTTAGTGCTTATTAAGAAATAAGAAAGATATAATGCATTTTATTCTATTAATGTTATGACAAGAAAAATGAATTCATATGAAACTGCAAGAAGCTTTTGGAAACTGCAGTGTGCCTTTTTTCAAGTTGGCCTCTGACCTCAGCAGCTGCTAGCTCAGCAAGAATTGATGTTTATGCTTCTCACAAGTGATTATCTGCTGGGTCAGGAAATTAAATGTGTGAAATAATGAGAATCTTCTGCTCTTTCCTGCTTGAGCAATCGACCTTGTATATGTTGCTAGATAACGCACCAGATGCAAGGAAGAAGTGATAACATGTAACAAGAGAAATGTATTGAGAACTGTATCTACTATTATGTTCAAATTAGCTCAGAACCTTGAGTGGCAACTTTTGTAAAAGGGTATTATAACTAACCAGGTGGCTAGCAAGGCCACGTTGTTTACCAGAAAAAGTTTTTAAGCAAAATGTAGTATCAGCATTTTAGATGAATAGAATATTGTAAGCTAAAGTGATGTAAAACCCCTTGTGACTGACTATGTCAGCCTGGTGGGTTAATACTAGTAAGAAATACTATAAAAGTTGTGTTCTTCCTGTTTCATTCAGACAAAATTCTGTACTTGTACGTTTTTTGCCTCCTGGTGTACACTAGTAAAGAACCTGAACCTCCTGTGTATTGATCTTTTTATTACAGTGTTTTTCATTTAACAGATTGGTCCTTGCGTATAGGAATCCCTCAGACGCTGCAGATCAGAGCGTAGCGGTGGTCGAAGACTGCATGCAGGAGAAAATACCGAAATGGTTCTTCTTGAGTGAAAAGACCTCCGACTGAATTGTCGTTTAAAGAGGCTGGCCACTTTCTGATCCGTGGCTGAAGAGCGGATTTCCACTTCAAACCGTGACTGGTCAATAATGGAGGCTCAGGTAGGGAGACTTTTTACATTTATTTCTGTTTTAGATCAGGGACTAGGTTACAGTAAATATTGTTGTTTTTGTCAGATTTGTCATACAGATCAGGGACAAGAAAAATTACTGTTTATTTGGTCATAGATCAGGGTAACAGAATAAGGTAGGCAGTTATTCTAGATAAACTGTGAAAGGAACTGAAGTTGTGGTACCATGTGGTAAAAGGGTTACGTAACATTTATTGACATGGGAAATCAGTGCATTAAAACATTGTGAGATCCGCCCCTAACCGAAGACGCAAAATATATGCAACTACAATGTGCAGATAATGTTAGATATTATGCGAAATGGGTTAACAAATATGAATTTGATGGAAAATTAGATAAACCTTCGCTTGTTAAACTTCTTAAACAGCTTAAAAGTGATACGAAAGGTCAGGCAAAAAAACAACGGCAATTAGGCATTCCTCAGGCACACAGGTGGATTGAGGAAGCAAACCATAGGGAACAAAAGAGCAATAATTCAAAGGCATTGTTTTTAGACAAAAAAGATAATAATATAGTAGTAACAATGGCTCCTCTGCCCCCACCACTCCCTTTTTCTGGATATGAAGTGGGTGGACAAGCTGGTCCACCTCCGCGGTATCCTGATGTCTCAGTGAAACCGAAATTGTTTGTTAGAGATCCCATTGAAACTAGGTCCCAAACACGTAAAACACAGGGGGACATAGAATCGTATCAAATGGAGAGAAATTTACAAGCTGTGAGTGTGGAAGAAATATGTCCACTTATAGAGGTACCAAATCCTCAGGCAGGACAGGTTGGACAGGACCCAACCCTCTTGGTATATAGGCCGTGGACACCGGAGGATATCCTGAAGGCTACTGAGGGAATTCCCCATCCAAAAGTTAATTTTACAAAATTCCTAGAAGATTTACAAGGCATGAGGTTAAGTTACCACTTAAATGGGGAAGAAGTAGAAAAAGTAGTTAGACAAATTGTAGGTCCAGATTGGCACATGATTAGTGGCACCTGGAATCCCCGTAATGCAGAATTTAAGCCACTCCCACATAGTGACGCAGAACTTGACAATAGAGTAAAAGGCCTTACAGACCGAATCTCTGAGAAATGGAAACCTAGAGCAGACTGGACTTGTATTAATCAATGCATACAGCAAGAAAATGAAACAGTAGATGGGTACTATGCCAGATTATTAGAGTGCTTTAACAATCATAGTGGCATAACAGTTCCCGAAAATCAAACAAATGATTCCCCTTATGAACAACAATTGAAAAATGCATTTTTAAAAGGTTGCATTGCACCTATTAGTAGCTTCATTGCGAAGCATATGATAGATCATTGAACAAGTAGGTTACAAGCCTTACTTGAATATGCTAGACATGCTGAAAGACATTTTAATAGCAAAAAGAAAAAGAAAGCGCAAGTCTTCACTGCTGAGGACGGAGCTGAAATTTATGTATTACAGTCTGGTAAAAAGGGTAAGAAAAATGCACAGGGAAATAAACAGTCTGACAAGCGGTCAGAGGACTTTGAAAAAAGGAAAAAGAGAGGTGAATGCTTTAAGTGCGGGAAGAAAGGACATCTAGCTAGGGATTGCAAACAAAATAAGAAGGTAACCACAGAGGATAAGGGAGATGAGGACTGACTATATGATGGTGAAGATACACCATACGAGAGGCAGAAATCATTGGGAAAAGACAATAAAGAGAGGACAAATGTAAATGTGATAGAAGGAGTAGAGGAAGTGCAAGTAGACATGGAAGATGAAGAAAATGAGATTTTAGATTTAGCATTATTGAGCCTAGAGCTCTACCTAGCAGACACAAAACCGGACGTTACACTTCTGGTGGAGGGGAAGGAAGTTAAATTCCTGTGTGATTCAGGAGCATCACGGACTCTGATACACCCCTCCAAGTTACTGGAACATTCAGAATCACCTGATTATATATTAGTGAAAGCTGCAAATGGACAGCTATACCGGGAACCACTTTCCCATGATATAGCAATAATTGACCCTGTTTCAGGGATGACTCAAAGGAGTAAAATTGTTGTTTCTGCAAAATGCCCAGTGAACCTATTAGGTAGGGACCTTATGCAGATATTTGGCATAGCAGTAGTTCCGACTATGCAGGGTATGGAGGCACAGTGACAAATGGATACTTTTTTGGTGCAACCAGAGGGTGAAACCTTTTACTGGTACAGCCAGGACTTAGTTACGACTGGTCCAGGGGCAGTGACTGAGGAACTGATGAATGTAGCCATCAGTAAATCCCCCTCCCTTGACACTGACAGACAGCATTTGTTACATTGTACTCTGTATTACTGTAGCACACCAGGACCTGATAAGGAATATGAGCAAGAATTGTTCAGAAATCGTGCAAACAGATTAGTGTTACGTAATCTGTACTGGGATACTGAGGGAAACAGTGTTGTTAGCTGTTCATTACCTCAAGAATTCCTTGCACTATACAAATCTAATCGATTACCACATGTCAGTTTAACTAAGAACAAAAATTCAAAATGGGCAGACCTAGGAGAAAAGGTAACGAGAAAAGGTAACGAGATAGGAGAAACAAACTGAATTAGAATTATCAGAACAGGGAATACAGAAACAGAGACTGAATTGGTTAACACAGGCACATCCAGCTGTACACTTACAGTCTAGCGAGAACAGCTGATTGGCATTTTTATTAGAAGAAGAAGAAAAAGCCTTATGTGACATACCAGACATTCTTTGGTCAACAGGCAAGTCAGATGTAGGACTTATTCAAACAGCAGGACCAGTTATTATTACGCCAAAGTCAGCATTTAGACCACAGAAGAGACAATATCCTTTAAGAAAGGATGCAGAAATAGGAATCAAACCTATAATAGCAGCATTACTTAAGGAAGGAGTACTGGTAGAATCTCCTGATTCACCATGTAATACACCCCTGTTTCCTGTTAAAAAGGCAAACGGGGAATGGTGTATGGTTCAGGACTTACAAGCTGTAAATAATGCAGTAATACCTAGAGCACCTACGGTGCCAGATCCACACACTTTGTTAAATGATTTGAAACCTCACCAGAAATATTTCTCTGTGGTAGATATCAGCAATGCTTTTTTTTCAATACCTATACATCCTGATAGCCAATATTGGTTTGCATTTACATTTCAGGGAAAGAGGTATACCTATATTCGACTACCACAGGGATATTGTGAGAGTCCAACAATATTTGCACAAGAAATGGCTAGTAATTTGGCGGGATTCACCCCACCGGGGGGTAGTCAAATTCTACTTTATGTAGATGACATCTTGTTAGCAGCCCCCACCCAGCAGCAATGCAGGGAGGATACCATAGCACTGTTACAATTCTTAGCAACACAGGGACACAAAGTAAACAAAAGCAAACTACAGCTTTGGAGAAAGCAGGTTAGATACCTAGGATATGTAATATCCAAAGAAGGTAGAATATTAGATGAGGAAAGAAAGACAGCGATTTTACAAGCACCCAAACCAGCGACCAAGAAGGAAATGATGTCCTTCCTGGGAACAACTAACTTCTGCCGGAGTTGGATACCAAACTATGCTTTGGAATCTGCTCCACTGACCGACCTAATATACAAAAAACCGATGGCAGCACAAGATTTATTACAATGGACACCTGAAGCAGAAATGGCTTTCTGCAGGTTGAAGCAATTAATAGCTTCTTCATTAGTCCTAGGACTACCAAACTATCATAAACGTTTCTTTCAAACTGTAGACTGTAAGCAGGGATATATGACATCAGTATTGACACAACAACATGGGGATAAGCAATGCCCCATAGCTTACTATTCATCACAGTTAGACCCAGTGGCACGATCCTTGCCCCACTGTGTACAAGCAGTAGTCACAGCTGCAGTGGCAGTACAGGCTTCGGCCTCAGTGGTGTTATTCCACCCTCTCGCATTGAGAGTGCCTCATGCAGTTGCGATAATTTTACTGCAAGAAAAGGTAGCATATCTTTCTCCTGCTAGACACCTTTCCTGTATGACTATACTGTTGAACCAACCTCATATGACAATTGAACGATGCATGACATTAAATCCATCAACTTTGCTCCCAACTCCTGCAGATGGCACACCACACAGTTACCTGCAGAAAATTGAGCAGAAAACATTACCCAGACAAGATGTCATGGATATTTCCTTGGATAAGGCTGAGGTGACATATTACGTGGACGGCTCATGCAGAAGGGGCCCTACAGGAAAAAATCTAGTGGGGTATGCAGTAGTCACAGACACTGAAACCTTAAAAGCCCAATCCTTACCACATAACTTGTCTGCACAAGCAGCAGAATTGATTGCCTTAACACGAGCCTGTACTTTAGCAAAAGACAAATGTGTAAACATATACACTGACAGTCAGTATGCTTTTTCTACTGTACATGTTTTTCCACAGCAGTGGAAAAATAGAGGGATGATAACACCTAGTGGTAAACCAATTAATCATGCGCACTTTATTTTAGAATTGTTAGAATATATTCAATTACCCACTAAAGTAGCTATTTGCAAATGCGTAGCTCATACGAAACAGCAGGACAGAATTTCAAAAGGAAATGCAAGAGCTGATGCAGCTGCAAAACAAGCAGCTTCAGACTCAGAAATTTTACTTTTAGACAAGGAATTACAACCCTCTGAAATTTTAGATTTAGAAATGTTAAAAACGATGCAGACGCTTACCACAAAAGCAGAAAAACAAAAATGGGAAAGACGAGGAGCAATCCTTGAAAATGGGCTGTACATCTCCAAAGTATGGTGCAGTCAAATCGATTTGGGAGCTGAGAAAACTGTCGAAACTTCTCGAAGTAATGAGTAATGCAACTTTTTCTGCTCTTGAATTAGTGACTGATGAACTGAATGCCATGAGAACTGTTGTGTTGCAAAATCAGATGGCTCTTGACTTCACCCTAGCGGCAAGAGATGGTACATGCACGCTTATCAAAGAAGAATGCTGTGCATATATTCCAGATAATAAGCATGAAATTAATAACCATCTGGAGGTGATTCAGCAGGTGTCGGCCATGACCAAACCAGGCCCAAACCCTCTGATGGATTTTTTCCAGAATCTGTTTGGGGGGTGGGGTTCCATCCTAATGAATATTCTGATTGCCATTTGTGTGGGTTTACTCCTATTAGGAGCATGTGTTTGTTGTGGAATCCCCTGCATGAAAAGATTAATTAAAGATTTTATAGATATGTCTGTCTCTGAAACCTTGTATCAAGACATTGAACTTGAGGAATTGGTTCCAAATGAAATTCTCCTTGAAGTCTAAACTGAATGACTCTCTTAACTGCAAATCCTAAGTGGAAGAGGTTAGGAGAAGAAATAAGACTGTTTTCACTTCTGAGAATAGAATAAAAAGTATTAACAGGGGAAAATGTTAGAAAAATATGTATTAATGTATATGTTTAGTGCTTATTAAGAAATAAGAAAGATATAATGCATTTTATTCTATTAATGTTATGACAAGAAAAATGAATTCATATGAAACTGCAAGAAGCTTTTGGAAACTGCAGTGTGCCTTTTTGCAAGTTGGCCTCTGACCCCAGCAGCTGCTAGCTCAGCAAGAATTGATGTTTATGCTTCTCACAAGTGATTATCTGCTGGGTCAGGAAATTAAATGTGTGAAATAATGAGAATCTTCTGCTCTTTCCTGCTTGAGCAATCAACCTTGTATATGTTGCTAGATAACGCACCAACTGCAAGGAAGAAGTGATACATGTAACAAAAGAAATGCATTGAGAACTGTATCTGCTATTATGCTCTAATTAGCTCAGAACCTTGAGTGGCAACTTTTGTAAAAGGGTATTATAACTAACCAGGTGGCTAGCAAGGCCACGTTGTTTACCAGAAAAACTTTTTAAGCAAAATGTAGTATCAGTATTTTAGATGAATAGAATATTGTAAGCTGAAGTGATGTAAAACCCCTTGTGACTGACTACGTCAGCCTGGTGGGTTAATACTAGTAAGAAATACTATAAAAGTTGTGTTCTTCCTGTTTCATTCAGACAAAATTCTGTACTTGTACGTTTTTTGCCTCCTGGTGTACACTAGTAAAGAACCTGAACCTGAACCTCCTGTGTATTGATCTTTTTATTACAGTGTTTTTCATTTAACAATATCCTAGGTATTTAACTTGTTTTTTTTCCAAAGCTGCAGTTTATTTTTGTTTACTTTATGTCCTTCAGTGGCTAAAAATTGAAATAGCGCTATGGTATCTTCTTTGCAATCTTACTGGGTGGGGGCCGCCAGCAGGATATCATCAACATAAAGTAAAATCTGACTGCCTCTTGGTGGGGTAAATCCCGCCAAGTTGCTTGCCATTTCTTGTGAGAATATTGTCGGACTTTCACAATATCCCTGTGGTAGTCGCGTATATGTATACCTTTTCCCCTGAAATGTGAATGCAAACCAATATTGGCTGTCAGGGTGTATCGGTATCGAAAAGAACGCATTGCTGATATCTACCACAGAAAAATATTTCCGTTGAGGTTTTAAATCATTCAACTGGGTGTGTGGGTCTGGCACTGTAAGTGCCCTTGTATTACTGCGTCATTTACAGCTTGTAAATCTTGGACCATACGCCATTCTCCATTTGCTTTCTTAACAGGAAATAAGGGTGTGTTACATACTGAATCAGGAGATTCCACCAGCACCCCTTCCTTAAGTAAAGCTGCTATAATAGGTTTGATTCCTACCTCTGCATCTTTTCTTAAGGGATACTGTCTTTTCTGTGGTCTAAATGCTGACTTTGGCGTGATAGTAACTGGTCCCACTATACGAATAAGTCCTACATCTGGCTTTCCTGTTGACCAAAGAGTTTCTGGTATATTCTGTAAGGCATTCTCTTCCTCCTTTAATAGGAGTGCTAATCAGCTGTCCTTGCTAGACTGCAAGTGCACGGCTGGGTGGGTCTGAGTTATCCAATTTAACTTCTGCATTTGTATTCCCTGTTCTGACAGTTCTAACTCTGTCTGCTTTTCCCATCTCGTGACTTTTTCTCCTAAGTCTACCCATTTTGCATTCTTGTCCTTAGTTAAGCTAACATGTGGTAATTGATTAGATTTATAAAGTGCAAAGAACTCCTGGGGCAATGAACAGCTGACTACACTGTTCCCTTCCATGTCCCAGTACAGATTACATATTATCAATCTGTTTGCACGATTTCTAAACAATTCTTGCTCATATTCAATATCAGGTCCTGGTGTGTTACAATAATACAGTGTACAGTGCAACAAATGTTGTTTATCAATGTCAAGGGAGGGGAACTTGCTGATGGCTACGTTCATCAACTCTTCGGTCACTGCCCCTGGACCAGTCATAACCAAGTCCTGACTGTACCAATAGAACATTTTACCCTCCAATTGCACTGCAAATGTATCAATTTGTCACTGTGCTTCCATACCCTGCATAGTCGGAACTACTGCTATACCAAATAGCTGCATAAGGTCTCTGCCCAAGAGGTTTACTGGGCATTTTGCAGAAACAACAATTTTGCTTTTCTGGGTCAATCCTGAAACAGGATCAGTTATTGCAATATTATAGGAGAGGGGCTCCCGAAACAGCTGTCCATTAGCTGCTTTCACTAGTATGTAATCAGGTGATTCTGAATTCTCTGACAGTTTGGAGGGATGTATCAGGGTCCGTGATGCCTCTGAGTCACACAAGAATTTGACTTCCCTCCCTTCTACCAGGAGTGTAACTTCTGGTTTTGTGTCTGCTATATAGAGCTCTAAGCTCAATAAAGCTAAATCCAATATTTCATTTTCTTTACTATCCATAGCTTCCTGCACTTCCTCTATTTCTTCTGTCACATCCTCTACTCCTTCTATCACATTCTCACTTGTCCTTTCTCTGCTATCCCCTTCTAGTGATTCTTGACTATCATATAATCAGTCCTCACCCTCCTTGTCTTCCGTGGTTGCCTTCTTGTTTTTCTTGCAATCCCTTGCCAAGTGTCCCTTTTTACCGCATTTAAAACATTCACCCCTTTTCTTTCACCCTTCAAAGTCCTCTGATCACTGATCAGATTGTTTGTTTCCCTGGGCATTTCTCTTGCCCTTTTTCCCAGACTGTACTACATAAACTTCTGCTCCATCTTCTACAGAAAATACTTGGGCTTTCTTTTTCTTTTTGCTATTAAAATGCCTTTCGGCATGCCTAGCATATTCAAGTAATGACTGTAACCTGCTTTTACGATGATCTTCCATGTGCTTTGTAATAAAACTGCTTATGGGTGCAATGATGCCTTTCAAAAATGCATCCTTTAACTGCTGCTCATATGGGGAATTTTGTGTCTGATCTTCAGGAACCTGCATTCCACAATGGTTATTAAAACATTCTAACAGTCTGGCATAATATCTGTCAATAGTTTCACCTTCTTGTTGGATGCATTGATTAATGCAAGTCCAGTCTGCCCTAGGCTTCCATTTCTCAGAGATGCGGTCTGTAAGACCTTTTACTCTGTTGTCTAGTTCTGCTGCTATGTGGGAGGGCCTGTGTGCAGCATCACGGGATTCCAGTTGCCACTAATCATGTGCCAATCTGGTCCCACAATTTGTCTGACTACTTTTTCTACCTCTTCTCCATTTAAATTATAACTTAGCCTCATTCCTTGTAAATCTTCTAAGAACTTTCTAAAATTAACTTTTGGATAGGGAATTCCCTCAGTGGCTTTCCGGATGTCTTCCGGAGTCCAGGGTCTATACACTAGAATAGTTGGGTCCTGACCTTCTTGCCCTGCCTGAGGATTAGGTACTTCTATAAGTGGGCATATTTCTTCTTCACTCATAGATCGTGAATTCCTACCCATTTGATATAATTTAATGTCCCCTTTTCAGTTACCTGCCCGTGTTCGAGACCTGGTCTCGATAAGATCTCTAATAAACGGTTTTGCTTTTGTAGTGTCTCTATTTACAGTGGCAGCAGGATATCGCAGGGGTGGACTAACTTGTTCACTTGCTTCATATTCTGGTAATGGGGGCGGAGGGGTCGATGCTATTACTAAGTTATTGTCCTCCTTATCTAAAAACATTGCTTTTGAATTATTGTTCTTTTGTTCCCTACGGTTTACTTCCTCAATCCACCTGTGTGCCTGAGGAATTCCTAATTGGCACTACTTTTTTACCTGACCTTTGGAATCAGTTTTAAGCTGTTTGACAAGTTTGATAAGTGAGGATTTTTCTAATTTACTGTCAAATTCATACTTATTAACCCACTTTGAGTAGTATTTAACATTATCAGCATGCTGTGACTGCATGTATTGTGCATCTTCAGTTAACGGTGGATTTTGGGGTCTTTTTGTGCAATTATTACCCATTTTGATCTACCCTTTTTAATCGTTACGTAACTCCTTATTTTTAACATGGTACCACGGATTTTGTTATAGTCTCTTCAGAATGACTGCCTACCTACTCTGTTTCCCTGATCTATGACAAGACAGTCATCTTTTCTGTCCCTGACTTGTAAAAATACAGTCCTGACAAAAACAATACAAATCTAGTCCCTGATCTAAAACAGAAAAAAGGTAGATTCACCTTACCTGAGCCTTCGTGATTGATCACCTGGTTCGTGAAAAACCCATCCTTCAGTCGCAGATCGGAAAGTGGCTGGCCTCTTTTGTACGACAATTAAGTCGGAAGGCTTTTCAAATAAGAAGAACCAATGTAGTTTCTTCCTCATACGGTTTCAAGCCACCTGGCCTGTCTGATCCGAGGCAAAGTGAGGGGTTCCGCTCCGAAGGATCAATCTGTCAAAGGAAAAAACTTCAAAGACCAATACACGTAAGGTTCAGATGAGGCACATTTAATAACTTGCTGCAAGGAGACAAAAACATGCAAATACAGGATTTTGCCTAACTACTAACAGGAAGTATGCTATTCTTATACTGTTCTACAAGACATTGCCTTCTATGGTTGACATAATCAAACACAACTTTCAATATTGTTCTACAGCAGATGTTACTCAGATTTTCTGCTGACATGACTGGATTTATGAAAAACATTTTGAGAAAAACAACATGGCCTTGGTGGGCTCTAGCCCATTACAAGCTTCTATTGTGTAGTTCTAATACATGTGTTACATTTCAAGGTACTTTTCTAGCTTAGGCACAAGCAAATGCTGATTGCAGTTCATATTTTCAAGCAGTCTTTGTTCTGATTATCTATAGCTTCTGCAGCTGTGTATTTTCTCACAGCACAAGCGGAACTCCTTGTCTAAGTCTCATAACATTAATACAAGTGATACATCTATTCATTATTTTCCGGACACAAGCAGAAATTATCTGCTTCCCTGTAAATTTCAAAGCATAAGCAAAGATTATAGCTGCACATATTTCATGACAATACAAGGTTAGAAAGCTTCTGCAATTTATACAGATTTTATGCAGTGTGAAATAGAATAAATGTGTTAACCCTTTTCAAGCCTTAAATGCACTAAGCATATTACTAATACATACACTAATACATATTTTCTGACATATATTAACACAGAGTAACACCAAGAATTTGAACAAATGGGAAGAAGCTTATATTATGGATTATACTGGTGATTCTGGGGTAATTAAACAGGTTATCGATAGAGAATGGGATATATTTAAACAATTTTTGGATTTGGATACTGTATACAAACAACCCTTAAAATTCACATACAGAAAGGACATGAACATCAAGAACTTATTTGAGTTTGGGGGTGGCTCAAATTATAAAGGTAGACAAGGCAAAATGGGAACTTTTAGATGTGGCACCTGTTCACAGTGTCCACACATACACAATAATTCTTTTACAGAAGTACACAGTAGAAATAGGAAAATCATGAGTACAAGTTTTCCTAACTGTAATACAAATGGTATTGTCTATCTTGCTACCTGCCAGATTTGTAACTCATTTTCCGTAGGGAAGACAGAAAGAAAATTAAAATTGAGAATCTATGAGCATTTTTATGAAATTAAAAAACAAAATGTAAATAATGCTTTATTCCGTCACAAACTAACATGTGAACAGGCTTCCTTTACATTTTTTGTTTTGGATGTTGTACCCAAAGAGATCAGAGGAGAAATGTGGGAAGCCAAATTAGAATTTCGTGAGTTACTTTGGCAGATTATCCTGGAAGCTGATAAAAGTCCAGGCTTGAATGATATGCCTTCTATTCTTCCAGTTCGTAAATTAAGAGCTGCAAAACTGTAATTTACCAAATAGCCACTAGATGGCAGGCTTGTATTTTTTTAAAACTTGGGAAAGTGCAAAATACAAGTTAACATCATTGTGTTTAGTCAATAATTTTAACACTTTTTAACTTTTTATATAAGGCCATGTTTACTAACTGTTGATTGTGATGTAATGTATGAAACACCATATAGTGGTTTTTATTTTATATTAATTTGAATATCCTAATTTTGATGTTAAAAGGTTTTATACATGGTAACCCATACATACTAAAAGATCACTACTGCATTTGAATGTGTACATTTTTACAAAGGGTTATTTCTATTGGATAATGACCTTATAAATGATTGGTTTCAGCAGTATCAGGTACATATAGAAGCACTGATTTTAGTTAACGTGGGGTATTTGCATCTGAGGAAGTTGTATGAAAATGTATCTTGAACTGGCAGCGTTAATGCAACTTGTGTTTTTACATTTTTTTATGTGAATTGTGGAAATAAATCCGTTTGCTTTTATCCGGACTCAGGCCCTTATTTGGTTCTCCAGCAAACTTTTGGATTAGGTTTTGGTGTGTTTTCTGTTCGCTTTCATCTCATTTTGGTGGTTTATAATTTTAAATTACAAAGAAAAATGATGTGATGTATAATGTATGTAACTGGAAACAAATGTAATATGGTCTGTTTTCTTTTCTGTTGATATATGTTTGCCTATGTCTTAAGTGATAATTTAATAAAGGTGTTTATAAAACACTGATCTAAGAATTTCTTTAAAATATCTAAGTCAGTAACCAAAAATGTGTTGGAACACAAATGGTGTTAAAAAGAAATAAGGAACAGCCAAAATATGTTAAAAAACACAATCAATAACAGTTTTTTTTTATTTGTTGTGGATAATATATATGCATTTTAATATAGTTAAGTGTTTTTGTCCAGTGGATGTCTTCAGAGCCATCAACACATTTAAAATGTATCTGCAGGTCACATTATGCAAATACAAAAATGTGTATTTATATCATAATTCAGCTAAATGCAACTTAAATAGGCAGGAAATACAATAAAATCATTTAATCATAGGGCCTGTGTGGCATTCAAATTTAACTGAAACGCAAAAGTTCCCTATATTAAAGTCTTGTGTTCCAAGAGCCTCCCCAGGTGTCAGTAGGCAGTTTTTTCTGATACATAAATAAAACTTTTAAAAATCTTTACAACATATAGCATTTTTAAAATGTTGTTTTTGTCCTTCCACTGAATGATGTATACATGTTCATCTATCCTGCAATATAGCTGTAAATCTATTTTTCTGACATAAAATGTCTCAAACGAGAGGCAGCTTGCTAAATAAGCAACCTCTCTACTGCTGCAATCATATCTATTATTACATCCTATTATTCTATCATGTCATGTAAATGTTATATGGATACCACATTTTCTCATGGCTTTGGTTCTGTCAGAAGTATAACTTGGGTAGGGCAAAGGGGGCAGCCAACCTGGGTGCAATATGTTAGGAGATGTTAGTGGCAGTTGCCTAAAGCCTTATTACAGTACCAGCATTCAGAAATGAATACACAGATACACACACATGCACACAGGCACACATGAACACACACAGACACACACACACACACACACACACACACACACACACACACACACACACACACACACACACACACACGCACACACACACACACACACACACACACACACACACACACACACACACATACCACCACCACCACCAGACTGTGCTTACCTATGCAAAGGCTGGCCATGCTGTGGGAACCCAAATAACAATGTATAAATGTGCATATCAGGGAAACATAGTACATATGCAGACTGATGGCAAGAAAAGAAAGAGAAACGTGTTCATGACTTCCCCCATTGAATGTTTCCATAGCAGTGCATTAGCAAGGGGAGCCACTGCAGCATTCATGAAAAAAGGGGAGTCACATATCAGGGAAATATAGCACATGTGCAGATTGCAAACCAAACTGTTGTAAAACAACATATAACTCCAAGGGGATTTGAAACCTACAATCAGTACATTAGCACAATAAAAAATAATTGCATGAGTACATTGAGCCATCAAATGAGTTCAAATAATTGCAGTATCTGCATTTTTTTCAGATTCATATGCACAGTGAAGCTTACCTCATTAAACTGACTGCTTAGTGCATGCCAAGGATTTTTTATTTTCCCAGAGGACATAGAGTGCCAGTTATCTGTGGTCTTATATGTCCATCTGCATTCTTTTCTGCCAACTGCTGTGCAATGTATGACCTCAGAAAGATGATTTCTTATGGTAAATGAATACTGCAAATACATTTGGTTACAATTTGTCAATCTCATTGACATACTTTACAACCTAAGAGGAGTGTTTCATTTCAGGGAACTGAACATGTTTTTGCACAAAAATACAACTATTAACTGAAGGTATTTAGCCCTGCCTATGTCACTGATATTTGCTGCACCAGAGCATTAGCAAGGTTTGCATGGAAGCACTCATAGGAAACGTGTCTGGAATATAACACTTCAGGGAAATGGAACACATGATAGCAAAATAAGAAAAATGTACATAAATGGGTTTGAACCCCTGCCTTTGACAAAGATTGTCTTTAGTCCACTGTATTAGCAAGTGAAGCCACAGAAGAACTTAGAGAAAGGGGGGCAAAAAGCAAAGTTTTCAAGGGAAAGTTAGAACAGTGTTGATGACTGAAAACTGAATATTGGAAAGTAACATACTATCAGGGGATTAAAACCTTTTTGTGAGTGCACTGGCGATGGGCACATCACTGCCTGAGAACAATGAGCAATGGAAGCTGTCACATGGATGCATTATGTTTACTTTACTTCACATTTGTATGGCAAGTTATAAGTGCATTGTATTGACCCATTTTGCACACTGATAAAAGACAGACATCCATTGGCTTTGAACTTCTGCCTCTCTGACATTCTGTTGATCAGTGCATTATCAAGTAATACCACAGAAGTGACACAGTGAAGAGTCAGAAAAACACATTTCAATGGAAAGTTAGAACAGTGTACAAATATGATTTTTATTAGCACTTTGTGGGTATGTGTGTGTTGTTTTTATCTGTAGTGTGACTATCTTGTAGTTTGGACGTGGGAGTATTAGGACGCAAATGAAAAGGAGAAGCAAGCAGTGAGGACAACACAAAGTGAGCAAATACAGAATGAGAAGGTTGGAGGTGTGATAGGAGCTCATACCTTCCAACCCTAGCTCAATAATGGCAAACAAATCAAGAAATAAATCAGTTTAGAAAGTACCAAACTCCCTGGTATTCTTTACACATTCATAATAATAATATATACTTTCAGGGAACTGGAACAAATGATTGGAAGGAATGAGAACCACACCTGCATGAAGCTTAACCCATGCTTTTACTACAGTAGTCTCCAAGCCAATGCATGTGCCACAAAAGCATTGAAACGAAAGGTTTCTAGAAATCACATCTCAAGGGTATGTTAGAACAGTGATGATGAGTAAAAACTACAAATTTTAAAACAACATACAACAATCAGGAAACAATGTACACATCACTTCACGAGTGCAATGAGCCACTGAAACTGTTACAGTGAAAGTATTCACTTCACCTTATTTGGGTATTGCTTGGTGACATCCACTGACAGTCAACTTACTTGAGTGATGGATGTCAAGATCATAGCACGTTCAAAGGATTTTCCTCCATTTTTGACATAAAACAAAATTTATTTTCTTTATGGTTATATAAGACCACCAACATTGCTCCTTACTAACTGTCACTCAATGTATGACCATAAAAAATATATTTTTTATAAGCTCTTTGTGGGTATATGTGTGTTGTATCCATCAAGTTTTTGACCAAGTTGAAGGCTGGACATGGTAATATAGGACAGAGGTGAATAGGGGAAGCACACAGAGGGATAAGCTGAATGCAGGTGGATTAGGAGCATATCTCACAACTTCTTATCTCAATGATGCTAGAAGAATCGCTACTTACATTTTGTTAGACAGTGCCAAACTCCATGTCAGGATACACACACTGATGACAGGAATGCTTCATTTTGGGGAAAGGAGCACATGATAGCAAGACAAGATAATTACAGCTGCATGGATTTGAAACCATCACTATGTCACTCACATTCTCCAAAACAGATATGTTATAGTATTAGACATAGGCAAGGTGTCAATAAAACACATATCAGAAGGCAGAACATAATATAGCAAGAAAAAGTGACATATACCTGAATGGATCAGAACCCATACCTCTGTCACTCATATTCCCTGACCCACAGCTAGCCAGATATGGCACTGAATCAGTCGGAGGATGTGATTACAAAAAATAAAAGAAAACATAGCAGGTGAATGGCATACATTTGTATGACGAAAATGTAATATTGTAAAACAATATCCCACCCTCAAGGCTCTAGAGTTTTGTACATGTTGTACCAAAAACATTTTCATCACCTCATGACTATGCTGAGCCAAAGAGGCATTTGCATGGAAGGTATTAACTTTACAGTATCTCACCTCTGCTTGTGAATGTGTTCCTACACTAAACTCATTTAGGTGACTGACAGCAAGATCTTAGCATAATCAAAGGATTTTTTTTTCACTTTTGGCATCGGGCGAGAACTATCATTTCCCTGTGGTCATAGATGACCAGCAACATTGTTTTCTGCTGTCATGCAACGTATTACCACAGAACCACAGAAAGATTCTTTTACTATATAAGCCGTTCTGGGAAAGTGTGGTGTCTTTATCTAAGTTTTATCAAAGTAAAGTCTGGAAAATGGAGCATAGGATAGAAATGAAAAGGGAAAACAAGCAGAAGATAGAACACAAGGTGATAAAATGAGGAATGAGCAGGATGGAGGTAGGATAGAAGCCTTACCTCTCAATTTCTTAACTCGGTAATCATGGGTGAAGTACAATTGTTGTAATGATTTAATGACCAAAATCCTTAATGATGTGTCCGAATTCTACATATTTTTGATGAACAAATGTAGCCAATCCAGTGTACATTAATTAAAGATCTGTGAAATTGTGACTTATGGGTGGGGGTATTTTTTGTAGGACAGATGCCCTTTTTATTTTATTACTGAAAAGGGTAAGTTGGGAATGGAAGTCAGGGAAGTAGGAGGTGGGTAAGTGTGGGTGGTAAGACACATGAAAGTTAGATATGACTGATAGGGTGTTAGGTAACACAATGAGGGAGGGGAACAAATGCTGAAGGAGACATAAGACAAACAGAGGGCAGACAATAGTAAAGGGAGGACTCTATAACATACAGGGGGTGGATCTAGACACAAAAGGGAGGGAAACATTGGGTTTGGTATTGGATTGGATTGGGTATTTTGAGATGCAGTCTCTGCTAGCTTCAACACAGTGAGAGATTACTCCTCACTCTGGGAGACATCACCATTGGGTTCTGGTTCTGCTTTCAAAACTGGAGCCAGTGATGATCAAGGGCATGACTCAATAAGTCATTGGCGCATGGTCTCTCTAAGGCCAATTCAAACATCAAAACACCCAGCTAATATCTCCCCCACAAGCTTTACCAGCTCATGATGGGTGAATAAAGTATGACCTCCACTTGCACTGCTCCTGGCAAGTACCACTGTACCATCCTCCCATGCAGGGCTACCTGATGCAGAGGGTGTGGGTGGGGCAGGAGGCAACTCTGACAGGCTGGGACCCAGATGTGCTGTCTGTAGTGGTGATGGTGGTGCTGCTGCCAGCTGTGGGGAATGAAGAACTGTACCAGCATGGTTAGTGCAGGTTGCTGTTCAGCAGAATTTAACAGTAACAGTACTAGGGAGACATAAAAATAAATAATGTATACTACAGAGAGGATAGCAGCATACAAAAATAATAAAATTGTATTTTTAACTATGTTCATACTCACAATGCAATGAAGGAAAATATGCTTTTAATTGTAGGACCTCAGTAATTACATTTGGGGATATGGAGGCCTACCCCAAAAGCCATCATCAGCTACAGTCTGACATAAGAGCATGATAACTGCTCCTATGTCAGACTATTTCACTTTTGGCAATAATTTAACTGTACATATACATGAAAAGCATGTTAATCAAACAATAACATTTCATTCACTAGTGATACACATTGGACAGATATATGTACTGTATACTGTAATGTACCCACTGGACAGATATAATTACTGTATACTGTAATGTACCCACTGGTCAGATATATGTACTGTATAATGTAATGTACCCATTGGACAGATATATGTACTGTATACTGTAATGTACCCACTGGTCAGATATATGTACTGTATACTGTAATGTACCCATTGGACAGATATATGTACTATATACAGTAATGTACCCATTGGACAGATATATGTACTGTATACTGTAATGTACCCATAGGACAGATATATGTACTGTATACTGTAATGTACCCATTGGACAGATATATGTACTATATACTGTAATGTACCCATTGGACAGATATATGTACTGTATACTGTAATGTACCCATTGGACAGATATATGTACTGTATACCGTAATGTACACATTGGACAGATATATGTACTGTATACTGTAATGTACCCATTGGACAGATATATGTACTGTATACTGTAATGTACCCACTGGACAGATATATGTACTGTATACTGTAATGTACCCATTGGACAGATATATGTGCTGTATAATGTAATGTACCCATTGGACAGATATATGTACTATATACTGTAATGTACCCATTGGACAGATATATGTACTGTATACTGTAATGTACCCATTGGACAGATATATGTACTGTATAATGTAATGTACCCATTGGACAGATATATGTACTGTATACTGTAATGTACCCATTGGACAGATATATGTACTGTATACTGTAATGTGCCCTTTGGACAGATATATGTACTGTATACTGTAATGTACCCATTGGACAGATATATGTACTGTATATTGTAATGCACCCACTGAACAGATATATGTACTGTATACTGTAATGTGCCCTTTGGACAGATATATGTACTGTATACTGTAATGTACCCATTGGACAGATATATGTACTGTATACTGTAATGTACCCACTGGACAGATATGTGTACTGTATACTGTAATGTACCCATTGGACAAATATATGTACTGTATACTGTAATGTACCCATTGAACAGATATATGTACTGTATACTGTAATGTACATATTGGACAGATATATGTACTGTATACTGTAATGTACCCATTGGACAGATATATGTACTATATACTGTAATGTACCCATTGGACAGATATATGTACTGTATACTGTAATGTACATATTGGACAGATATATGTACTGTATACTGTAATGTACCCATTGGACAGATATATGTACTGTATACTGTAATGTACCCATTGGACAGATATATGTACTGTATAATGTAATGTACCCATTGGACAGATATATGTACTGTATACTGTAATGTACCCATTGGACAGATATATGTAATGTATACTGTAATGTACACATTGGACAGATATATGTACTGTATACTGTAATGTACCCATTGGACAGATATATGTACTGTATACTGTAATGTACCCATTGGACAGATATATGTACTGTATACTGTAATGTACCCACTGGACAGATATATGTACTGTATACTGTAATGTACCCACTGGACAGATATATGTACTGTATACTGTAATGTACCCATTGGACAGATATATGTACTGTATACCGTAATGTACACATTGGACAGATATATGTACTGTATAATGTAATGTACCCATTGGACAGATATATACCCATTGGACAGATATATGTACTGTATACCGTAATGTACACATTGGACAGATATATGTACTGTATAATGTAATGTACCCATTGGACAGATATATGTACTGTATACCGTAATGTACACATTGGACAGATATATGTACTGTATACTGTAATGTACCCAACAAGTAGTAATTATAGTTAAGACAAATGAACCTTATAGTGATGCAATTATATTACATATGTAAAATTATGCCATGACAGCAGCATAGTTTTTTTGGAGGAGGCTTGGAAATTGAAGCCACAGTCATTCTAACAATCTCAGTGCACATAAACTTTACATACTGAGCCACCTATATGGGGGGGCTGGCTGGCAGAAGCAAAAGTCTAATGTCACACAGTCATGCTAATTCCAGTAAGTATGTCGGTAGTGACAGATGTGGTCCTGCTCTATAAATGTTATACACCATTATTTTTAATTGCTGCAACTGTCTCTTTGTAAACAGGTACGTCTTTCACAACAGCAGCCATACTTAGTCTTGTGAGCTGAGTTTGCAGTAAAACATGACTATTTATCCAGTGTGCATTACATGATTTAGTTCTCTAAATACATTGAAATAATGCAGTTAAACGGGAGCAGCATGAACATCATTTATAAAATATACATGCAAAGTATATTTTTGTCAAGAGATTCTGAATGAGCAGTGACAGTACAAGCTGCAGTGTGTCATAAATGATAATCTTAGTTGTTGTTGTTGTTCCTTTGGCTTTTCCCGGTTAGGGTTCGCCACAGCAGAACTCTTGTCTGCTAATGATTGGCAGTAGATTTTTATGGTGCCAAGGTGCCAGCTCGACACCCAACCTTCAACAAAGGCATGCCCATTCACGCATGTCTTTCAAATGCCACTCAACCATGGGGAGGACATGCAGACTCAACACAGAAGGCGCTCCAGCTGAGAATCGAACAGGAGAACCTTTTGCTGTGAGGCGACAAAGCTACCGCTGCACCACTGTGTTTTTGCTATCCTTTATGGTTACACGTAGACACAGACATGAAGCACAATAGTATATGTTACTTTACCAAGACCTGTAAAACAAGTATACATACTGTCCTTGAGCATATGAAGTTTACTTACAGGGGAAACAAAAAAAATGTACTCTTGCTGCAAAACAATGGATTAATAAAAATTAATTCTGTTTATTCACTGCAATCTTTCTAGAGTGCAGTTCATGGTTGCAGCATCCCTTCATATAGGATTTTCCAAAGAAAATAGTATATACAGAAGCAACATTCCTTCTGAGAGGATTTTCCAGTGTAAGCAGTACTTAGTGTTAAAACTGCTTAAATTCACTTGTATTTAAGCTTCGCATTTGCGGGTAGCTGTGCACCACACAACAGGGGTCAGCAGTGCACTGTATAGATGGAAATGCCTAGGTACAACTTTTTCCCCAGAGAACAGTCAGTGAAAACTTCCCAGTCTTCCCTGCTGCACTGCGGGCAGCTCAGCTAAGCACTGAGCAGCATTACCACACTTTGTAATCCCTAACCCTCAACAGAATAAGTCCCCATGCTCACCGTACAGCAAAAGCTGATCAAATTTGCCCACCCCCTAACAGTACTTACGGTTTAACCTGTTACAATGAACAGTCAGTTTCCCAACATTTTTCCAACTAACCTGATTGACATGGGCATCCAGAGGCAATGTATTAATTGCCTCATGTATACTGGCAAGCATTTGCTTCAACAGCAAACAAATACAGTATGTGACAGGTGTAACTATACTATGAAACTGGAATCAATCCACACACATAACAATAAACAAGACAAACAGGTTGTCAGCACACACATCTCTGCTCTCACACAAAATAGTTATGACACATAAACCCACATACGCGGAGATACTCACTAAGAGCCTACCAAAAAACAAGAGATCTCCCAAGTCCAAACAACTTACACATACTAGAGCACAACCAAAATCTACTACACATAACAACACACATACCAGTGTCTCAGTGAATAAGGCCATAAGGCAGAACACCTCAAAACCAAATGTCCTGGTCATAGGAGATTCCATAGTGAGGCACACAGATGTGCCTCTCACCGGGCTGGACAAGGAGTTTTCTGGACAAGGAGAAGGTCAAGGTCAGCTACCTGTCAGGTGCCAGGATCCATCAAATCACACATGCACTCAAGTCTCTCAACAACAATTACCGTTATGACTCTTGTTGTAGTTACATTTTGGGGTGAATGACTTGAGATGCACCGCCCTGGACTATATGAAGAGAGACATGACTGAACACTCAGATTATGTGCCCCAGGCAAGAATGTCCCTAGCCATAAGCAGCATTCTACCTTCACCCAGGATGATGCCACAATATAAACAAAAAATGATTGATTTCAACAATTGGCATAGCTTCTGGTGTCAATCCAGGGGGATCCAGTATCTGTCAGCCTGGGAAGACATGGTCGACAGACCACACTGCTTTGTCAGAGATGGTCTTCACCTGTCTCCTCTAGGCTTTCAAATACTGGCAAAGATGCTTGCCTCACCCATAGTGCCATTTTAGGCAATCCCAAAACAACAATACTTACAATGTAAAAAATCCACTAGAGACAAAGTCAAGGTTATGCTGCTAAATGCTAGGAGTCTAATCAGTAAACTGCACTTCCTGGAAGCTCTCCTCATCTTGGAAGATGCTAACATCTGTGCAGTCATCGAGATTTGGTTCAAGGCCACAGAGAGCACCCCGGCTGTTCAAGGCTGCAATGCCTTCTACACATTCAGACCTCAAAACAAGTGTGAAAGAACCAAAGGTGAAGGGGAGGTGTATCCATCTTCATTAAATCCAAATACATATCGAGACTTTTTAAACAGTACCATGCTCTTGAGCTACTCCAGTTCCAAATAACTATAGGTAAAGCATCCTACCACAACATTGCTAGCTACAAGTCCCCCACCATGAACCATAAGAAGCACACCGCTTACCTGGACTTGCTTGAGTAACTCACTATACAGCCAAACACCTTGGTCATGGTAGATTTCAGCTATTCTTCTATCAAGTGGGTGATGTACACAAACACAAGCTCAATCTCCCTGAGGTTTCTGGACTTTGTTAATACAAATGCTCTGGAACAGTTAGTCTGCACCCCCACAGTGGGCTCAAATGTTCTGGACTTAGTCCTCACCAGTATGGGGGAGGGTCACTGCACTACCCACTGTGTTTTGCCCTACCTTTTCAGGTTAGACCATAAATCTGTCTCATTCAAAGTAATGATCAGACCTGACACCTCCACAGGAGCAATACAAATGAGAAACTTCTCCAAAACAAACTATAGCCTACTAAACAAAGGTTTGAAAAGTTTCAACCCCCCTGCTAACATAGCCATCAATGACGCCTATGCAGAGGAGTACACGGACACCATGTATAACCACTTAAACAACTGTATGGGCTCTGCTATACATGACAGGATCAAAGCCAAGTCCTCCCATAAAAACAAACCACCCTGGTGAACCTCGAGTATAAACAGGTTATATAACAAAAGGAAGAAACCAATATCTAAGAACAAGAGGGACCTTAGTTAGCAGAGAAAGAATACCCTCCACAGCTTGAACAAGCAAATCAGATATCTGGTAAAGTCCTCTAAAGCTAGCTATGAGGCTAAATTAGCTTCCCTAGCTAAAAACTGTCATACGTCTGAAAGTTAAAAGGGAATACCCTGCTATGTGCCAAACTCATAGTGGATGGTACCACTCACACTGGCTCTGGCTGTTAGCTGACAGATTTGGTGCAAAGTTCACCCCTCTGTCCCCACCATCCATACTCCAAAGCATATCTTACACCTGTTCTCTCCCCAGTATCACCAATGAGCAGGTCATATCCACACTCTCCAAGCCCTAAAACATGGCCCCTATGGGACCAGATAACATCCCAGTCTCCTTACTAAAGTACCTAAAACATGACCTAGCAGATCTACTTGGTACTCTCTTTAATCATAGCCAGAGCCAGGCTTTGCTCCAGTAGAGTGGAGAACAGCAAATGTAATCCCCTTGCACAAAGGGGGTCCATCAACCAACCCTGGAAACTATAGACCCAGAAGCCTAACCAGCCTTATCTGCAAGGCCATGGAAAAAAATCATTATGGACCTTATCAACAAAGACATAGACAATCTTAAGTCTCTCGACCTGACCCAGTTTGGCTTTGTTAAGGATCGATCATGCTTGCTAAAGCTGGTAGACTTCTTCAAGAAAGTCACCAAAGCCCTGGACAAAGGCAAAGCAGTACATACCACCTATCTTGACTTAGCCAAGTCTTTTGACAGAATCCCCCACTTAGGTATCATAGAGAAATTATCCCAGCTGGGGATTAAGCCATATGTCACTAGATGGGTAGCCAACTGGCTCACAGAGAACCCATACTGTCAAAGCTCAGGATTCCACCTCCACCAGTTGACCAGACAAGGTTCTGTGCTGGGCCCTCTACTGTTTGGAATCTATTTCATGAAAGTCCAGATGAAAGTAGATGGCCTGTGGCTTACCAAGTTCACAGATGACTGCAAACTGGGAGCAATCACTGAGTCCCCTAAAGATGTTAGCATATTACAGGAGGGATTAACACAGACAAATGACTGGTCCCAAAGCCATAATCTAAAGCTAAATGCAAAAATATGCATCAGTGTCTCCCTTGGCAAAGAGGTAGCCCAGGCAAATTACAATATAGGCAGCACCTCCTAAGCTCAAACTCATTAGTGGGTGACTTGGGAACACAAGTTGATAGAAGTCTAAACTTCAATCACCATGTGTCCACATTGGTAAGGAAAGCCTTTTACATTGCACACCTCATACGTAAGGGCATCACATCCAAGACCAAGGATATTATAACTCCTCTGTTTTCCAACCTCATCAGACCATTAATAGAGTACAATGCTCCCTTTTGCATGTACCTTACCAGACACCTGCAGCAGCTGGAGAGACTGCAGAGGTTCCTGACTAAGAGAATTCAGTGACTCCAAAACATGATCTACATTGAAAAACTGAGAGCCCTGTTGCTGTACTCTGTGTCCTACAGGCTGCTGAGAGGTGACCCGTGCCCGGCCTACAGAGCAGTCTCTGACCCTGCCCTAATGGAAATGCTTCATGTCCACAAATCAAATGGGACAAAAGTCACTCATTCCAGATCTCAACCTAGCATGCAACGTAAAGAAATCATGGTGAAGAGAAAGGTATGTCTCCCAGAGACTGACACTACTCTGGAATAAACTCCCAATTCATGTTAAGCAGAGCTCCTTAATGACCCTGTTTAAGTGCAACCGGACAACTGGATGGGAGACGGTAAATTCACCCATGGAGTCGTACCTATGTTCCTCCTGGACAGAAGCAGCTAGTGCTGATCATAGACTCACTCTGCAAACAATCAAACCATCTAACTATGGTCAGTTAGGGAACACAGGCATTATATGACTAGGCTTGTAAAGGTCCTAGGGCCATGAGCTTAGTAACCTCCTATGAACCTATGAACATGTGAACTTTAGAGTCACCAGCAGTTTCCATGGCTTAACAAGATAGGCAGAGTAACATCTCTTAGCTTCTATACGTTTCAGAATTCAAGAACAACTTCCAGACTTCAGACTTCATATTTCAGGAACACTTTCATACAGCTCCCTCCAGGTTCCTCTTTCAATCCAGGATTCATTTATTTTTTCACCCCTACCATTCATAATTATTCTATACTGCATAAGAAAACATTTGTGATGTTTAATGGATTTATAATTTTAATAAAGCTGAAAATTTATTTTATATTATTTATTTATTTATTTATGTATTTACTTGCTAAGAGAGTCATGCAGATTGCAGTGGTTTGGTCATATGTGCAGGAAAGAAGAAGATGATTAGATAAAGTAGATTTGGGAGAAATCAGAAAAGAATGTGTGAGACAGAGAGGGAGAGAGAGAAGGATGTCCAGCCAAGGGATGTGACAGTCAGCACTGAACTGTGAATGGTGTCAGCAGTTGGAGAGACACCCTAACTCCATGTAAAATGTGATAAAAGGGGTGGTTGATTCTGATGATGATGGTGGTGATAGTGATGATGATGGTGGTGATGATAGTAATGATAGTGATAATGATTGTGACACCCCTGCACTGGCCCATTAATCAAGAAGCCTCAATCCTCACCACTGGCATCAGTGAGGGATGTACACAATGGGAGGATGACAAGTACACAAACAGTAAAGTACAATTTCCCTTAAGAGCACACAGAGATCACAGTCAGTCTGTGGTTGGTTTCTCCCACTTTCTCCAGTTGCCTAATAAGACTCTCCACTGGCACACCTATAGGGTTGAAATCTCAGCCAAGTGGCCAGGCTTAGACCTCCAGCACCCTCCCTGTCCAACCAGTGCTTTGTGTCCCTGCCCAAGTAGCTGACACACACACACACACACACACACACACACACACACACACACACACACACACACACACTTTGAGATTTGATTTATAATACAAACACACACATATACCTGGGGAAGGCTGGCACAGGTTTACTAGCTATGCCCCCTTCTGCAAGACTATAAGGTAGTACCAGCTGCCACCAGCCACACTTACTTATCAGCTACTATAAGGCCCTTACAAAAGGTGTCCAGTCCTACTGTGTAATGTTACTAATAATCCAAATGGTAGTTTTGACCAAGAGCAGGGCTATTTAGGAGTGGCCTGTACAGTGTCACCAAATACATATGCAAGTACCCTAAGAGCTTAACTGTGTCTCACAAACATCAGCCATAAAGATAGGTTTAAATATATTTAATAATAAATAATAAAAGAACAAAACAATACTCAGTCCACAAACACAGTTACTTCAGAGTTCAGAATCACAGGAAATATTTTAAAACAACATTGCAGGACAGTCTCAAATAAATACAGAAAACATGTAAACTAATCTTTACTATATTCCTATATATATCTAAAAGAGATACTATGCCGTCAGTCTTACTTACAGACAACACATAGGCAGAAGTGCTGATTGGGTGTTTCTAGGTCCAAGACAAGATACAAAATGCCCAGTCTCTCTCTGAGAGAGTTCTTAAATTAATAATAAACATTACTGCTGGGTTAACTTGGGTGACATCACTCTTTGTCACCTGACTTCAGTTCCCAAGCTAAACAGATACTAACAGAATTTTAACATCTCTGTGTGAGAAGTACATATCTCTTAGAAGTTTGCAGAACTTGGAAGTCATAAAACAATAAAATGCTTTTACATTTGAAACCTTGTAGTTATTTCTGTTTCAAGACAATACAAAAACTTCTAGCTCTAGACATTGTGCCTGCTATTGAACTACAACTGAGAGATAACACAATCATAAAACACTTTAATTTCAACTTATTTTCTTGAAGTTTTGCATGTTAACTGTATTTTCCAGCTTCTGCTATTAAAACATACATTTGCACAGGTATATAGTTTATATACATTTCTGTTCTTTTCCAGTAGGGTACACTGTGGATACATCCTTGAAGCTCAGTACTGTACAAACCCTGTTCAACACACACTTTTGCACCAGTAGTTTAATATACACATAACATATAGTTCTCTTACATTTGTAAGACAAGCACATTAACCATGTTGATATTCATGAATGAGTTATGATTATTTACGCAATTCCAGATAGCTGGGCTGGCAGTATATCCTTCTCTTACATTTCTATAAAAATCATATTGATATTCACAAATGATGTAGAATTATTTGCAAAATTCCAGCTAGTTGGGCTGGCACCATTTTGGTTTGTCACCACCCCCCCAAAAAAACCCAAGCTAGTTTTTCAAGCAACCCTGGAGAAACAATGCTTGAGAGGGTTGACTTTCTGGGGATACCTTATTCCATTTCCTGTCTTGAGATTCCAGCTGCCTTGGCATTGCTGACCCCAGTACTGTGCTGCGCAATCCGATCATATGTATGCACCCCTAGGCTCCACCATAATAATTTGGAATTTGGCTGGCTGGCTTCCTGCAGCCATAGACCCCCTCAGACTCCTCCTGCCTTTTACTGCAAATACTCAGCACAAGGGCCTCCCTATCATGGTAGGGTTTCATCATGTTAACATGGTACAATTTTTGCCCCTGCCTCCTGCCTAGCAGTTCTACCATGTAGTTAACATCACTGACCTTCCTTACCACTTTGTAGGGTCTCTCCCAAGCTGCCTGCAGCTTGTTGTGTCTGACAGGAATGAGAATCATTACCTGTTATCCTACAGTATACTCTCTAGCTTGAACATTCCTTTCATACTAGACCTTTTTCTGCTGTTCGGCTTCTGCCAGTTCTCCTGGGCCAAGCTTATGAGTTCCCTGAGGTTTGTCCTGAGGTTTAGGGAATATGCCACAACAGACTCCTTGTGGGATTCACATTCACCCTCCACTCATCTCCAAATCAAGTCTTGAGGTCCCCTCACCCTATGCCCATACAGCAGCTCAAAAGGTGAAATTGTGGATTCCTGGGGAACCTCTCTGTAAGCAAACAACAGATGGGGCAAATATTTGTCCCACTCCCTCTTGAACTTGTCTGCAAATGCCTGTAGCATCCTCTTGAGTGCAGAGTTTAACCTCTCAAGAAGACCATTAGTCTGGGGATGGTAGGGGGTGGTCTTTAGGTGCTCCATCCCACAGTACTTCCACAGACATGCCAGCAGGTCTGACATGAAATTGGCACCTTTGTCAGTCAGTATTTCTTCTGGGAAACCTACCCTGCTGAAAATCTCTAACAAAGCATTTGCCACCTTTTCTGCCTCAATGGAGAACAGAGCTACTGCCTCAGGGTATCTGGTAGCATAATCTGCTACCACTAAGATATACTTTCCCTGTGGAACTTGGGGTACACAGAGGCCCCACAATATCCATAGCTACCCTCTGAAATGTCTCCTCAATCACAGGCAAAGGCATCAAAGGAGCTTTTACCTTGTCTCTTGTCTTGCCTACCTTTTGGCACTGCTCACAGGTCCTGCAGTACCCTGTTACATCTCTAGAAATCCCAGGCCAATAGATGTTCTGCATAATATGTCTCTTCATATGTTTTATGCCCATATGACCTGTAAAGGGAATATCATGGGCTATGGCTAGAAGTGCCAGATGGTAGACTCTGGGCACTACTAACTGCTGTATTCTCTCACCCTCTAGCCTTCCCTCAGGGGTCCACTCTCTATACAGTAACCCTTTTGTCCCAGTATACAGATTCCCCTTTCCCTTGAGAATCAGGTGTGTCACTGGCTACCCTCCCTCAGGCCTTGTAATGTAAGGTCTGAGAGCTGAGCCTGTCTCAACTCTCTCTTGGTAACCCTTCCCAGCTCCCCTTCCAGAGAAAGTCTGGCATCCTCTGACAGCAGTGCCTCACTGTCAGCCTGCGTAGTACTACTCACCTCTGCCCTTGCAGTCACTCTGTCCAAGGGAACATCAGTACCCACAAGCAGCTGTGGCTCACCTTCAGTCTCACTGCTACAGGATAGTGCCCACCCTGAAGTTACCACCTCACCAGTCCTGGCTGCCAGTGTGCGGACTGTCTGGGTCTCCCCCAGGCTACAAGACCCACATGCTTGTCTACAAGCCTGACTGCATATAACTGCATGCACACACAGTACTGCATTATGAAAATCATTCCCTATCAGGACATCTGCAGGGATATCCTCAAACACACCTACTTGCTGGCTTCCTTTTCAACCCTCACAGGCAAGGTGAACACTACCCAAAGTTATTTGGAATGGGGTCCCTCCTAAAGCTCTGACTGGAGTAGACTGACCAGGCAAGTAGTGCTCCTCTTTAACCATTGCAGGCTTCACAATGGTTAGGTTAGAGGTTATGTCTCTCTTAGCAATAGCCTCTTTCCCATTCACTAAGATAGGATACAACCTCTTGTGGTAGCTTGGAACCGTTGTTGTCTCGAGACAACCTACTGTTGGCATTTTGTCATTCCCACTTACTGGCTCTCCCACCTTTTGTTCCCCACTGTACCTCTGTGGACATCTATATGCTACATGACCCCACTGGCTGCATTTAAAACATTTAACCCTTGGTCCTGGATGTGTACCTGGACCAGTGGCTTCCCCTGCTACTGGTGGACTCTGTTGGGACAGTCTGGGCTGCCCACCATGGGTTTCCTTAGACCCACAAGCAGCACTGGGTGTCCCTTTCCTATGCAGTGATGCCCTGCTTGCTAGGTATAAGTCTCCTTCTTCCCCAACTCATCTGAAGTAGCGATTGTCTATCAGAAACCAGATTCTCATGTCCTCAGGCAAAGTGCTAATGGCTTGTTCCCTCACCAAAAGGTCTGCCAGCCCTTCAAAAGTGGTGACCTGACATCCACTCACCCACCCACATATGAAAATAAGTGCTTAGTTCAGCAATATATTTCCACACACTTTCATTTGCCTTGCCTCTATGCTCATGAAACTATTTTCTATGAGCTTCAGGTGTTAACTTAAAACATTCTAGCAAACAGTTTTTTTTACAATATTATAATTTAAACAATCAGTATCAGACAGTATAGAAATAACAGTTACAGCTTTACCATGTAGTAAAGGGGACAGGAACCGTACCCAAAGCCCTTGGTCAACATTATACTGTTTACATACCCTCTCAAACATATGAATGAAACTATCAAAATTATCCCCCTCTGTAAATTGTGGAATCAATTTACTGACCTTTGTTGCTTCTGGGATTCAGTTACTTCCTTCCCCATTACCTCCATGACTCTGGTGAAGACTCAGCATCTCCTTTTCATGTTGCCTCTGCCTCTCCTTCTCCTCAGCCTCCATCCAGCCATCACAGTTTCTCATTTTCCTCAGCCTCAAGATGTCTCAGTTTCTCTGCTGTTTCTATTTCCAAACTCTTGGCCTCCAGCTCAAGTCTCTTTAACTCCAGATGGATTTTTAAGTCCTCTGTGGAAAGGTTGAGCTGTCCATTTTCTGAGAGTTGTACATCTCCACGGCCAGTCTGATTGTCCTCCTGGTTACTATTCTGTGATGCAACTGTGACTAAAGCTGCAGTCATGTCTGCTTTAGTCAGGCTGGCATGCAGCAGTCATTTAGCCTGGCACATTTCAGCCAAATGGCTCCTTGTCACCTTGCCATACTCCTATGCTGACATGCTTGCCTGCTCTCCCTGACTAACTAAGCTAACAAAAAAAATAAAACAATTGTGATATGAACTCCGAATGCTCACTGTGTGGCTGATTGAGAGCACAAATACCTTCAGTGACCACTGTACACAAGCTACCAGAATTCAATATCCACACCACTACAAGCCAATTAATATGTGATGTGGCTGTCTCACCACTGTCACCCAATTAATATGTGATGTAGATATCCCACTACTGTCTACCAATTAATATGTGATGTGAATATCCCACCACTGCCAACCAATTAGCATGTGATGCCCCTGCACTGGCCCAGTAATCAAGGAGCCTCAGTCCTCACCACTGGCAACAGTGAGGGATGGACACAATGGGAGGATGACAAGTACACACACAGTAAAGTACAATTTCCCTTAAGAGCACACAGAAATCACAGTCAGTCTGGGGTTGGTTTCTCCCTTTTTCTCCAGATCCCCAATAAGACTCCCCACTGGCAGAGCTATAGGGTTGAGATCTTAGCTGAGTGGCCAAGCTAAGACCTCCAGCACCCTCTCTGTCCAACCAGTGCTTTGTATCCCTTGCCAAGTAGCTGACACACACACACACACACACACACACACACACACACACACACACACACACACACACACACACACACACACACATATATATAGGGAAGGCTGGCACAGGTTTACTAGCTATACCCCCTTCTGCCCAGACTGTAAGGTAGTACTGGCTGCTACCAGCCACCCTTACTTATCAGCTACTATAAGACCCTTACAAAAGGTGTCCAATCCTACTGTGTAATGTTACTAATAATTCAAATGGTAGTTTTGACCAAGAGCAAGGCTATTTAAGAGTGGCCTGTACAGTGTCACCAAATACATATGCAAGTACTCTTAAGAGCTTAACTATGTCTCACAAATATCAGCCACAAAGATAGGTTTAAATATATTTAACAATAAATAATAAAAGAACAAGACAATACTCAGCCCACAAACACAGTTACTTCAGAGTTCAGAATCACAGGAAATATTTTAAAACAACATTGCAGGACAGTCTCAAATAAATACAGAAAATATCTAAACTAATCTTTACTATATTCCTATGTATATTTAAAAAGAGATACTAAGCCCTCAGTCTTACTTACAGACAACACGCAGGCAGAAGTGCTGAGTGGATGTTTCTAGGTCCAAGACAAGATACAAAATGAAGATGCAAAAACCAAACGGCTGCAGGTACACTGAGGTGCCCAAAACACACAACAACAGCAAAAGTAAATTAAGGCACCAAAGTTACACACTGGAAATCAGTCACTGTACTTTATTGCAGAAGACAAACGGTAAGCGCTTTCACAACTTAATGTTGCTTCATCAGACCACATCACTACAACTGATGCTTGGTTAAATACTAGGACAATTAGTATGACATCATCTCTTTAAATTGTGATGTCATACTAATTGTCCTAGTATTTAACCAAACATCAGTTGTAGTGATGTGGTCTGATGAAGCAACATTAAGTTGTGAAAGCGCTTACCGTTTGTCTTCTGCAATAAAGTACAGTGACTGATTTCCAGTGTGTAACTTTGGTGCCTTAATTTACAAGATACAAAATGCCCAGTCTCTCACAGAGAGAGTTCTTAAATTAATAATAAACATTACTGCTGGGTTAACTTGGATTACATCACTCTTTGTCACCTGACTTCAGTTCAAAGGCTAAACAGATACTAACAGATTTTAACATCTATGTGTGAGAATTATATATCTCTCAGAAGTTTGCAGAACTTGGAAGTCGTAAAACAATAAAACACTTTTACATCTGAAACCTAGCAATAATTTCTGTTTCAAGACAATACAAAAACTTCTAGCTCTAGACATTGTGTCTGCTATTGAACTGAAACTGAGAGATAACACAATCGTAAAACACTTTAATTTCAACTTATTTTCTTGAAGTTTTGCAAGTTAACTCTGTATGTTCCAGCTTCTACTATTAAAACATACATTTGCACAGGTATATAGTTTATATACATTTCTGTTCTTTTCCAGTAGGGTACACTGTGGACACATCCTTGAAGCTCAGTGCTGTACAAACTCTGTTCAACACACACTTCCGCACCAGTAGTTTAATATACACATAACATATAGTTCTCTTACATTTGTAAGACAAGCATATGAATCATGCTGATATTCACAAATGACATATGATTATTTACAAAACTCCAGCTAGCTGGGCTGGCAGCATTTTGGTTTGTCGCATTGATGATGGTGATGATGACGATGGTGATGATGATGATAATGATGATGATGGTGATGGTGATGATGATGATGATGATGATGACAGTGGGGATTATGATGACAATGATGGTGATGATGGTGATGATGATGGTGATGATGATGATGATGATGGCGGCAACGGTGGTTTCACTGTGGTACTTTATATATTTTTTATCATATTAAAAAAAATTATCAGGACACCTGAACTTTCCATGTATACAATGCAAAAAACAGCAAAAAGAACAGCACCATAGAGTAAATGTGAAAATAATCATTGTAAATCCAAATGAATAATTCAATACAGTTTATTCTTGTTTGCAAACCTTGAATGAAGCAGGCTGATAATAATTAAATCCAGTGGCTTTCCAGTACAAGTAAAAAAACATCAAACAAAAATATTAGGTATAATCCCTACACCTTCATCAGTGTATCTAAATATTTGTTACATTTCTATGTTTAAATAATGTAAAAGTTACATCACAACCAAGCCAACAGGTAGACACTGTTGTCATCTGGTGGACAGAAATAAAATTACATATTATAATTCAGACAGAATAGTATGATATGAAACAAAATTACAAACCAAATAAAGATTCACTTCCATAACTGTAATAAATTATCTAAGTGTCACTTCTCTAGCACGAATACAAATAGATTTCGGTGAACATTCAATCCAATCATGCATGGCAAATAAAAAGGTTCCTCAATAACACTTTAACATCAGGTAAATATATTTTTATTCCACCTATTTTGATTATGATTCTAAGTACCCTGATATCACGTTAAAATAGACTACTTCTCATACTGCTGTAACACTACTAAAGTTAATTTCCCTAACCATGGTAGCACTGACATGCCCATCACAAAATACATTTCACAACTTAGAAGTCAATAATTTAGAACTTCATAGGATTCCAACAAAGCAGTGCTAGCCTAAGCAGCTGAAAACAGCTATACATTGTTTTTATTTTTTCCCCTTAGATCTCAACTTTACTGGCCCAGCCCCCAATACCAAATGTCCATGCCAGGTATAACAGCTACTGTCCAACCCTTCTGGGCTTACTGCATTTTTGCTGGGGCTGATAATGGATCCTGAGGGTGTCTTGGGGGCTTGGCTCATCTGTGTTTCCATCTGAAAGGGATTTTTTTATGACCTACCTACTCCTTTTCCCCACCTCCCACATTCATTGCATACATCAGAGAGCAACTCCCCTCTTTGGACTATACCTCCCCTTAGGGAGGCATACCAATTAGTACCCTCCCACATTGGATGGGCTGGATTCATGTCAACTCATGGAAGATAAGTTTGGCAAATGGAAAAAAAAATTGTCAAAATCACCTTCAATGAACAACTCAAAAACATTTTTTTGCTGGAGGCAAGCCCCACTGCACCCCCCCCCCCCATGTGGGGAAACAACCCTCACTTTTGTCCTTATATATACCAACTCCAAGGTTACACAGCAGTGGAGAAGGAAGCAAATTCCATAGTTATCAAACATAATTTCTGCAAACAGCACTCGCTCTTTTTGCATTCATAGAAATTACGTTCAATCACACAACTCGCTCCTGGATGGGCTCACCCCATCCCTTCCCTACTACTCCACCTGTCACTAGAGCCACTATTTGAACCCAGATTGACTGGGCCATAGGCATGGCTTTATCCCTCTACATCACCAGAGCATCCAACTACTGTAAATTCTTAATAAAAAAAAAATTGGTAGCGGAAATGTCGATGACATCCAGGACATCAACAAAGAAGAGAAAAACAGATGTAAAGGGGAGAGCAACTGTGAAAACTTAGAAAGAGTTTGAAAACAGCGGTGGAACACAGGTGGGAAAAGCAGATGGTAATGGCAGCTGAGGGATAACACTCTTCAGTCAGTTTTTAATTTCTCCAAGTCTTTTGGGTTTCTAATACCATGATGGGAATGGACCCCTTTCCTAAGTCAGGGTACGATTAAAGTTCAGAAACTTAGTACTGTTTCAGTCTTTGATGTTAGCCAAAAGTGTTCTTCTCAGTACATGCAATGTGCCCAGAAATGACACCTTCTATAATTCATATAGAGTTACATGTATTGGTTGCATACCTTAAGTACAACTGTAAATTATTTTTTATTAGGTCTGTTGCTCATGCTACTATTGGAGTCGTCTGCTTATCATTCTTTCACATTACTGTTGTTTTTGCCTGCAAATCCAGATATTTTATGACTTTGTGTCTCTCTTTACATAACACACTATAATCACTGGGTTTGGCAATTTCAAAGATCAGTACCATTTTTTCATGTACTACTATAACGGGTTTTCTTGCATCTATCTCTTGAACTGTTGACAATGGATAATCCCATATGATATAAATTTCATCATTCTCTATAATGCTTTGTGGTTCATGTTTCCAATGGTTCTCAGATACTTCTATATTGTAGTGTTTCCAAAATCCAACTGCAATAATCTTGCCACAATAGTGTGCCTTTCAGTGTACAAGCTCTCTGCCATAAGTGTTTCACACCCACAACAAGGTATGCGACTGTTTCCATTTATTTTTACATTTCCTGCATTTTACTATTTCTCCTACATTCTCAGTGGACTTTGTAAATCAATGTGTATGTAGTCCACTATCCTAGGCCATCATAATTAGCCTTTCATCTTTTGGTTTCAGTTCACCTCTCCTTAACCACTCCTGTGTCAAATCTTGGTCCATATGAGGTTGCTACAGGAGATCTATGAACTTGCAACTACATTAATGGATTTCTCAGTTTTCTTTCTGATCCATTTCCTTATATTCTTTGTTTTGTTTTGTTTTGTTTTTTTTTTTGTCATATTCATTTGCTATCTGATTTTTGTCTTTGAATAGCAGTATACCAAAAATGTTTTTGGATTGTATCTGAGGAAGTCTCTGGTTTTGAGATGAAAGCGCTCATACTGTGTTATTTATTAAATATTTGAATTATCTGCTGGTGCTGGACTGCAGTTTGTTCTTATTTAAAACAATGAAAACCATAACACTCTCAGTTTAACTTACATGCCAAATATTTATGTGTTCTAAAACTTTTTTTAATTACTGTATGCATGCTTCTGACACAAGTATTTTTTGTTGTTTTACAGAATTGTTCAAACTGTAAAGAGCTTCGAGAGTGCAGGTGTGTGATACGTAATATCTGGCATAATGTTTTTCTGGTCTGTAGTGTATACCTCTTAAGGTAGAATGGTAATAGAAAGTAACCGAAAGTAAAGGCAGCATTACATAGCATTTGACCTTACAAGTTTTGATTTGTTAACTTTTCATTGTTGATACAAACTTTTTTTTTACAGGGGGGCAAGCCCCCTTGCATCTCCACACCCCCCTGCAGCTTATATATAGATATATATATATATATATATATATATATATCAACTCCAAGGTCGCATTATAGTGGGGAAAAAGGTGTATTTCCCAATCTTCAGTGTACTGCAATCTTCATTCAACCGCTTCATGGTTTCACAAAGGAAAGTACTGCATAACATTCACAGCTGTTTTTTGTTTTGTTTTTTTTGAAGTTATGCACTTCAATTTTGTTAAGGTTTGTCCTTTTCTGCTTTCATTGTTTTTGTCCCATTCTTTTAAATTTCGGTCTTGTATTTTTTCAGTAACATGATAGGGATCTCCTATAGCAGGCTCCATGCTGTCATCATGTTCGAAATCTTCATCAGATGCCTCCTGCTCCACCTGTAGCTCCTTAATCTGAGTAACCCCAATTCCATCATGCTGTGACATTACCTGTTGCATTCTCCACACTAAATCCTTCACTTTGCAGATAATCCATGACTTCAGTTTCTGATTGTTTTGGTTCTCCCTTACTAATCCTCATTTCTACATTCGTTCTTTGTTTTCTTATTTTTTCTACTCTGAAACGTTCCATATCTGAGACTGGGTGCCTTTGCCTGTATTTCTCTTCAAATATCTTTGGAACTTTTTTTGTATTGATTAATTTAGCTTTCACCTTTTAATAAATCTGCAGCCATTCCAGATCTCTTTTTCTTTCCCTTGTCCATATTTATTTTTATACCTTTGAATAATTTCTGTTTTTTTTTTTTATTTTTTCTTACAGCCTCAGTTCTTTCTTCCAGCTGACTCAAAGTTCCTTTACCTATGTAATGTTTTTCATTAATGTGTTGTATTAGGGAATGCATATTTCCCTTTGAAGCCTTTAGCAGTTTTTCTTGGTCAAGTATTTTTCTTTCCTTTAATTTATTTATTAATCTTTATAAATGTCTTCAGTCTGGAAATTCTAGGCTTCTTGTATAATAGTAACAATACATAATTTATTTCTTATCCTCAATAATCCACCTTTCCATCTTTATGGTTCTGCTTTGGTTTGTCTAGTTTTATGCTTTCTGTTGACAGCTTCTTCCTTTTAGAACAGAGGAGCCATCACCCACCTGTGCCTGGTCTAACTGTGTTATGGGAATATTTCCATGTCCTGAGGATTCTACTCTGACTTTTTACCAGTCCTGGCACTAATGTGTATACCAGAGTTGGGCACTTTTTTTTATTCTGGGACATGTGTACCCAGCTCTCTTTTTTTTTTAACCTACCTTTCTCCATGATATATGATATATGCTATATAAAATACAGTCTATATATCAGTGTTGTCTTGGTGCAACATTATAAAAACAGGGCCCACCATGTGAAGGTACTCACTATGACTTGAGGATGAATTTAATTCCGGCAATACCGTTCTCCTTTTTGTGATGATTTCTGATTTCATCTCTCCATTTGGACCAGTCTCCTTTTGGACATCGACCAAATGCACTTTGAGATTTTCAAGATAAGTGATTCCCTGTTGGAATAGACAGAGACAAATAGCAGAAGGCTGCAGGAAATAGAAGATGTTGATGTTTTAATCAGAAATTCAGAAGAAATAAATGGTCTGCAACCTTCTGAAAGGGGGATGAAAGAAAATAAGTTATGGAACAAATGGCAAAGAAATTAGCTGAACTCAAGGATAGGACATACAGAGACAACTTGAGGTTTGCAGTAGTATGACAACAAACTGAATGGAAAGATTGTAAAGACTTTATGAGCAAATGTCTCAGCACATAGACTAAACATTAAACTACAAAGACCGCATACAGTAAATATTATTTTACTATCATTAACTCGACTCACAGGCTCAACACCATTCCGTGAATGTCAGAATACTGAATACCAGTATACCAGACATAAACATCGAACCTCGAAACTCCCTACTGCTCTGGACCCAGGAACAAGCATTACCATGGGTCCAGAAGGGGAGTAAATTTGGACAATCGGTAATGTCAGCTTTTGAGGAGCTCTCGGATCATGTAGCCCAGGCAGATATGACCCTAGCTCTGAGTAGCATCCTGCCATTGCCCAGAATGATACCACACTACAAGGACAAAATTATTGATTTCAACAATTGGCTAAGCTTCTGGTGTCATTCTAAGGGTATCCAGTGTCTGTTTGCCTGGGACGACATGATTGACAGACCATGATGCTTTGCCAGAGATGACCTGCACCTGTTGCCCCTGAGATTCCGGATACTGGCTAAGGTTCTTGCCACCCCTATAGTGCCTTTTTTAGGCATTTCCAAATGACAAACCCACCACCGTGGCAAGTATAAGCAAGCAAAATCTGAGGGTAATGTTACTCAATGCTATAAGTCTAAATCTCAAAATACATTCACTCGAGACATCTGTGCAGTGATGGAGACCTGGTTCAAGGCTCCAGAGAGCACCCCTGCATTACCAGGCTATAACTCATACTACACCTTTCGGCCACCTAACCTGGAATGAAACACTAAAGGAGGAGGCATGTCCATATTCATTAAGGATATCCACACCTCCAGGCTAGTTGCTCAACATAATGCATCCAAAATTACCCAAGTGCAACTAACACTGGGCAAGACCGCAATCCAGGTTGTAGCTTGTTACAGATCCCCAGCCATGCCCCAGGACACCCACTCCATGTTTTTTGATATACTGGGTAATACTAAGGTACAGCCCAATACCCTAATAATGGGTGATTTCAACTACCCCACTATCAACTGGGAAAACTATTCATGTACTAACTCATTTGCTCAACACTTTATGGAATTCCTAAGTTCCAATGCCCTGGATCAGCTTGTCCATACCCCCAACAGGGGCAGCAATATCCTGGACCCGGTATTTACTAATATGGGCAACCGATGTTCCATTCCAGTGGTCAACTCCTCGCTGGTCAGATCCGACCACAAGCTAATCATCCTAGACATCAATATCCCACCCCCATACCCCATTAAGGAAAACACAGTAAAAAAAAAACGTCTGCAAAGCCAACTTCATGCTTCTTAAGACAGAAGTGGCAAACTTCATGACACCCATACAGATGGAAAATAGAGGTACGACTGCTGAATCCTATACAAATGCACTGTATAAGCACATACACGAGTGCATGGATTGTGCCATCCCCAACAGAACTAAGATTCTATCCTCCAAAAAAAGGAAGCCAGTCTGGTGGTCTCCTGCCATAAACAAACTCTACAACAGAAGGAAGAAGCTGTTGCAAAAAAGAGTAAAATCCCCTGATTGCAGGAACTCCCTGGTCAGCCTCAATAAGAAGCTGAGATCTCTCCTAAAATGCTCCAAAGTTAGTTATAAAAATAAAATCACCACTGATTCTAAAGACAACCACAAAGCATTCTATAGCTATGTCAAGAATCTCAATGGCGACACTAAGATCTGCTCTGAGTTACAGCACAATGGCACTAGAGATACAGAACCAGCTGATATTGCTAACATCCTGGCAGATAGGTTTAGTGCAAACTTCACCCCCCTTCACCCCCCAAATGGCCCATCACTATACCGGAAGAATGCAAAGCCCCTCCCTGTAATCATGGCTGCACAAGTAAAGACCGCACTCTCCAAAGCCAAGAACACAGCATCCATGGGACCTGATAACATCCCAGGCTGCGTTCTACATGAACTACAGAACAAACTGGCACTCCTCCTAATTAACATGTTCAATCATAGCCTCACTTCAGGCTTTGTGCCTACTGAATGGTGCACAGTGATGATTATCCCACTCCACAAAAGGGGCGCCACCACGAACCCCGGGAACTACCGCCCCATTAGCCTGATGAGCCTGGTCTGCAAGGCCATGGAACATATCATCTTGGAGCTTATAATTACGGACATAGGTAACCTCCAAACTCTGGACTCTACTCAGTTTGGGTTTGTAAAAGGTAGGTCATGTCTCCTAAACCTGATTGACTTCTTTGAAGCAGTTACCAGAGCCATGGATGAGGGTAAGGTGGTGCATACAGCCTATTTTGACCTTGCCAAGGCTTTCTACACTATCCCCCACTCTGGAATTATAGATAAACTTGCTAGACTGGGCATAAATCCCTATGTCACAAGATGGGTGGCCAGCTGGCTTACTGACAGAACCCACACAGTGAAAGTAGCCGACTCCAAATCAAACTTCAGACCAGTGACAAGTGGAGTACCACAGGGCTCAGTCCTGGGTCTTCTCCTGTTTGGCATCTACTTCTCAGAAATCTAGGCTAATACAGCATGTCTTTGGCTAACGAAGTTCAAAGATGACTGCAAACTAGGTGCCATAACAGAATTGCCTAATGATGTGGATATTCTATAAAGAGCCTCAGTGAGACTTATGATTGGTGTCAAAGTCATGGCCTCAAGCTCAATGCCAAGAAGTACATTGTCATCCCCTTTGGGAAAAACACTGTACCCATGAAATACCACATAGGCAGTAGCCTACTAAGCTCTGAAAGTGTGATAACAGACCTTGGGACACAGGTGAACAGTTTCTCCTTTGATAATCACATCACCACAGTAGTTAGGAAATCCTTCTACGTGGCACACCTCATCACAAAGGGGTTCACCTCCATCAAAAAAGAGGTCATTGTTCCTCTCTACTCATCCCTCATCAGACCCATTATAGCATACAATGCCCCATTTGGCATGTACCTCACAAGACATCTACAACAACTAGAAAGGCCACAGAAATACCTCACTAAGAGGATTACTTGCCTCAAACAGATGCCATACGCAGACCATCTCAAAAAACTCCAGCTCTACTCCATCACTTATCGCCTACTCAGTGGCGGCCTCTGCCTAACATACAAAGCTATGTCAAACCCAGATCTGTTGGACATGCTACACTTAAAGAAACCCCAATCCCTCTGAGCCACACGCTCTCGGGACATAAACCTTGCCACCACAATAAACAGAACATGCTGGAGGGATAGATTCCTGTCACAGAGACTTCCCATGCTCTGAAACAGACTACCCATTCATGTCAAACAAAGCTTCTCATTAGCCCTCTTTAAGAAAAATCTCAACAATTGGATGGGAAATAGGAAATTCACCTTGGGGATCACTTCTGTGGCTCTGCTAGACAGGGGCGCAAGAAAATAACTTTTTTGGGTGGCAAAAACCAGGGAAGTTTTTTGGCTAGGCTTATATAGGCCCCAGGACCAATAGCCTAGTACTTTCCTATGAACATTTGCAATATGGGACTCGAACAGGTGGACTTGACCCCCTGTGAGTCAAGTTAATGATAGTAAACCAAATATTCTTAATTTGAGACAGAGAAAACAGCCAGTACCTATATTGATTTAAGACATATCAGCAAAAAGCAGAAAATGTGTTCTGTTTTGTGGAGGAAGGTAACAATCTTAAAGGTTGAAGAGAAAAGGGTTTATTTGGATGATGGCCCTTCCTTTCCAACATGAACTAACAGAAATGCTTTCCTTTCTTTCATAAAACTCTGCAGAGAAATAAAACAATTTCAGGTTATTGTATAATGCTTTACTTTGAGTCTTCTATCCACAAACCATCGACAGGCACAAGATGAACTGGTGAAAAAAATATGTAAAGGAAAAAGGGCAGGCGATGGTGGGGAGTGCACAAGCAACCAGTCAACAAATGTAAAAAAAAGTAAACGTATATGCAAGGGAGGGATTTCCTGCAAATCCCTTTACTTTAAAAGTAAACGTATATGCAAGGGAGGGATTTCCTGCAAATCCCTTTACTTTAAAAGTAAACGTATATGCAAGGGAGGGATTTCCTGCAAATCCCTTTACTTTAAAAGAAAATGATGGGTAAAACAAAGGAGATGAAACAGAAATCAAAAAAGGGGATCTTAAAAAAAAGAAAAAAAACAATGCACTGACAACAGTGAGTGAGAACAGTACTTAAAACAAGATAAAGCTTTATATGGAAAAAACTCTATTGAACAATCATGCATTCTGAAGGATATTTAAAAAAAAAATGAAATCAGTAAGTACTAAACAGAAAAAAATAATCATTTGAATAATATAAATGTAACACTGTAAGTATTATATCTCAGGTTTTACTTAAAATTTTATTTATTTATTTATTTTACATTTATTGACTGGGATAGTCCGACTGGGACAAAGCCCTTTTTCAGTGGAGGCCCAGGAAGAAAAGCTCCATGGTACAACTATAAATTATTCAAACATGTTGCATTAAAAGTAAAAATACAGTAAAGTTGCAGCCTATAACTTAACGATAAAAGAGACGAGAAAAACATAAAAGCGGAACAAACAAAGAATAGTAGATAAAGAAATTTGACAAGTTGATCAGTAACTAAATGAAATCAACAGAAGTTATAAAATGATTATAAATAGGTTAAGATATAGTGCAGCAGAAATCAAATGTAAATAGGAGTAGCAGTAGAAAGTGAGTAACGTGACTTAGGTTCAAAAGCAGGACAGGTGGAGAAGCAAACAAAGCATAGCAAAGAGTAAAGAGAGAAATAGGGGTCAGGAAGGAGAGGGGAAAAAAGAAAAGCAGTGAGAGAGTAAGTCCTTTCTTCAGGTAGGGTGGTCACAGTGACATAGCCAGGTTTGGTTGAGATATTCTTTAAGAGCTCTCTTAAATTTGTGGACTTGAGGTATGCTTCTGAGGGTCATAGGAAGCTTGTTAAATTGAATGGCAGGTGAGTAGTTATACAGGTTCTGTCCATCAGATTTTTTTAGGTTTGTAAATCTGTAGCAACTATTGGAAAGAGCTCCTTAGAGGTATGGAAGGGATATAAAATGAAACTATAGATGAAATACTAGTTTAAAATGAAAGTTTATTTCTGACAAAAGTGGGTGCAAACTATACTGCATGTTGTTTAATAAAAGTCCTGGTTTTCAAACTCCAAGCTGTGTTATGTTGCTTTTAGTAAAGGTACTATCACACTGGGGAAGGAAGGGGAAAAGGAAGTAAATATGACACTGGGGAAGGAAGGGGGAAAGAAAGTAAATATGACACTGGGGAAGGAAGGGGAAAATAAAGTAAATATGACACTGGGGAAGGAAGGGGAAAGGAAGTAAATATGACACTGGGGAAGGAAGGGGAAAATAAAGTAAATATGACACTGGGGAAGGAAGGGGAAAAGGAAGTAAATATGACACTGGGGAAGGAAGGGGAAAGGAAGTAAATATGACACTGGGGAAGGAAAGGGAAAAGGAAGTAATTATAACACTGGAGAAGGAAGGGGAAAAGGAACTAAATATGACACTGGGAAAGGAAGTGGAAAATGAAGTAAATATGACACTGGGGAAGGAAGGGGAAAAGGAAGTAAATATGACACTGGGGAAGGAAGGGGAAAGGAAGTAAATATGACACTGGGGAAGGAAAGGGAAAAGGAAGTAATTATAACACTGAAGAAGGAAGGGGAAAAGGAACTAAATATGACACTGGGGAGGAAGGGGAAAAGGAAGTAACTATGACACTGGGGAAGGAAGGGGAAAAGGAAGTAAATATGACCCTGGGGAAGGAAGGGGAAAGGGAAGTAAATATGTCACTGGAGAAGGAAGGCGAAAAGGAAGTAAATGAATGATGAATGACAAAAGGAAGCATACAGTGTGTGACTGAGACCAATAGGCAATATTGCATAAAGTTAGTTCTGATAATGTATGCAGCTGGTCTAGGAATGCATATGAAGTTAATGAGACAAGTATATCCACAGGAAAAAAAGCTAGATAAGATTAACAAAAATAATGCACGAGAAACACTGACGGATGTTTAAATACAGAGAAATATATGTATGGGCAAGGATGTTTGGCATAATTAAAATGTAAAAGATGCACACTAGAAGACATTTTAAAACTACTTAAATCCATAAGCTCTGGTCAGAAAATAACTACTTTGTTTCAATTTGTATGCTGTTTGGGTAAATCTACATTTATTATCAGGCCTCAGAGTGGGAGATTCTCAGACTGCAGACATACATAATTCCAGTGCTGTTGGAATACAACTTGCCTTCTTTGACAGGATGTATTGATTATAAGAAGATGGAGTCAATGTGTTTGGACAGTTAACCTTTACCTTTAGAAAATAGCTACAACTTTTGAAATGTGTAATGAAAGTTAAAGGGGATATATTAAAACAATGTACACTGGCTGCAGGAAGGAACAACCTATATAAATGAATGCCTAAAATAAAAGAATGTAGATAGCCTGACTAGCAACATATGATTGATGGTTAGATTCAGAGATAAAATGCTGCAGGTAAATGAAACAAACAGATAAGTAATCTGTAATGTTGCTTAGACCAAAGAAGGAAATCAGGGTTTGAATCTAATTAGAGAAAACTGCAAGAATCATAACATTGCTGTTGGTACAGAGCATCAGCACTATTGCTTTGAGAAAATATGTATAAAGTGAATATACGGAATATTTCTTGAGAAAGGAGGAAATTGTGTGTTATAATAAGAGATCAGGTTTACTTTGGACACTATTATACAAAAAATATATAAAGTGACACAGAAAATTATAGAAACAGACAGTGAAGGACTAGTTTGTTACAGAAAGACAAAGAATATAAGTTAAACAGAATAAAATATAACATTTAATCAATTAAACATTTTGAATTATTATTTTGGAATATTAATGGGTTGGTTGAAAGAAAAAAACAGGATAAGATACTGGGGTTATATTTACAATAATAATACACAGATAATAATGTAAACAAAAATTAGGAAGACAAACTGAAAAACACCAAAGCACTGTGTCGGAAGGTGAACCAAGAACGAACGACTAACTAGAATAATTGTGTTTATTCCACAAATAACAAAATACGTATAGTGAGTGCTTTCATATAATAAAATATTATACTTCATCAAACAAAGATCCAACACATTCTGTTCATTTTAAACTTTCAAGTAATGGTGTCATCATGATGACATTTCCTTTGTCTTAATTAATTGCTTTCCAAATCAAACAACACATATTGCAAACACCACATTCACTAACATAAACAATTAAGAATAAATGAAAAGTATTATATCCCTATTGCCCTCAGCAGCCTACCTACTATAAACATGTATCTATACTTATATAAAATACTTAAAATGTAATTATAAAATTTATATCATCATCATCATCATCTTCTTTCGGCTGTTCCCGTTAGGGGTCGAAAATATGTCTCTATTCCTGAGTACAGATTCTTTTACCTCTTACTTCTGAGATCATGTACTTTGCCTTCAGGACTTCAGGATGTGCTGTGGAAGACTTAACTTTCTCTGTAAACAAACTTTACTTCAGTTTCTCTGTTTTGTTTCGCAATGTTTATATGATATAAAAGTTCTGGTTTCCCCTTTACCAGTCATTTTACCATATAATTCTCTTTATTTATTTTTCTACAGTTTGAAATTATCCTTATAACTTTTCAGGGAAGTATTTTTCAGAAATTGGAACCAACAAAATAACTTTTTCTGCTAGTTTAAGCTCCATCAGATGAGCATTTCTGTTATATGCTCTCTGTAGTTTCCTCTGCTCTTTCATGTGTTCATTTACTTTGGAGTCTGTACCCTCTCCTGTATGTCGATAAAATACTCTATCATACTTTTAAAGGGAGTGCTTTTCTCCTCCATGTTTTTTTTTTCCTATCATTTTTTTTCTGAGCAAGTCTTAGGAATGTCTGCCATATAGCAGTTCAAAGGTATAAATCCATTTGAGGATTGAATGTTTCTTTTACAGTTAGCATAAGCTATGGAAAGAGTTGGTTCCATTTTTCTTCCATCTAGTTCTGTATCCTTTCATAACCCAAATTTTGTCTGTTAAAGCACACAACTAGTCTGCCTGTCTGAGGTAAGTCTACAGATGTTCCTTAGCTGATTCACTTAAAAAAATGAGAAAGCGAATGTATTATTCTGGGCATGGATAGTCTGTGGTAGTGGTTGCTGTCCACAGGGTCACGCTAGGAGTTAGATGTGACTTGTAAGAGACTGAGTAACCAAGCAAGGGTAGAAGTAGACCCAGAAAAATTATAAATGTAATGGTAAATTATTACAGTATGCTAGTTAGTGCAGATGATTAAGGCTGTGAGCTGTAGCTCCTGTGGTACAGGGGTTGATTCTTTCGGCCCTCATTTGCCTACTATTTGACTTTGAGCAACTCACTTAACCAGACAGTTCTCCGGGGTCATCTCTGAAAAAGGATTGTATGTCCAATGGGCCTCCCTGCTTAACACATGGGTATTACTATTACAGGCAAGATGTACAGGTTGAGAGCAACACTAAAAAAATGTTAACATATATGAGACAATAACAGTTTCAGCAAATATAAGAGGTAGAAAGAGAGGTGTTATCTTTAAAAATAAAGGAAAATGAAATTAAAGAAGCAACAACAGTCTATTATGCAGTGAAAACTCCTGGCAGTGGCAGAATTCCAATAGAAGTATGGAAAAAGAATGAGCAATGTTAAAAAGTGAGTACTTATCTCCATCCGTCATTAGTATTAAACCACTAAGCCATTGAAATCAGTTTGAAAAACATCTAAACTATACTAATTGCAAGTTTAGACTAACCCAAATACAGCAGAATTACAGACTTTTATCAACATGAAACAAAAAACTTCCTATCATAATTCACAACCTGATTGGCAGTAGAAATATGCAGTTATTATTCAGAGACTGTTGGTCAGCATGTTTTCATATACGCTATACTTTCTCATGACTTCATTGACATAGTTACACAAACAAAGCTGTATTCAATACAGAACAGAGAAAAGACCAAGGCTAAACTACAACAGTACTATAAGCTTATCTAGATCAAAGAATAAACATGTTTCTGGTCTGAAATACAGAAATTAATTTTGTCAGCTATAATATTTGAATTAATTACACTAAAGAAAATCCATCCTGATACTTAGATTTTTTGATATTTCAATATCAGCCCAACAGTTCTCCCTTTGATGTATCCTTTATCAATACATCAGACTTTTATCTAATTGATGAAGTAGGTATAAGACATCTGAGTCCAGGCTACTTCAGATAACTATCTGATTATTTTATCTTCAGATTTGCACTGAAAAATAACTCAGTAGGATAGACATGAGGTGTAGGAACAATTAACATTAGGTTACAAACACACATACTGGCTGGAGTGCTTGAATTGTAACACTCACTTCATGCATTTACAAGCATAGCCATTGCATATTTTTCAGTAGCCATTTTGTATTATTTTATTAATGCCTTACACATGAAACATAGCAAGATTAGAATTATAAACACTACAACTAAAAAGCCTTTAAAAATATTACTCCCAACCTGGAAAAAGATTGCTTATTCATGCCATGGTGAGACATTAATTAATTTGACATACGGAACATTTACAACTCTAAGATGTACCTAGATTATCTTTAAATTCAATTTCACTGTCTGAAATGATTGTGAAGTATTTTACCTCATACATTCTCCCCTTTCTCACTGAGAATTAAAACATTTCATTTACCTGTGTTAACTCCAGAAATATATGTCTATTTGACGTCTTGTCACAAAGGTCAGAACTTGTCCTCCATTAATCCTGCTGCATGTAACAGCCATTTTTCATTCATCCCACATTTGTTCATGTCCACAAGCCAATCTGCAACTTACAATTTCTTTTTTAAAATTTATTCTCGCATGTATTGAAATCATGTCTTCTTGTATCCTGCTATCATTTAAACATAACCTGCAACATCCTATTACTATTAATTTATTTTCATATTTCATGATATTTTACCCATTGAAGTCTAGTCCACAATATTCTGAATTTCATTAAGTAACTTTTACTGCTTGTTTCTCAGGTAGTTGTTGTTGTGTCTTTCGACTTTTCCCGGTTAGGGGTCACCACAGCAGAACTCCGGTCCACTAATGATTGGTAGTTGATTTTTATGTGCCGAGTTACCAGCCCTGAAGCACAGCCTTCAACAAAGGTACACTCATTCACTCATGTCTCCATGCAGAAGACGCTCTAGCTGAGAATCAAACTGGACAGCGTCTTACTGTGAGGCAACAACATAGTAATAACACATTTTAGCCAACTTGTTAGAATGAGCATGTCACCTTACCCTTCAAATTGATGTTTGAATACTGTCAGCCAGGAAGCTTTTTGACCAAATGCCCAAGCTGTGCATTTTATGAAAATCATATACACATCTTGTGCATATTGTAAAAATCATATACAATGTGATGCCCACCACTGCTGTCAATATGTGATGGACACCACTATGTGTCATCCCCATGCTGGGCTAGTAATCAAGGAGCCTGAATCCTCACCACTGATATTGGAGAGGGACATGCACTTGGAATACAAATGCATTCATGCATGCACCCAGTACTTCCAGATGCAGACCTCTCTGCATCAAGTACAATTTCCCTTAACAGCATACAGAGAACACACTCAGCCTAGGGTCTGGATGTCTCTATATCTATCTCCCTCCAGATCCCCAATAAGACTCCCCACTAGGTTGGCTCCATTGTAGGATTAGGTCCTCAGCTGAGTGTCCAAGCCAAGTCCTCCTGCACCCTCTCTGTAAACCCAGTGCTTCATGTCCCTGCCTCAAGTAGCTAACACACACACACACACACACACACACACACACACACACACACACACACACACACACACTCTTTAAGATTTAATTTTCACACACACACACACACACACACACACACACACACACACGCACACACCTGGGAAAGGCTGGCACAGATTTACTGGCTGTGCCCCCTCCTGCCTAGAATATAAGGTAGTTATCACTGCCCTCAGTCAGTTACTGTAAGGCTCTTAAAAGGGTATCCAATTGTACTGTGTAATATTAATACTAATACAAATGGTAGTAGTTCACCAAGATGGTTAGGCCTTCTGGAGTGGCCCACACCGTGTCACCAAATAAATATAAGTGTTCTCAAAGGTTAGATACTCTCTTCAAGAATCAGCCATGACACGATAAAAGTTTTAAATATATTTAATAATAAATAATAAAAGAACATGAAAGTACTGAATATATATATATATATATATATATATATATATATATATATATATTCACAGTAAAACCCAGAGTTCAAATCACATAAAATATTGAAAACAACATTGATGGACAGACTCATACAAATAAAGAAAAACAATCTCTAAACTAAGCTTTACTATATTCCTGACTGAATCTAAGAGAATTTTACTGTTCCCTAGTAACTTAGTTGGGCAAGGCAAGATGAAATATGTGAGCAGTCTTTCTAGTCAGGCTCCAAAACAGAATACTCTTCTGAGATTGCTCCCTGTAAAATATAATATCCAAGATGGCTTGCAGAATGACCTCATCTGGTCACCTGACTCTAGATTCTCACAGTATCTCCTTTTGAAGTTTGAGACAGGACTTTTGCAGACTGCTACAATACACATTTAGAGCTTTTATCGCAAGGCCGAGGAGTCAAAGACATTTACAACACTTTCCCCTTCTTTACTAAAGCTAACAGATAATAGTTGCTCCCAGACCTGACATCTCCGGTCCTTCGCAACACTGTTGGGTGCCGTTTAATGATTTAACAGCTCGTTTACATTTCCCTTAATTTTCTTAACATAAGCCATCTGGTTAACCATTGCTGTGCCAGTGTTCTCTATTAAAACATGCACATTTAATTCAGTGACCATAATACATGCACATTTCTTTTCATTTCAGCAGGGTGCACTGTTGATACATTTTAACACAATTAACACAAGCAAAGCTCACAAATACATTTTCAGCACAAGCATCTGTACAGATCAGTTTGATATACTAATAACATACAATTATTTACAAAATTCCAGCTAGCTGTAATAGCACAAGTCATACATCCACTGCCCTACTTTTCCCTGACATGGCTGACAGTACCTCCTATTGTCACAGCTCTCCCCTTTTTGAATATTCAAGCTAATTTTTCAAGTGACCCTTGAGAAACGTGCCTTGAGAGAAATAAGCCTATCTGGGAATATGTTACCCCATTCCCTGTCTTGAGAGTTCATCTGCGTTGGCATTGCTGACCTGTTGTACCATCATGTCATATGCCTGCAGTCCTAAGCTCCACCTTAATAACTTGGCATTTTTCTGGCTAGCTGTATGTAGTTAAGTTAAGGGATTGTGGTCTGTAACTACAGTTAATTTCCTTCCATACAGATAAGGCTGAAGTTTCCGCATTGTCCATACTGTGATTAGACATTCTGTATCTACAGCTACATAACATTCCTCCCTGGGTTGGAGTCTACAGCTGAGATATACCACTGGGTCCTCTTCTCCCTCTGAGGAAACCTGGCTAAGTACAGCCCCCATCCCATGGTTTGAAGCATCCACCTGCACAACAAATTATTTGCTGTAATCTGGACTGGCTAATACAGGGGGTCCTCCAAAAGCTCCTTTAAGCTTCTGAAATGCCTGCTCACATGCTGGGGTCCATACTACCTTTTCTGGCCTGTTTTACCTTGTCAGATATGTGAGTGGAGCAGCTATGGTACTATACTTGGGAACAAACTTTCTATAGTACCCCACTGTCCCTAAGAATGCTCTTGCCTGCTTTTTGGTAACAGGGCAGGCCATGTCTGAATGGGTTGCACTTTGGCGGTTCTGGCCTGATCTTACCGCTCCCCACTCTATGTCCCAGGTAGGAAACCTCTGCCATACCCACCTGACACTTACTGGGCTTAATGGTCAACCCTACCCTCTGCAGTCTGCCCAGTATCTCCCTGACATACTGAAGGTGTTCTTGCCAGGAATGGCTGTAGATAGCAATATCATCCAGGTAAGCAAGGGCATAATCTCCTGCTTCTGCTAGGACACAATCTACCAGCCTCTGGAAAGTAGCGGGGGCACTTTTCATCCCAAAGGGCATCTTGCGAACTCAGACAGGCTGAAAGGAGTCACAAAGGCTGACCTCTCTGTAGCACTGGGAGTCAAAGGCACCTGCCAGTAGCCCCTGGTAAGATCAATAGTGGTCAGATACTTAGCCCCACCCATCTACTCTAGGGCTTCATCTGTCCTAGGCATGGGTTAAGCATCTGACTCTGTGTGACTATTTAGTTTCCTGTAGTCCACACAGACTCTGGTGATGCCATCCTTCTTTGGTACCAATACCAGTGGGGAGGTCCAAAGACTGCTAGACTCCTGGATTACTCCCAGTTCCAACATCTCCTGTATCTCCTCCCTCAGAGTCTGTCTGATTCACTCAGGCACCCTGTAAGGAGCCTGCTTTATAGGCCTTTGGGGTTCTGAATCCACATGATGCTGCACCAGATGGGTGCACCCAGGTTTCCTAGTGAGCAGGCCTCCACTGAGGTGTCAGTCCGAGCCTCACTGAGGAGATGAGTCACAGACTCCTCCTGCCGTCCACTATAAATACTCAGCACAAGGGCATCTCTATCATGGTAAGGCTTCATCATGTTAACATGATACAGTTTGTGCCTCTGCCTCCTGCCTAGCAGCTCTACCAGGGATTTAACATTACTAACCTACCTTACCATTTTTAAGGGTCACTCTCAAGCTGCCTGCAGTTTATTGTGTCTGACAGGAATGAACACCATCACCTGTGGTCCCACAGCATACTCTCTGGCCTAAGCATTCCTGTTATACCAGACCTTTTCTGCTGTTGGGCTCCTGCCAGGTTCTCCTGGGCCAAGCCCATGAACTCCCTAAGCCTTGTCCTGTGGTTTAGGACACATGCCACAACAGACTCCTTGTGGGAGTCGCACTCACTCTCCCACTTATCACAAATCAAATCTAGAGGTCCCCTCACACTATGCCCATACAGCAACTCAAAGGGTGAAAAACCTGTACATTCCTGGGGCACCTCTCTGTAAGCAAACAATAGATGGGGCAAATGTTTGTCCCACTCCCTCTTAAACTGGTCTGCAAATGCCTGTAGCATGGCTTTTAGCGTAGAATGTACCCTCGCCACAAGACCATTAGTCTGGGGGTGGTAAGGGATATCTTTAGGTGCTTCACCCCATAGTGCTCCCACAGAGAAGCAGGTCTGACATGAAATTGGCACCTCTTTCAGTCAGTATTTCTCTTGGGAAATGTACCCTGCAGAAAATCTCTAGCAAAGCATTGCCACCTTCTCTATCTAAATGGAGGACAGAGCCACCACCTCAGGGTATCTAGTAGCATAATCTACTACCACAAGGCTATACTTCTTCCCTGTAGACCGTGGGGTACTCAGATGCCCCACAATATCCATAGCTATCCTCTGAAATGTCTCCTCTATCACAGGCAAAGTTATCAAAGGAGCTTTGACCTTGTCTCCTGCCTTGCCTACTTTTTGGTACTGCTCTCAGGTCCTGCAGTACCCTGTTACATCCCAGGAAATTCCAGACCAATAAAAGTTCTGCATAATATGTCTCTTGGTACACTTTATGCCCATAAGACCTGCAAAGGAAATGTCATGGGCTACGGCTAGAAGTGCCAGACTGTAAGCTCTGGGCACTACCAACTGCAGTATTACCTCAACTTCTAGCCCTCCTTCAGGAGTCCACTCTCTATACAGTAACCCTTTGTTGCAGTATAGAGATTCTCCTTTTCCTTGGGAAGCAGGTGCCTCCCTAGCTACCTCCCTAAAGCCTTGTAATGTAGGGTCTGAGAGATGAGCCAGTCTCAACTCTCTCTTTGTAACCCTTCCCAGCTCCCCTTCCACAGGAAGTCTGGTCTTTTCTGACAGCAGTGCTTCACTGTCAGCCAGTGTACTTCCACTCACCTCTGCCCTTGCATTCACTCTGTCCAAGGGAACATCAGTACCTACCAGCAGCTCTGCCTCACCTTCAGTCTCACTGCTACAAGGTAGCTCCCTCACTGAAGTAGCCACATCACCAGTCCTGGCATCAGGTGTGCAGTCTGTCTGGGTCTCCCCCGGGATACCAGACCCACATGCTTGTCTCCAAGCCTGACTGTATGTCACTGCATGCACACAAGGTACTGCGTTATCAAAATCATTCCCTATTAAGACATCTGCAGGGATATCCTCAAACATACCTCCTTGCTTGCTTCCTTTTCCATCCTCCCAGGCAAGGTGAACCCTGGCCAAATACATTTGGAATGGTATCCCTCCTAAAGCTGTGATTGGAGTGGACTGTCCAAGCAAGTACTGCTCCTCTTTAACCACTGCAGGCTTCACAATGGTTATATCAGAGGCTGTGTCTGTCTTGGCAGTGACCTGTTTTCCATCTTCGAAGATTGGATATAAACTCAACTGGTAGTTTAGTACCCCTGTTGTCTCCAAACAACCTACCACTGGCATTCTGTTATTCCCATTTGCTGGCTCCCCCACCTTTTGTTCCCCACCTTGCTTTTGTAGACATCTATATGCTACATGGCCCCACTGGTAACATTTAAAACATTTAACCCTAGATCCTGGCCATGTACCTAAACTAGTGGCTTCCCCTTTTACTGGCGCACTGTGTTGGGACAGTTTAGGCTGCCCACCATGGATTCCCTTATATCCATGTGCAGTACTTGCCATCCATTTCCTGTGCAGTGATGTCCTGCTTACTAGGTATAGGTCTCTTTTTCCCCAGCTCAGCTGCAGAGTTGCATTCCCTGTCCACCAACCAGATTCTCATGTCCTCAGGCAAGGTGCTAAGGGCTTGTTCCCTCACCAAAAGGTCTGCCAGCTTTTCAAAAGTGGTGGCCTGACACTTACCTTTCCACCTATGAAAATAAGTGCTTAATTCAGCAATATAATCACATACACTTTCATTTGCCTTGCGTCTGTGCTCATGAAACTTTTTTCTGTAAGCCTCTGGTGTTGAATTAAAACATTGTAATAAACAGTGCTTAACTTGGTCATAATCTAACCAATCAGTATCAGACAATTTAGGAACAGTTACAGCTTTACCATGGAGTAAGTGGATGAGAAGCTGTACCCAGAGCCCTCGGTCAACATTATACTGTTTGCATACTCTTTCAAATAGATGAATAAGACTATCAAAATTATTACCTTCTTGGCACTGAGGGAGAAGTTTACTGACCTTTATTGCTTCTGGGGTATGGTTGCTCCTTTCCCATTACCTTCATGACTCTGGCGAAGAGTCAGCATTTCCTTTTCATATTACCTCTGCTTCTCATTTCTTTGGCTTCCAAACACTGCAGTCTCTCTGCTGATTCTACTTTTACCTCCAAATGCAGCAGTCTCTCTGCTGATTCTAGATCCAAATATTTGGCCTCCAGTTCAAGTCTGTTTGACTCCAGTCTCTCTGAAGGCACGGGTTCAAATCCCACCACTACCACTAATTAAAATATGACACCCACCACTGCTGCCAATATGTGATGGGCACCAATATGTGTCATCCCCATGCTGGACCAGTAATCAAGGAACTTGAATCCTCACCACTGACACTGGATAGGGACGTGCACTTGGAATACAAATGGATACACTCAGTGTTTTCAGATGCAGACTTATCTGCATCAAGTACAATTTCCCTTAAGAGCAGACAAGGAGCACAGTTAGCCTGGGGTCTGGATGTCTCTATATCTTTCTCCCTCCAAATCCCAAGTAAGACTCCCCACTGGTGCAGCTGTAGGGTTAGGTCCTCTGCCAAGTGTCCAGGCCAAGTCCTCCAGCACCTTCTCTGTAAACTCCGTGCTTTTTGTCCCTGCCCCAAGTAGCTGACACACACACTCTTTAAGATTTAATTTTCACACACACACACACCTGGAAAAGGCTGGCAGTTTTACCTGCTGTGCCCCTCCTGCCCAGAATATAAGGTTGTTATCACTGCTACCAGTCAGTTACTATAAGGCTCTTAAAAGGGTATCCAATTATACTGTGTAATATTAATACTAATACAAATGGTAGTTGTTCATCAAGACGGCTAAGCTTTCTGGAGTGGCCCACACAGTGTCACAAAATAAATATAAGTACTCTCAAATGTTAGATACTCTCTACAAGAACCAGCCACAATAAAAGTTAAATATATTTAATAATAAATAATCAAAGAACATGAAACTACTGAATATATATTCACAGTAAACCCCAGAGTTCAAATCACAGAAAATATTGAAAACAACATTGATGGACAGACTCATACAAATAAAGAAAACAATCTCTAAACTAAGCTTCAGTATTTCCCTGACTGAATATAAGAGAATTTTACTGTTCCCTAGTAACTTACTTGGGCAAGGCAAGATGAAATACGTAAGCAGTCTTTCTTGTTGAGGCTCCCAAACAGAATACTGTATCCTCTGAGATTACTCCCTGTAAAATATAATATCCAAATGACTTGAGAATTACCTCATCTGTTCACCTAACCCTAGGTTCTCACAGTATCTTCTTTTGAAGTTTGAGACAGAACTTTAACAGACTGATACAATACACATTTAGAGTTTCTATGGCAATGCCTAGGAGCCAAAGGCGTTTACAACACTTCCACCCTTCTTTACAAAAACTAACAGATAATGGCTGCTCCCAGGCCTAGCGTCTCTGATGCTACTCAGCACTGTGGGTGCCTTTTAATGATTTAACAGATCATTTACAGTTCCCTTATTTTTCTTAAAATAAGCCAGCTGGTTAACAATTGTTGTGCCAGTGTCCTCAATTAAAACATATGCATTTAATTCAGGTATCATAATACTTGCACATTTCTCTTGTTCAGCAGGTTGCACTGTTGATACATTTTAACAAAATTAACACAAGCAGAGCTTACAAATACATTTTCAGCACAAGTATCTGTACAGATCAGTTTGATATACAGATGACATACAATTATTTACAAAATACCAGCTACCTGTGCTAGCACAAGTCATACATCCACTGCCCTACTTCTCCCTGGCATGGCTGGCAGTACTTCCTATCATCACATATACAATCTATGCATATTGTAAAAACCATATAAACATAATGTGCCTATCATAGAAATCATATGCACCAGTTGTGCATGTCGAGGATATCATATGCACTTGTAGCACATATGGTGAAAACTGTCTGGTAAATGTAAACATAAATAACTGTATTTCCTATTATAGAATTTTAACAAAATCTTGTTGTAGCCTAATAACAGCTATTTGTTGACCAGGTTCACTGGACACATTGCTCTTATTCAGAAACAATCTGAAAACAAGATCTGGTTAAGTGACTTGCTCAAGGTCACACAGAAGGCAAATGAGAACTGAGGAAATCAAACCCTGTACCACAGGATCTGCAGTTCACAGGCTTTATCCTTTGTGCCATCTGTCAAACTTATTGCTGATATCCTCTTTTTCTTCAAGAAGAAACCTTGAGCAAGTCACTTGAAAGGCCTGAGACATAAGAAAGGATTTCCCTGCTACAACTATAATATGGAGGATTAACTGTCCTGCCCTCAGCAACCTACTAATAAGGTTAACATTGTGAAGCATATAATTTCTATTTAAAGCCCTGGGTCTATAGCACTGGAGGTGTCCCTAACAATATACTAGTGAAATCCCTAGTATTACTAATTTTTATGAAACCATTGTGAGACTAAGAATACAACAACTACGTAAACTCATTAAAGTAAGGTGCTTACCTGTATAATCTTAGGGTTATCTGGTTTATTTCTACTGAACATCATATCAAAAACCCTGAAATCAACTAACTGGTGCATCTAAACTGAAGGAAATACCAGAAAACTAGTTGGTGCATCTAATGTAAAATGTTATCAAGTGAATTCTATATATAATGTGAATTCTATAAAATAAATTCCTTTCAGAGGCTTGTAACTTGTGTCTGTATTAGCCCTGCTCCACTCACCCTCGCTATGCTTGGGTTCACTCCGCACTCCTCCCTGCCCCCAATTTCCACCCGCCCCCAGTACTGTTACATTTATACTACTTTAAGCCACTCCCCATACACTAACTACCAATCACTGCCTCAAACTTCACTAAACACCCTGCCCTCTCAATCCAACTTTGTCTATCTCTCTATCCTACTAACCCTGTTAGCATAATCAAGCCTGATAATTGTCAATCCCCTATTACATAATGCAAGCAAACAAAACAATACTATTTACCCTACTGCCCCTGCTATTTTTATTCTATCACCTCACTGCCTATGAGCAAATTGTTTTACTACATATCCATTACCCAAAAGCTCAAACAGCCACCCATGACTTTTCACTCAAGATTGCACATTTAGCCATCCTCCACACACCAAGTCTACTGCCCCCAACAATATATCACCTATATAAAGCCACAAAATGCAATCCCAAAGACAAAGACTATATAAACTAATTAACAAAATCCTAAAGCTTAGAATATCCTGTCATTATAACCTTACAATACATGGGGACATTCATCCCAACCCTGGCCCACCTACACCCAATAACCTCCACTCCCCTACCAAAACCCCCACAGTCAAACTACCCTTATTTATTCCCACTAGCTCCCTCCTAGCATTTCACCTAAATATTAGAAATATTAACAATAAAATTCCCAACCTGCACGCCCTCCTAGCGACCCACTCCCCAGACATTATGTGTCTTACAGAAACCTGGCTTAAACCAACTACGACTGATAATGAGTTAATACCACCAGGCTATAATATACACCGACTAGACTGTACTAACCTAGTACTACTGATAATGAGTTAATGCCACCAGGCTATAATATACACCGACTAGACTGTACTAACCTAGTACTACTGATAATGAGTTAATACCACCAGGCTATAATATACACCGGTTAGACCGTACTAACCTAGTACTACTAATAATGAGTTAATACCACCAGGCCATAATATACACCGGTTAGACCGTACTAACCTAGTACTACTGATAATGAGTTAATACCACCAGGCTATAATATACACTGACTAGACTGCACCACGAAGAAAGGAGGTGGGATAGCAGTCTTGTACAAAAATACACTAACTGTTAATAGAGAAACAGTACAACCACCCCAATTCAGTAATGCAGAACTCCTTATAACCAAACTACAGACTAGCCACAACAAATGCTTGTACATCGTCTGTGCCTACATACCACCAGGTAACAATATAACTACTCTAGAGGAAATCCTCTATTGGCTAGCCACTACCTATCCCCAAGAAACCATAGTTTTTGGTGACTTTAATACCGACTGGCATTCCTGCTCATCCGAACCCCCCACCACACCTATAAACTTATCGGGATTTAAGCAGACCATTACCTCCCCCACTAGGATTCATAAACCAACCAATAGGGAAAGTATCCTAGATTGGATTTTAGTCAATAACCAACCCCAACTGTACACAGCCGGTACTCTCCCTGATGACCTTAGTGATCATCTACTAACCTATGTCATAAAACACAAGGCAGGTACCCCCCACCAAATCAAAATACAAAACACTCAGAAACAAGAAGAACCTCAACCCTGCTATTTTCTTAAATGAATTAAAGGCAGCTGACTGGTCAAAACTAAAAAATCAATCATTAGAAGAGGCCATAGCATATTTCAACACTAACTTCCTAAGCATCCTTGATTCCCATGCTCCAGCACGTACTATAAAAATGAAATCAAACCCAGCACCATGGCTCACAAAGGAGACCAAGTCAAAAATCAAAACTAGAAACAGAGCTTGGGCCTGCTGCCAGTCAACAAAAGCCCCACTTGACCAGTTAAAATACCGCCAACTCAGGAATGAAACAAAAAAATCTATCATACTAGATAAAAAAGCTTCTACCAAAACCTCCTAAACAAACATCAAAACAACCCTCAAAAGTTCTGGGCAGGCATAAATCAGCTCCTCCATCCAGGTCAGTCTACCACCCCAACCCCTGCTAACCTCACCCATAGTTCCCCAGAGAACATAGCTGGCGCCTATAATAGCTTTTCCACCGAAACTATACAATCCATAGCAAACCAACTAACCCCCACAAATCCAACCCATCTCCACCACCTTTATCAAAACATTGTTAAAAAAACTAAAACCTACTACCCTCTCTGCTGACCTCCTCCCTGCAGAGTACTTACAAATAGCTGCAGAGGCCATTGCATACCCCATATCTATACTGATCAATAGAACCTTGTCTGAAGGTACTACCCTCTCCCTATGGAAAATATCCCACGTCATCCAACTCCATAAAGGCAGAAGTTCCATAGAATTATCCAACTATAGACCAATTGCCATTCTTTCCCCACTAGCCAAAATAATGGAGAAATGCATACATAAGCAACTAATGCAATACCTTATACAGAGCAACCCACTGTCCAACTCCCAGCATGGCTTCAGGCCACATGACAGCACCACCTCTGCCCTCCTTTCCTTTATGAATTCCATAAACCAAAACAGGAATGAAAATAGGATATCTGCTGCCCTCTTTCTTGACCTATCAAAAGCCTTTGATATGGTCAACCATGAACTCCTTATTGTCTCTCTGAAGTCTATTTCCCTGAACAGGCACACGATCCTATGGTTCCAATCCTACCTGACTGGCAGACAACAGGCAGTATTATGGCAGGGCAAATTATCTAAAAAAATCCACACAAGGAATGCTGAGAACAAAACTTTATAAAACGCAAAGCTTTCGGGTATAACCCTTTTTCAATACTGAATACAAACATATAATAAGCAACTGCTTTTATACAAGCCAGAAGATCATGTGACTGCAGCCAAAGTCACATGACATATTTAAAGATACAATATGTTTCAAGAAAATTTTTAAAAAGATTTTTAAAAATGTATATATATATATATATATATATATATATATATATATATATACACATATAATACATCTCTCTCCCAAATACACCACAGCTCTCTCTGTTCTGAGTCAGGCAGAAATACCACTGTCTTTCTAGTTGCCCGCCTCTTATGTTAATCTGACCATATATCTCATTTCTCTCTACTTTCACTGGCTTATGTGAGTAATCACAAAACCATCACTTTTGAAATCCCACCCCTTCAGTTATTTAAATTTATTGGCCATCCTACAGTATTTCATAGTACCAAAATACAAAAGTAACCACCCCTTTCAGTCCATCTTGCTGTTTTAAAAATAGTAACTCTCCACTAAACCTTAACTTTTTAAACAGGTAAAACTCAAGTTACCTACTTTCATATCTAACTTCTCTAGTGCACACTGCAGAGTGCATTCTTTTCAATCTTACCTTTAAGCATCCCTGTTACTAGCACTTTCTCTAATACCTAAAAAGATCATCTCTACTTGACTCCAAGTAGACTTTTCTCTATCTGTTAAACCTAGCACTTGCTCCTACAGTACTTATTACCTTGATACGGCACTCTTATAGATAGCACCCCAAAAAAGGCAAACCCCCATTTCTCGGTCACCCACGTCCCCCGGAATCTCTTTTAAAGTTTTTTTGTCTAGTCCTTCTAGCATGTCGAGGGATCAGTTGCTAGTGTCCTCTCCTGCTCAGCTGGTGAACCTGGGAATATTGAGGCAATGTTACAATTGCCTCATGTACACAGACAACCCTCTCCTCCTCCCACAAAACACAAATACATGCGAGAGATGCAACTATACGGCCAAACTGGAGGCTGAGCTCTCTCAACATAGGACTGGCAAGACCAGTCAGGAGGAGAAGGTTACCACACACACTATAGACCCAGTCTCACATAGTACCATCACAACCTCAAATCATACACATAAACACACAAAGACATACTCGGGCTCTGATCAAAAATCTACCAAAACAGCAGAGGCCACCAAAGCAGACACCCAAACAACCACCACCTCAGAACACAACACCTGCAACACATAGACCTCACAGTCAGAGTGTCAAACAGTCACAGCCCTTAAGGCCAAACACAATGCCAGACACACTAGTCATTGGTGACTCCATAGTCAGACACACTGATGTCCCGCTCACCAGACTGAGTAAGGAGAAGGTCACAGTAAGCTGCCTGTCGGGCGCTAGAATCTGCCACATAACGCAAGCACTCAGGTCTCTCAACAGCAGGTACAAATACGACTCAGTCATTGTCCACGCTGGTGTAAACGACCTGAGACACACCTCCTTGGACTACATGAAAAGAGACATTGAGGAGCTCTCTGATTATGTAACCCAGGCAGGTATGACCCTGACCTTGAGCAGTATCCTACCTTCACCAAGAATGATGCCACAATACAGAGATAAGATGATCAGCTTTAACAATTGGCTTAAACTCTGGTGTCATTCAAAGGGGATCCAATGTCTGTCTGCCTGGGATGACATGCTGGACAAGCCACGCTGCTTCGCAAGGGACGGCTTGCACCTGTCACCCCTGGGATTCCGGATATTGGCAAAGGCTCTGCCACCCCCATAGTGCCTTTTTTAGGCAAGGCTCAAATTCTAAACCTACCACCCTAGAACACAAAAAGGAAAAAACTAAGGGTAATGCTGCTCAATGCCAGAAGTCTAAATCTCAAAATGCACGCACTCGAGGCCCTTCTCAGTATGGAGAACATCGATGTCTGTGCAGTGACAGAAACCTGGTTCAAGGCTCCTGAGAGCACCCCAGTACTATCAGGTTTTACCTCTTATCATGCGTTCCGGCCCCAAAATCCGGACAATACCAAGAAAGGAGGGGGGGTATCCATATTCATCAAGGACACCCACACCTCAAGACTGGTGGCAACGCACGATGCATCGGAGACCATCCAGGTGCAATTAACCATAGGCAAGACTGCTCTGCAAATTGTAGCATGTTACAGGCCACCCTCACAAACTCAGGAACCTCACATGGCCTTCCTGAAAACACTAGAGGGGATAAATGTATCACCAAACACCATCATACTAGGTGACTTCAATTACCCTAATATAGACTGGGAACACTACTCAAGCCCAAACACCCTAGCCCAAAAGTTCCTGGAATTCATAAACTCAAATGCCATGGAACAACTAGTCACCATCCCCACAAGAGGAGAAAACATACTTGATCTCATCATCACGAACATGGGAGCACAATGTTCAACACCGAAGTATACCTCACTGGTGAGATCAGATCACAAACTAATCTCGCTGGAGGTCCTCATCCCACCCCACCTGAAATAAAAAGACCCCAGTAAAAAAATTCTCGAAAGCCGCCCTCACACTTCTTAAGACTAATGTGGTCTCCTTTAAGGCCCCGAGCCAAGGAAAATAGTACTCAAGCCGCTGAATCACTTACAAATGCCTTCTACCAGCACCTGCAGGACTGCATGGATAAGGCAATCCCAAGCAAAACAAAGACTCTTTGTACCAAAGGCAAGCGTCCAGTCTGGTGGACCCCAGCCATAAACAAACTCTACAACAAAAGGAGGAAGCTACTACAAGATAGAGCAAAGTCCTTAAAAGGTAAGACACCCTTGATCACTATAAGTAAAAACTAAGAGCTCTCATAAAATCATCCAAAGCAAATTTTGAGAGAAAAATAGCTAAAGACTCAAAAGACAATCATAAGGCCTTCTTTAGCTATGTTAGAAACCTGGGAGGAAACTCCCAGATATGCTCAGAACTAGTTCAAAATGATGTGAAGATTACTGATCCTACAGACATTGCCAACATACTGGATGACAGGTTCAGTGCAAACTTCCCCACCCCAAAAGGAGAGATATCTATACCAAGCGATTGCAGCCCCCAAACATCTCCAACGCCCAAGTGAGAACTGCTCTCTCCAAAGTAAAAACACAGCATCCATGGGACCTGATGGTGTCCCCGGCTGTGTGCTCCACGAACTCAACGAGGAATTAAACCCACAGCTAGGACAGCTGTTTAATCATAGTCTTACCTCTGGATACGTACCCAGGGAGTGGCACACTGCAACTGTGGTCCCACTTCACAAAGGCGGTGCCTCCACCGACCCTGGAAATTACCCGCCCATTAGCTTGACAAGCCTTATCTGCAAAGCCATGGAGAGGATCATAATGGACCTCATAAATAAAGACATAGGGAATTTGCAGACTTTGGATCCATCCCAGTTTGGCTTTGTCAAAGGCAGATCATGCCTTCTAAACTTGGTTGACTTTTTCGAAACAGTCACCAAAGCCATTGATGAGGGAAAGGCAGCCCATACAGCCTACCTCGATCTGGCGAAGGCCTTCGATACAATACCCCACTCGGGTATCATTGAAAAACTCATCAGCTTAAATGTTAACCCATACATCACAAGATGGGTTGCAAACTGGCTGAGTGACAGAACCCACAGGGTCAGAGTTGCTGGCGCCATGTCAGACTCAAAGCCTGTCACAAGTGGTGTACCACAGGGCTCAGTCCTGGGCCCACTCTTGTTTGGCATCTACTTTTCCGATGTACAAGCAAACACAGGAGGGTTATGGCTGACAAAGTTTGCAGATGACTGCAAACTGGGCACCATAGTAGAAAACACATCTGACACAGATATCCTTCAGAAGGGTCTCACAGAAACGGATAACTGGTGCCAGAGCCATGGCCTAAAGTTAAATGCCAAAAAATGCATAGTCATACCCTTCGGGAAAAACAAGGTTACCCCTAGCTACCAAATAGGTGGCAATCCACTGAGCACAGAAGAAGTTATCAGGGACCTGGGGACCCAGGTTGATAGTAGTCTGTCATTCGACACCCATGTAGCTAAAGTAGTTAGGAAGACCTTCTACATTGCCCACCTTATCATGAAGGGATTCTCATCTAGATCAAGGGAGGTCATAGTCTCCCTATACTCATCACTCATCAGACCAATGATTGAGTACAATGCCCCATTCGGAATGTATCTGACCCGACACTTGCAGCAGCTGGAGAGGCCACAAAAGTTCCTCACCAAAAGGATAAAGGGTCTCAAACATCTGTCCTATGCTGCCCGACTGAAAGAACTCCAGCTCTATTCAGTCGCCATCATTGCTCAGAGGTGACCTTTGCCTAACATACAAGGCCATGTCAAACCCAGATTTGCTGAATATGCTTCACCTCAAAAAATCTAGATCCATCAGAGCCACAAGGGCGGGAGACTTAAACCTCGACACGGCTATTAATAGGACGTGCTGGAGGGATAGATTCATCACCCAAAGACTCCCTATGCTGTGGAATAAAATCCCGGTATATGTGAGGCAGAGCACCTCGCTGGCCTTGTTCAAGAGAAATCTTGACCAATGGATGGGAGATCGCAGATATACCCCAGGGATTACCTCAGTGTCACTGCTCGACAGAGGCACAGCAAAATAATGGGTATAGTTCCCCATACTAAAGGGGTGGCGTAAGCCACAAAACTATGGGCTAGGCTTGTAAATGCCCTCGGGCAGATAGCCTAGTATGAACCTATGAACCTATGAACCTATATATATAAATACAATAATACATAGAAATACATATAAAATATGACAATAAATCAATAATACAAAAATAATACAAAGATAAAATATTCATTTCAAATTGCGTTGCAAGCCAACAAGGATAGGTTTAATACTAACAGTGCTATTAATGCCGGGGGGCTGTCAGCTCCTAAGCATACTATCCACTGGTATTCTTTAGTCTCAAGGTAATTGTTAATATCACCACATCTGCTCGAGGGGACAACCAAGTCTATGACCCTAAATCTAAATGTGTGTAGGTCACCATGAGTCTCAATATGTTTAAATAAAGCATTCTGAGCGCACTGCCTTCTTATTTCTGATTTGTGTTCAGTAATCCTGTCCTTAAGTCTACGTGTAGTCTTACCAACGTAGTATGCAGGGCATACAACACATGATGCCATGTATACCACGTTGGTAGAAGTACAGGTGGCTTTTACATAAAAATTATATGTATAGTGTGTTTTCAAATGTACATATTTAGCAGATTCCAAACCATTGACCAAGTCAGAGCAACAGGAGCAGTGATGACATTGATAAGTACCAAAGTAAGATACAGAACACAGAGGTCTTTCAAAGAGCAATTTAGAGGGAGGGCGAAATGAGAACTGAGGAAATCAAACCCTGTACCACAGGATCTGCAGTGCACAGGCTTTATCCTTTGTGCCAACTGCCAAACTTATTGCTGATATCCTTTTTTCTTCAAGAAGAAACCTTGAGCAAGTCACTTGAAAGGACTGAAACATAAGAAAGGATCTCCCTGCTGCAACTATAATATGGAGGATTAACTGTCCTGCCCTCAGCAACCTACTAATAAGGTTAACATTGTGAAGCATATAATTTCTATTTAAAGCCCTGGGTCTATAGCACTGGAGGTGTCCCTAACAATATACTAGTGAAATCCCTAGTATTACTAATTTTTATGGAACCATTGTGAGACTAAGAATACAACAACTATGTAAACTCATTAAAGTAAGGTGCTTACTTGTATAATCTTAGGGTTATCTGGTTTATTTCTACTGAACATCATATCAAAAACCCTGAAATCAACTAACTGGTGCATCTAAACTGAAGGAAATACCAGAAAACTAGTTGATGCATCTAATGTAAAATGTTATCAAGTGAATTATATATATAATGTGAATTCTATAAAATAAATTCCTTTCAGAGGCTTGTAACTTGTGTTCAGAGCAGGCCCTGCTCCACTCACCCTCGCTATGCTCGGGTTCACTCCGCACTCCTCCCTGCCCCCAATTTTCACCCGCCCCCAGTACTGTTACATTTATACTACTTTAAGCCACTCCCCATACACTAACTGCCAATCACTGCCTCAGACTTCACTAAACACCCTGCCCTCTCAATCCAACTTTGTCTATCTCTCTATCCTACTAACCCTGTTAGCATAATCAAGCCTGATAATTGTCAATCCCCTACTACATAATGCAAGCAAACAAAACAATACTATTTACCCTACTGCCCCTGCTATTTTTATTCTATCACCTCACTGCCTATGAGCAAATTGTTTTACTACATATCCATTACCCAAAAGCTCAAACAGTCACCCATGACTTTTCACTCAAGATTACACATTTAGCCATCCTCCACACACCAAGTCTACTGCCCCCAACAATATATCACGTATATAAAGCCACAAAATGCAATCCCAAAGACAAAGACTATATAAACTAATTAACAAAATCCTAAGTGATAAGTACCAAAGTAAGATACAGAACACAGAGGTCTTTCAAAGAGCAATTTAGAGGGAGGGCGAAAATCCTTATAACATAGCATACTTTTAAGACTTCTCATATTTCTGAAACTAAAAAATGGTTTATCACCTAACAATTTCATGAGTTCAGGCGATGCCATTAAAATAGGCCAATACTTATAAATTGTATGCTTGACAAGAGTAACCTTGCTAGAAAAACCAGTAACATATCTAAACTTTTGATGTATACCAGGATTGGGGGTTATGCTTGTCATAATGTCATGGCTTACAAGTTGTGAATTTCTAAAGTATGGAGCATATAATGAGTGTCTATTAACAGAGACATAATTCTTTAGTTCATTCAAAATAGTGGCAGCATAACTACAATCAAGAAAATCTTTACATGTTTCATTTAGCTGTACACTAAAAATAGTATCATCCGTGTTGAGTCTGCTCACTCTAATAAGTTGGGATTTAACCGCACCCCGAAAGACATGCGGGGCATGCATGCTTTCTGCATGTACATATCTGCCTACATATGTCTCTTTCTTAAAAACAGTTGTATTCAAAATTCCATTTTTTAGAAAAATACTAACATCAAGGAAAGAAGCCTCTTTACTAGTAATAGTTGATTTAAATTTTAAAAAGGCTGTGGTACTATTCAAATGTACAAGATATTGTTCCAAACTATGTCTAGAGCCATTCCAAATTAAAAAAGTCATCAACAAATCGCTGATAGAACACAATACGTGTATCCAAAAAGTTAACACCATCATGCATATTATCCAGTTCCCACTGATATAATACAAGATTTGCATATGTATTGGCCACGGGGGTGCCCATGGCAACCCCGTTGACCTGTAGGTATGGTTGCTGGTTAAAAATAAATACATTGTGACTGAGTACTAAATCCAATAGTTGGCATATATTTTGAATGGAATCACATGTTAAAGATTGTTCAACAGTTAGAAACTTTCTTATAGACTCTACACCATATAAGTTAGGGATAACCGTGAACAATGAAACAATATCTAAGGTAACAAATAAAAAGTCATCCAAATTCCGTGGCTCACTATAGTACCAAGTTGATAATTTAGAAAGAAAATCACCAGTATCCTTGATAACAAAATTGCACTTATCTAAAAAAGGAAAGAGTTGTTTCTGGAGGTACACCGAAATAGGTTCGGTGACCCATCCATTGCCAGAGACAATGGGCCTCATAGGAGGATCCAACAGGCATTTATGTATTTTTGGAAGTCCATATAACTGAGGTGTAATAGGACATGGCACAGAGAAAAAAAAAAAGCAGTTGCTTATTATATGTTTGTATTCAGTATTGAAAAAGGGTTATACCCAAAAGCTTTGCGTTTTATAAAGTTTTGTTCTCAGCATTCCTTGTGTGGATTTTTTTGGATCACTTGCAGTTCTATTTTTCTTCATTAGGTCAAATTATCCAGCCAACTACCTCTCACTCTTGGCGTCACTCAAGGCTCTATACTAGGACCACTACTCTTCTCTATTTTTATCAATAACCTCCACACAGCAATCCCTAAAGCCACCTGCATTCAATACGCAGATGATTCCACTCTCATCTGCTCAGCCACCTCCCCATCTGACCTACAAATCTTAACCCAAAACACATTTAACACCATTGAAAACTGGCTCTCCAACCAACGTCTATACTGCTGAACCCCAATAAAACTAAACTTCTGCTCTTCACCCCCACTAGCAGATCCACCCCATTCTCATTCACTGTTACATCCAACAATGGTACCACTATCTCCCCAGATACCCATACTAACCTTCTAGGAGTCATTATAGATAATAATCTTACATTTGACCTACAGGTCAACAAAACCGTGCAGACCATCAATAAAAAACTTGGATCACTGTACAGAAACAAGTAATTTTTAACCCCACTGGCTAGAATTGAAATTGTCCGGTCACAGCTACTCTCTGCTCTTATTTATGCCTCTCCAGTACTCTCAAACATAAATAAGACTGAACTGAATTAGCCCTCCCATAGCTATAACCATATAGCCAGATTCGCCACTAACTCCACCTATAGAACCCATCACTGCCAGAACCTGAAACAACTAGGGTGGCTAGAACTTCCAAGCTTAATTCAACTAAATCAACTCTTAGTAGCCCACAAAATTCTTAACCATCCTGAAGATACCCCCTCACTCTCAAATATTATAATGCCATACAACTATTGAGGTCACTACGATCTGCCGACAAACTAATGGGCCAAACCTACAAAGCTAACAATTCAGCTGGGGAATCTCTGTTTGCCAACTTTGTTGTCAAAACCTGGAATTCTCTACCAAACCATATAACCCTGCAATCCTCCTTAAGTCTTTTCAAAAAAAAGCATCAAACACTATCTCAAAGTCAACTGGCTTTGTTCATGTTCCTACCCTGACTAAGCTGTAAAATGAACTCATATCTGTATAATACCTTAACTCAACTATTTACTGTACCAGTCTGATTATTTCTGCTCTAATGTGTTCTGACCATGTAAAATGTGAGCCCCTTTGGGAATGACACTAAAACATTGTATATAACTCTTTGTCTTACATTTTCTATGTAACTAACTTGATGTGTAATCTTTGTAATTATTGTGTAATTTTTTAATTATTGGCTATTGGAGCTTTTCTCCCCGGGCCTCCGCTGAAAATGGGCATATATCCAGTCGGACTATCCCAGTAAACAAATGTAAAATAAATAAATAAAACAATCAAATCTGTTTTAATAAACTAATGAATCCATTTATCAGTATCACAATTAAATAAAATGACAACCATTAAAAGTTTTATACTTTCAAATTATCCCCAATGCACAGACAAAAAAATATCCTTTATGCAGTCTGTTGAATCACATTTAACTTTCCAAGTAGCCCTGCTACTTTTTGTCTCATGATTTTCAATCCATTTCCCCATTGTTTTCCTAAACCTTTTCAGCTAGGTTACCCTTTCTCCCTTTGTCTCTAATTTATCAATTAATTAATTAGGCAATCCAATTATACTTACGTTTTTCTCAAAGAATTTGAGAATTACTGATGAAACACCATTAAACTCATGCAGGAAAAAAATTGGACATGAGAACTGTCTTTAGAATATTGTCTTATCTTATCTTATTGCCTGCAATTTTAGGAAAATATTTTTGGTGAAAATTCACACCTATGCACATGTGTAAGATGATCTGAACATAGCTATAATGCAATAGTTACCATTGGTTTGAAGCAATCACCAGTTATTATTAGTTACCAGCCTCTACATGAATGTAGGCTTTCCTATGTCTACCCACTAGTTTGTCAGTGTTGAAATCCTTTTACAAAATTCATGTCAAGTATTTTTCACAAAGTTTTGAATAAGCATAAAAACATTGTATGTGATTTTCTGTCACAACTCAAATACTTTTACTGGAACTTGCTATATGCTACCAAACACCTAATCTCATATGTGTCAGATTACCTGTCACTAGTTACCCGGGAATCGAACTTAGAATTTTTTAATTTACGTAACTTAATATTTTTACTTGGTTTTCACTGCAATGATTTTTAATACAGATTAAGTGCTTTCGTTTCACAGATGTAAACTTCATCAGAATAAAAATAGTCTCCAAAAAGCACTTAATACAATCTTTTCTAAACATCCATTGGTTAAAGCGTACTCAAAAGACAAAACTTCATTGGTTAGTACAAACACTACACACCATGTTTGCACTAAATACCAATTAGGAATCAGGATATGGATCAGATTGTGAATCAAGCCCCCCAACACTTTGCGTACAGGGCAGTTGCCTCCTTTGCCCCACCCAAGCTACGCTACTGCCAAGATGTAAGAATGATGTGGGGAGTATTCTACAGATTCTTTGTTATTATTACTGTTTTGTCTTATCCTCAGTCCTTTAAGTTGTGTACTTAACACTTTAGGCTATGGGAATAGTTTGACTTAAAAAAAAAAACTGTCTTGGATAATAACATCTTATCTCCTTTTCTTGGATCATGTTAAACTCTATAGCTCATCTGACAAAAAGCATAATGCACAGCTACAAGTTATTAAAACTTTTTCAGATGATGTAGTAATGACACTTGCTTTTTGAAAAAATCTGCAAAAGCAACATCTGCAGCTGGAAAACTGTGGCATCAAGCAAATATCAACCTTGGAGATGAATGTAAAGAAATGGGACAAGAGGAAGTAGTATAGACATATTTGGGAATAGATGAAGGGACAGCAATACAGTATGAACAAATGAGAACAAAGCTTAGAAATATTTTAGAGATTGGAAACTAATACTGGGAGCTGTTTTGATATCTAGGAATAAAGTTCAAGCTATTAAATCAGTTTGCCCTCCTTGTCTTCACTTAGAGTTTTGATGTATCCTGCTGGCTCCAAGCAGTGTTAGATTAGTCCAATAGGAAAACAGGAAAACTGCTTCATTCCTATTAAATAATATATAAAAACACAATGCTTGCCAAGATTCTATATCCCTCAGTCTAAAGTAGGCCTGGGCCTTCCTGAAACTGAGTATATGTGTATGTCAGTGACTGGGACATATTTGCAACATCATCAAATACAAATATAGTGACAGGGTCAATGAAAATGTATTAATTTAATACCCATCATAACAGACTATTGAAAATGACTAAATCAGAGTTCAGGGTTGGAGAATCATTGTCTTATCTATTTCATATTTGTGATGTCCCCATTCTGGGCCACTAATCGAGGAGCCTGAACCATCATCACTGGCACTGGAGAGGGATGTTCACTTGGAACAAAAATAGATACACCCAGTATTTCCAGATGCAGATCTCTGCATCAAGAATGGTTTTCTTAAGAGCACACAGGGAACACATTCAGTTCAAGGTCTGGATCCCTTGTCTCTTTCCAGATCCCCACTAAGACTCTCCACTGACACAGCTGTTGAGTCCTTAACTGAGTGTCCAAGCCAAGTCTTCTGGCATGTTCTCTGTGAAACCAGTGCTTCATGTCCCTGCTCCAAGCAACTGACACACACACACACACACACACACACACTGTTTGAGATTTGATTTTCACACACACACACACACACACACACACACACACACACACACACACACACACACACACACACATAGGAAAGGGTGGCACAGATTTACTAGCTATGCCTCCTTCTTCCCAGACTATAAGGTAGTTATAAAATCATTAGACACTCCAAGCCAGCGACTCTAAGGCTCTTGCAAGGGTACCCAATTATACTGAGTGAAATTAATATCAATACAAATGATAGTGTTGGGCCAATGTGGTAAGGCTTTCAGGAATGGGCACAGTGTCATCAAATAGGTATAAGTTCTCTCAAAGTTTAAATTATTCTCTATAGGACAGGCCACAATGAAAATTTAAATATATTTAATAATAAATAAAAAAGAACATGAAAATACTAAGTATCTATTTACAGAAACACCAGAATTTTAACCACAGGAAATATTAAAAATAACACAGGTGGACAGGTTCACACAGTTTACAGAAAAACAATACTTAACTAAGCTCACTATATTTTCCTGACTGATCTAAAGAATTATCATTCCTTGATTCGCTTACTAGAGGAAGGCAAGATGAAGTAGGTGAGGCATCCTTCTTTGTCATGTTCCAATAACAGACTGCTCTGCAACTTCAGTCTAAGCTCGTATTAAAACATTATTTTAGTGATGGATTACAGAATGACGTCACATACATCTGGTCATCTCTCTTCAGGTTTCCATGCTACACCCCCCCCCCCTTGGCTAGAAGCTGTCCGAATTTAGTACATGTGTCAGTAATGCACACAAACAGAGCCTTGCTAAGATCTAATACAACTCTTGAAAGTCATTAAACAATTTCCAACGTCTACTCTTCCAAAGTAGCAATTAGGTTACTGCTAAAGACAATACAGAAGGCTTCCTAGTGCTTGTTTTCCCAGACATTTTGTCTCTGCCTGCAATCAGAACCATAAGATACAATCTTTATGGCCTAAATTAAGGAATCAAATTTCTTACTATTTTTCAAAGTTGGGTGGATTGAGATTGACTTCTATTCCAGTACTTTCTGTTAAAACATATGCAGGTGACATCCTGGGCTGTGTACTACATGAACTACAAAATGAACTGGCACCTCTCCTAAGTGTCATGTTTAATCATAGCCTCACCTCAGGCTTCGAGCCTACTGAGTGGCGCACAGCTACAGTTATCCCACTCCACAAGTGGGGATCCACCTCGGATCCCGGGAACTACCGTCCTATCAGTCTGACGACCCTGATCTGTAAGGGCATGGAACGCATTATCATGGAACTTATAAACAAAGACATTGGCAACCTTCAAACACTGGACCCCACCCAGTTTGGGTTCGTAAATCTTGTCACCTGAACCTGATTGACTTCTTCGAATCAGTCTCCAGAGCTGTGGACAAGGGTAAGGTGGTCCACACAGCCTATCTGAACCTCCCCAAGGCTTTCAACACCATCCGCCACTCTGGAATCATAGATAAACTTACTAAGCTGGGCATAAATCTCTACGTCACTTGATGGGTTGCCAACTGGCTTATTGACAGAACCCAGAGTGTAAAAGTAGCTGACTCCAAATCCATCTCCAGACAAGTGACAAGTGGAGTACCTCAAGGTTCAGTCCTGGGACCGCTCTTGTTTGGCATCTACTTCTCTGAAGTACAGGCCAACACTAAGGGACTCTGGCTAACAAAGTTCACAGATGACTGCAAACTGGGAGCCATTACTGAATCCCCAAATGATGTGGATATTCTACAAAAGGGCCTGACAGAAACAGATGCTTGGTGCCAGAGCCATGGGCTCAAGCTTAATCCCAAGAAATGTATAGTTATCTCCTTTGGGAAAAAACATGTACCCATGAATTACCACATAGGTGGCAGTACACTAAACACGGAAAGTATGATGAGAGACTTAGGGACACAGGTGGACAGTGGTCTCACCTTCGATAACCACATCACCACAACAGTCAGGAAATCCTTCTATGTGGCATACCTCATCACTAAGGGCTTTTCATCCAGAAAAAAGGAGGTCATTGTCCCACTGTACTCATCCCTCATTAGACCCATTATAGAGTACAATGCCCCATTTGGTATGTACCTCACAAGACATCTGCAACAGCTGGAATGGCCACAGAAATACCTTACTAAAAGAATCACAGGCCTAAAGCAAGTCTAGCTTTGCTAGATTTTTCTTTTTGCGTTTTTTAACCAGTTGGTTATCTGTGTAACCTCTTTATTCTTTGTTTTTAGTTTGTTAGTTGGGATATTTTGTAGACACCCTAATGTTTATGGATATCAGCTGGGTATGACAACCCTGTGTTTCCAAAGGTCAAACATTCCTCTTATGCTGTGCTGATGATGTCATAAGAAGTTAGAAACATGCACGTCCACAGCTAGAAGGGTTTGGCTTTAATGGCCTGAAGTTATGCTGGTTATCAGATTAGTACCTTTTGAATGACCCTGTGGTGCACCATTTGTTTTATATTTATATTTATGCTAAAAATTAATTATTTTTTTTCTATATGCTAATTTCTCACAATTTCAGGGTCACTCATAATAACGTTGCCCCTGAGTCAATCTCAGTGCTCATAGACTTTCCTTCTAGTTTCATTTCCATCGGGAATAACTTTACTTTCTTCATATCAAGGATGTAGCCAAACATAAATTATATGGGTACTTCTGAGCATCTTGAAATAGGGCTATTGTTGACATTTCTTGGGCTTCCAGCTAATCTCCCCTTGCAGCCATTTACTAGAAATTATTGATGACACACTACAATGATATTTCTACCCTGTCCCACTCCAGTCTCCATTCCAACACCCCATCATATCCCATGCCTTCCTATCGACACTGTATATTCATTTCCAGCTCCCAGTGACATGACCCCCTTCATCTTTCTTCCACTACAAACATTTCTCTCTCCACATAAGTCAGTTTATATGTCCAAAGGAATATACTAAGACTGACATTTAGTTATCTTATTATCAGAAGTTTCTACAACACATCATTACAATCAATCCCATGGAGGTCCAGTCAGTGCTATTTCCATCCATATCTCATGGAGTATACAGGCGAAGAACAATGGGATGGCCATATATATTATTTAGGTATACTTTATTAACCAACGTTTCATGACACGTACAGTCACCGATCAAACTGCAGCTCAGGTTCACTTTTGCAGGTGCCTCAAGCTGCCACACCTTAATAGTGCAAGTGCTCAATAGACATCACCCCTTCTCAGTTTTACACAATTTTCAATGCATTTCAGTTTGCATGAGACTAGCAGTTCAGAGTTCATCTGATAAGGCAGGCTAAAGTCCATCAATGCAAAATAATTTCATTACCTAGAGACTCAAAAGGTCCATAAGTTGAGATGATAGGGTGCCTTTCAAACTCTTTGTAAAGGTTTTAATTCTGGTAGTGACAGTTATTTTGGACTCATCACATGGCATCACAGTCTCCTGCTGAGTGTGAAACTTGTTCTCAGTATTAGCAATGCCCTGTCAGTCACTATCCATAACTTCAGAAGATGCATTCACCATTGTTGATTTAAGGCACCAGCAAACACTACAGTCGTTGGGGCCCCCAACAACTGCAAGTTATCATATTTTCATATTTTGTTATGTGTTTGTCAAACTGTGGTAATGATACCTCATAGATGAAGAGTCCTAAGGGCTGACCCTGCAGTCACTGGGGGGGGCCTGATCCTGGGAGGCCTAAACATAGAAAGCTATCTTATTTTGATATTTTATATCATGGTTGCCAAAGCAACAAGAGATAGTACAGCAGTCTTGTGTACTTAATAGATCAGACTGGGAGTAATAATAATGCCTATTTATATCGCTTTTAAGATTCAAAGAAATTTCTGGTTATAGTAATAGTGTTTTTATCAAGCAACTGACTTCACAATTTCATTAAATGCTTTACCACTGACATAGTGTCCTTGGCTTGGGTTCCAATCACGTTGTCGAACATTTATAAGTTCGAATGTCATAGGGTCGACACCGTATGATCGAACTTTTAAAAGCTTGAACATTTCAATGGAGATCTCCATATAGTGCGGCAATGGAAGTTTTCCATTGTCTGGACAGTAGTGCGATCTTGGAGTTGGTATATTTAAAGAGCGGGGGGTGTGGGGGGCCAGCCCCCCTGCTTAAGCTTTCAGGTAGTATTTTTTTTTTATTTGAGTTTCGAACTTTTAAGAGTTCGAACATATGGTCTCGACCATAAGGTGTTCGAATTTTTAAAAGTTCGATTATGTGATATAGACCCCTTGGCTTAAATAAATCCTGCTGGTAGACATTGTCTCCACTAAAACTAACATCATAGCCAACTTTAGGCACCTGTAACACGTGGCTGTAGGTGTTCCCATTTAATCATCCTTGGCTGTGTGAGGGCCCCCACAAAAGCTGCTGTTGCTTGGGAAAAAAGGAGGAAGAAAAAAATTATTAATTTTCTCATCATGCTCTTTATCCAAAACAGGGCAATGATATAACCTTGTAACGATAAATCTGATAATCAGTGAATGAACATGAGCAAGGTAAGAGCTAGAGATCAGCAGCCTAGAATGACTGATCTCAGTGCTTGCCTTGGATTTTAAGAGGAACTGATTCTTCCATTCCAATTTTCAGGTAGTTTTCTTTTTCAGGGAGGTTTATAAATACTGATAGTACACCACATACCATAACTCTCAACTTCTTTACTCAAGAAGTTTAAGCAAAGCCAAAAATAATAAATAATAAATATTTAATAAAGAGTAAAGGCCCAGCATTGGGACTACCTTTTAAATATTTGTCTACTTCATTTAAAAAGTGATTAGAATAACACCCTTTGCATCAACATGTATTTCTAAATAAGAAGATGTATGAAATGCTGATATCTGGATTAGTTGACTGTAATCTTGAATGATTTACCAGCAAATCAAATGAGGCAAAATCAGAGACATTCTGTGAAATCGGGGTCACTAACAGATATGTATTACTACTCAATAAGGTTAATTAATAAAATTAGAGCAGCGGATACAGTCCTGAATTCTGAAGAAGTCTGATTATTGACGAAAGCGCTAAATGTATATATGTTTGTTTTATATTGACGAATAGTTTGAAATCAGTAAAATCTAATTTTAAAATTCTGGTTTCATGCTGTTGGACTATATCCACTGCTCTCATTTTATTAATAGTCGTTTTTGTTTTCAACTATTGGTTGTTTGACTCAATGAGGTTAATAAAAGTGACTTACCCCTGCTATTGTCTGAAAACTACTAAAAAACAGTTACTGATCTGGTGTGGCAGTACAACTGTTGCACAATTTATTGCTCTTTGCTGAATTAGTGCAAAACTAGCATTGCAATGACTTTGTGTGTGTGTGTGTGTGTGTGTGTGTGTGTGTGTGTGTGTGTGTGTGTGCGTGTGTGCGTGTGTGCGTGTGTGTGTGTGTGTGCATGTAAATGTATGTTCATGTGAAGAGCAGAAAGAAAACAAAACTTGCAGGATGTGCTTCCTGTAGTTATGCAGACAGTACCCTCCCTACAAACTCTTCAAGTGGAGAGCAAAAAAAAATACATTCATTTTTACTGGCACAAAAAACAGGTGGCCAGATACAGAACACACCTACCCTCCTTTTAATAATAATAATAATAATAATAATAATAATAATAATAATAATAATAATAATAAAATTCTCTTTTGAACTATAGCAAACAATTTCTACAGTTTATATCTTGCACAGAACACTAGGGTGCTCAGGTTTTACTTAAGAAAAAAGAAATTAACTCTAAAACTATAGCAAATGGCTTACTACAAATGTAGCAAGTACTTGCTACAGTTTATATACTGTGTGAAGCACTACAACACTCAGGTGTTAGTTAAAAAACAAAAAAAAAGTTGAAAACGTAGCAAAATGCTTGCTATGATGTAGCAGGCAGTTGCTACAGTTAGACCACAAACAGAGTGCTACAGCACCCAGGTTTAGCCACAAATGCAATACTGGCATTTAAAGGCCGGTATTGCAATAAGAGTTAGTGGAGTGATGGATGCCCATCAGATCATGCCCTCTAACACTTTGCACCCAGACAGTTGTCCCTTTTGTCCCACCTTAGCTATGCTATTGGTGGTTATTTTTGGTGGCTGGCAGGAAGAGAAAGTGTGTAAAGCTATTGTTAATTGCCACTGTGGCACAGTGAGTAACACTGCCATTTCACAGTGTTTTGTCTGGATGAGTTCTTGGCTAGATTTTTTTTTTTTGGAGCCTGCAAACTCTCCCAATATGTGTGTGCATCTGTTCATGTCCTCTGGTTAACCCCAGCACTGCAGAATCATGTAGCAAGTGAAATGGAATTCATCCCTATTCCCTGAAGGTGAATGTGCAAAGAGTGTGTGTAAAGAATATCATAAAATTTTACATGTGCAGATACACAATAATCCCAGACACATACATAACTCCTCTGAAAAGCAGTAAAATGTAGTTAGCAAGTAATTATATTTCAAAAGTAAGGTGTAAAATACATCACAGAACATTCAGAGACTTAGAACTTCTAGGAGTCTGGTGGGCTCCATACCCCAGACTGTATAAATGGATTTTGACATATGGGCTTAGCAATGGTCTCTGTACTCCAACTCACCCTGATCAGAGGTGTGTATGGAAGGTTGTTGCAAGTCTCATGCAAGGTAGGAGATTGTGTTGTTATTACTTCTTTAATATTCATCACAATTAAACCTTAGAGGTATATAAAAAAGGTCATTATAGTGTGTGTTTTGTCTGGGCACAGGAGTGGGGATAGTGTGGTCATTTTTTCTTTTACTTTTTTCACGGACCACAAAGGTGTACAAAGAAGACTGCTACTACTACTAGTGTAGAGGTAGTGTACTGTCTAGGAGCAACAAAGTGGAATACATTATTGTAATCATTATTGTTTCCACTTTCCTTACAATCATACATCAGGCATGTATACAGGTGGCTGGCTTTGTGGGGAACAGGTGAGGAGACATGCTATGTATATGTATGACAACAGTCACTTGTGGCACGGAAAGAGATACTGCCAGCCCAGCTATATGGAACTTTGTAAATAATTATATGTCATTTGTGAATATCAACATGCTTCATATGCTTGTGTTACAAATGTATTAGAACTGTATGTCATATTAGATGGTTTTTACATAGGTGTACTGAAGAGGTATATTACAAAGTGCTGTTTAAAAATGGATCCACAACATGCTCTGCTGGAAGGGAACAGAAATGTACATACACTATTGTAACTGTTTGAATGTATATATTTTAATAATGTAAACTGGAACACAAGAGGTTAACTTCAGAAAAAAATAGCTGAAATTAAATTACTTTATGGCAGCAAGGAGATACAATGTCTAAAACTAGGGAACTTTCTGCATTGACTTGCATGTGTTTTTTTGTTTTATGACTTCCATCAAGTATCAAGATTTGGGGAAAAGCCATTGTGTATTTATTTTCACAGGTAGCTGCTAAATGCTACCAGCTGCATCAATTGTTGTTTTACACCTGGGGTAAAGTCAGATGACAAGAAATTATGTCATTCTGCAAGCTATCCCAGCAGTAATATTTGATATATTAATTTGGGAAGTCTCTTAGTGAGAGACAGTATTCTGTATTTGTCTTTGACCTGATAACATCAAGACAATCTCACCACATCTGCCTTGCTTGCTCTGAAGTAAGTTAGTTGGGTACAATAATTCTCTTAGTTGCAGTCAAGAATATAGCAAAGCTTAGCTTAGATGTTTTTCTTTATTTATTTGAGACTGTCATGCAATGTTGTTTTAAATATTTCCTGTGATTCTGAACTCTGATGTAGCTGCACGTATATACTATTTTCTTGTTCTTTAATTATTTATTATTAAATATATTTAAACTTTTCATTGTTGCTGATATTTGTGAGACATATGTAAGTTCTTAGAGTACTTGCATATTTATTTGGTGACACTGTGTAGGCCACTCCTAATAGCCTTGCTCTTGGTGAAACTACCATTTGTATTGATAGTAGCATTACACAGTAAGATTGGACATGCTTTGCTAAGGGCCTTAAAGTAGCTGATAAAGCACTTGATGCTGGAAGTAATAACTACATTATAGTCTGGGCATTAGGAGGCATAGCTGTGCCAGCCTTTCCTAGGTGTGTGTGTGTGTGTGTGTGTGTGTGTGTGTGTGTGTGTGTGTGTGTGTGTGTGTGTGTGTGTGTGTGTGTGTGTGTGTGTAAAACAAATCTCCAGGAGTGTGTGTGTGTCAGCTACTTGGGCAGGGACATAAAGCACTGATTGTACAGAGAAAGTGCTGGAGGTCTTGGCTTGGCCACTCAGCTGAGATCTCAACTCTATAACTGTGCCAGTGGGGAGTCTTATTGGGGATCTGGAGAAAGAGGGAGAAACCAGCCTCGGACTGACTGTGGTCTCTTTGTGCTGTTAAGGGAAATTGCACTTTATGCAGTGAGCTGCATTTGGAAATACTGTGTGTGTACCTGTCATCCTCTCAGTGTATGTCACCTACTGGTGCTACTGGTGAGTATTGAGGCTCTGTGATTACTGGGACAGAGGTGGGGCATCACATATTTTGGTTGGCAGTGGTGGGATATCCATATATTGGGATTCAGTGGTGTGGATATTGAATTCCTGTAGCCTGTAAACAGTGGTCACTAAGGAAGGTGTTTGTACCCTCAATCAGCCGCACAGTGAACATTCAGAGATTTACATCACAATAGTTTTATTTATTTTGGTTAGCTTAGTTAGTCAGGGAGAGCAGGCAAGGATGTCATTAGAGGAGTATGGCAAGCTGACAAGGAGCCAGTTGGCTGCGATGTGCCAAGCTAAAGGACTGGTGCATGCCATGCTGACTAAAGCAGAAATTATTGCAACCTTGGTAACAGCTCCACCACAGACCGGCAACCAGGAGGACAACCAGACTGGCCTCGGGGAAGTACAACTCTTAGAAAATGGACAGTTCAACCTTTCTACAGAGGACTTAAAAATCCATCTGGAGTTAAAGATACTTGAACTGGAGGCTAAATGGTTAGAACTAGAATCAGCAGAGAGACATTTGGAGCATTTGGAGGCTGAAGAAAATGAGACACAGATGGCATTAGAATCAGCAGAGAGACTGAGATGTCTGGAAGCTGAAGAGAATGAGAGGCAGCGGCAACATGAAAAGGAGATGCTGACTCTTCACCAGGGTGGAGGTAATGGGGAAGGGAGTAACCAAATCCCAGAAGCAACAAAGGTCAGTAAATTTCTTCCACAATTTACAGAGGGTGATAATTTTGATAGCTTTATTCATATGTTTGAAAGGGTATGCAAACAGTATAATGTTGACCAAAAGCTCTGGGTATGGTTCCTGACCCCCTTACTCCATGGTAAAGTTGTAACTCCTATTTCTAAATTGTCTGACACTGATTGCTTAAATTATAATACTGTTAAAAGTTGTTTATTAGAGTGTTTTAAGTTAGTTAACACCTGAAGCTTATAGGAAATGTTTTGTGAGCACAGACACAAGGCATATGAAGGTTTGTGTGAATATATTGCTGAGTTAAGGACTTATTTTCATAGATGAGTGAGTGGTTGTCAGGTCATCACGTTTGAAGGGCTGGCAGACCTTTTGGTGATGGAACAAGCCATTAGCACTTCTCCTGAGGACATGAGAATGTGGTTAGTGGATAGGGAATGTAACACAGCAGGTGAGTTTGAGAAAAAGGGAGACCTATACCTAGCAAGCAGGGCATCACTGCACAGGAAAGGGATGCCCAGTGCTGCTCATGGGTCTAAGGGAACCCATGGTGGGCAGTCTAAACTGCTCCAACAGAGTCCGCCAATAGCAGGGGAAGCCACTAGTTCTTGTACATGGCCAGGACCAAGGGTTAAATGTTTTAAATGCAACAAGTAGAGCCATGTAGCATATAGATGTCCATGGAGGCAAGGTGGGGAACAAATGGTGGGAGAGCCAGTAAGTGGGAATGCCAGAATGCCAGCAGTAAGTTGTCTAGAGACAACAAGGGTGCCAAACTGCCACAAGAGGTTATATTCTATCTTAGTAGATGAGAAACAAGCCACTGCTAAGAGATACACAGCCTCTGACCTGTCCATTGTGAAGCCTGCAATGGTTACAGAGGAGCACAGCTTGCTTGGGCAGTCTACTCCAATTAGAGCTTTAGGAGGGACCCCATTCCAAATACATTTGGCTAGGGAGGGAGGAAAAGGAAGCAAGCAAGTAGGTGTGTTTGAGGATATCCTTGTAGATGTCCTGAAAGGGAATTATTCTGATAATGCAGTACCTTGTGTGCATGAATTTACATGTAGTCAGGCTTGGAGACAAGCATATGGGTCTGGTAGCCTGGGAAGATCCAGACAGACCACACACATAAAGACAGGACTGGTGTGGTAGTTACTTTAGAGAAAGAGCTATCCTGTAGCAGTGAGACTAAAGGTGAGCCACAGCTGCTTGTGAATACTGTTGGTCCCTTAGACAGAGTGACTGCAAGGGCAGAGATGAGTAGTAGTACCCAGGCTGACAGTGAGGCAACACTGTCAGACAACACCAAGCTTCCTGTGGAAAGAAAGCTGGGAAGGGTTACAAAGAGAGTGTTGAGACAGACTCATCTCTCAGACCCTTCCTTACAGGGCTTGAGGGAGATAGCCACTGAGGTGCCTGATTGTCAAGGATAATGGGAATCTGTACACTGGGACAGAGGGTTACTGTAAATAGAGTGGACCCCTGAGGCAGGCTAGAGGGTGAGAGAATACAGCAGATGGTAGTGTCCACAGTTTACTGTCTGACATTTCTAGCCATAGCCTATAACATTCTGTCTGCAGGTCATATGGGCATAATGCATACCAAGAGACGCATTATGCAGAACTTTTATTGGCCTGGGATTTCCAGAGATGTCACAGAGTACTGCAGGACCTGGTACAGTGCTGAAAGGTAGGCAAGGCAGGAGACAATGTGAGAGCTCTTTTGGTGCCTTTGCCTGTCATTAAGGAGCCATTTCAGAGAGTAGCTATAGGTAGTGTGGAGCCTCTGAGTACCCCAAGCTCCACAGGCAAGAAGTATATCCTAGTGGCAGTAGATTATGCCACCAGATACCCTGAGGCAGTGACCCTGTCCTCCACTGAGGCAGAAAATGTGGCAAATGCTTTGTTAGAGATTTTCAGCAGAGTAGATTTCCCAAAATAAATACTGACTGACAGAGGTGCCAATTTCATGTCAGATCTGTTGACTTATGTGTGGAAGCACTGTGGATTGAAGCACCTAAAGACCACCACCCCTACCATCCCCAGACTAACGGTCTGGTTGAGAGGTTAAACTCTACACTAAAGACAATGCTACAGGTACTTGCAGACCAGTTTAAGAGGGAGTGGGACAAAAATTTGCTCCATCTGTTGTTTGCTTACAGGAGGTGCCCCAGGAATCCACAGGTTTTTCACCCTTTGAGTTACTGTATGGGCATAGGGTGAGGGAACCTCTAGATTTAATTTGTGATGAGTGGGAGGGTGAGTGTGAATCCTACAAGGAGTTTGTTGTGGCATATGTCCTAAACCTTAGGACAAGGCTCAGGGAACTCATGGCCTTGGCCCAGGAGAACCTGGCAGAAGCCCAACTGCAGAAAAAAGTCTGGTATGACAAGAATGCTCAAGCTAGAGAGTATGTTATGGAGCAGCAAGTTATGATTCTCATTCCTGTCAGACACAATAAGCTGCAGACAGCTTGGGATGGACCCTTCAAAGTGGTAAGGAAGGTCAGTGCTGTTAACTACATGGTAGAACTGCTAGGCAGGAGGTAGGGGCACAAATTGTGCCATATTAACACCATGAAACCTTACCATGATAGGGAAGCTCTGGTGCTAACTATTTGCAGTAAGTGGCAGGAGTAGTCTGAAGGGGATCTATAGCTATAGGGAGCTAGCCAAATAAATCCCAAATTACTATAGTGGAGCTTAGGGTTGCAGGCGTATGATAGGATGGTGTAGCACTATATTGGGCTCAGCAATGCCAAGGCAGCTTAAATTTCAACACAGGGAATAGAGTAAGGTATTCCCAGATAGGTTCATTCCTCTCAAGCAACATTTCTCAAGGATCACTTAAAACACTAGCTTGAGTATTTCAGGCAGGGAGAAATGTTACAAAAGGAGATACTGCCAACCCAGCTAGCAGGAGTTTTGTAAATAATTATATGTCATTTGTGAATATTAACATGATTTATATAGAAATGTAACAAAGTGAGATACTGCCAGCACAGCTGTCTAGAATTTTGTAAATAGTCATGCGTCGTTTGTGAATATCAACATGATTCATATGCTTGTGTTACAAATGTATTAGAACTGTATGTCATACAAGGTGGTTTGTACAAACATGTGCTGAAGAGGTATTTTACAAAATGCTGTTTAAAAATGGATCCACATCATGTCCTGCTGGAAGGGAACAGAAATATGCATACATTATTGTAACTGTTTGAATGTACATATTTTAACAGTGTAAACTGGAACACAAGAGGTTCACTTCAGAAAAATAGCTGAAATTAAATTACTTTATGGCAGCAAGGAGACACAATGTCTAAAACCAGGGAACTCTATGCATTGTCTTGCAAGTATTTTATTGTTTTATGACTTCCAGCGAGATTTGAGGAAACGCCCTTGTGTATGTGTTTTCACAGGTAGATGCTAAGTGCTACCAGCTGCATCAATGGTTGTTTTTCACCTGGGATAGAGTCAGATGACAAGAAATGATGTCATTCTGCAACCTATCCCAGCAGTAATATTTGAAATATTTGTGACATCTGTGCCCTGGCCCAGCAATCAAGGAGCCTCAATCCTCACCACTAACACCAGAGAAGGCATCTCATATATGAAGAAAGGATAACAAATACACACAGTAAAGTGCAAGTTCCCTTAAGAGCACACAGAGATCACAGTCAGTCTGGGGCTGGTCGCTCCCTTGCTTTCCAGTTTCCCAATAAGACTCCCCACTGGCCCAGCTATAGAGTCCAGATCTCAGCTTAGTGGGCAAGCTAAAACTTCTAGTACTCTCTCTGTCCAACCAGTGCTTTGTGTCCCTGCCCAAGTAGCTGACACACACACACACACACACACACACACACACACACACACACACACACACACACACACACACACATGCACTTTGAGATAAGAATTTATACAACCACACAGATACTCCTGGGGAAGTCTGGCACAGTTTCTCCAGCTGTTCCCCTTTCTCCCAGACAATATGGTAGTTCCACTTGCCACCACCCACTAATACTTATCAGCAACTCAAAGGCCCTTAAAAGGGTGTCCAGTTATTACTGTGCAATATTATTATCCAATTGGTAGTTGTGACTAAACAGCCAAGGCTTATTAGAGTGACTCGGTGCAGGATCAATATAAGCATGCACTGTACTCTTAGAGCTTAACTTATCACTACACAAAAACAGCCACAGTTAAAAGGGTTTAAAAATATTTAATAATAAATAATTAAAAGCACAAGGCAATACTTTCTACTACACAGTGCTAGTCAAGAGTTCAGAGATCACACAGAAATACTTACAATAACACAGTAGTAAAGTTCTGACATCACAGAAAAACACTTAGTCTAATCTTTCTAGTTCCTAACTATTTCTAAAAGAAAACATAAGTCTAAGATAACTTATATATGAGCAAGTCAGTTCTGTGAGTTGGATGGTCAAGACAAAAATGCTTAATGCCTTCTGATTCTCTCTTTTTAAATTTCTATTTTTAGTCCTGATTCCCATTACATCATTTCACACTTTCCTGGTGTTCCCAGGCTAACAGATACTACATAATTGTTATCTTGCACCTGCAGGAATCTACAGCCATAAAAGCATTCCACATGTAAACTCTAGTAATTATTCCTTAAGTTAAAACAATAGGCAATATGCCTCACTCCAGACTCATCAACTCCAAATTCTAACTTCAAAGGGACAGACATGAAATGATTTCAACTTCAAAAGGCAGACAAGAAATGCTTGACTTAGCTTTCTTTATAGCAGAGGGCAATGTTGTTACATTGTTTTAAGTTCAACATTTCACATCATATTCTTTCATTTAAGAAAACAAACCTGTATTTCAACATTTCACAATATTTTCTTTCAATTAAGAAAACAAATCTGTAGTTCAACATTCATGTTTACAAATGATAGAATTATGTACCAAATTATATTTAACTAGGCTGGGAGCCTTCACCCATCTCTACCAGTCTTCACAGTTCTCCCCATGGAGAACTCAAGCTAGTTTTTAAATGACCCTTGAGAAATGTTGCTTGAGTTAGCTCTATCTGAGTATACCTTACCCCATTCCCTGTCTTAAGAGCCCATCTGCATTGGCAGTGCTAATCCCACTGCTGTGCTGCACTGACATATCATATGCTTGCAACCCCAGGCTCCATCTTAACAACTTGGCATTTTGCTGGCTAGCTCTGTTTAACCATGTTAGGGGGTTGTGATCTGTATTAACAGTGAATTTTCTTCCATACAGATAAGGCTGATGTTTCTGCAGTGCCCACACTATGGCTAGACATTCCTTTTCTACACCTGCATTGCATTCCTGCCTGGTTTGGAGTCTACAACTGAGATAAACCACTGGGTGCTCTTCTCCCTCTGAAGAAATCTGGTTAAGTACAGCCCCCACCCACAGTTCAAAGAATCCGCCTGCACAGCAAATTCTTTGCTGTAATCTGGACTGGCTAACTCAGGGGGTCCTCCCAAAGCTTCTTTAAGTGTCGGGAATGCCTGTCCACATGCTGGGGTCCACACTACCTTATCTTGCCTGTTCTTCCTTGTCAGGTCTGTGAGGGGAGAAGCTATGGTACTATAACTGGGGACAAACTTTCTGTAGTACCCTGCTGTCCCTAAAAATGCCCTCACCTGCTTTTTAGTAACAGGTGCAGGCCATGCCTGAATGGCTTCCACTTTGGCAGGTTTTGGCCTTATCTTACCACTCCCCACTCTATGTCCTAGCTAGGAGACCTCTGCCATACCCACCTGACATTTGCTCGGCTTAATGGTCAACCAAGCCCTCTGTAGTCTGCCCAGCGCCTCCCTGAAATGCTGAAGGTGCTCTGGCCAGGAATGCCTGTAGATGGCAATATCATCTAGGTAAGAAATGGCAAACCCTCCTGCTCCTACTGGGATATTATCTACCAGCCTCTGGAAAGTTGCTGGGGCATTCTTCATCCCAAAGGGCATCTTTGTGAACTCATACAAGCCAAAAGGAGTCACAAAGTCTGACTTCTCTTGACTTCTCTCTAGCACTGGGAGTCAAGGATACCTGCCAGTAACCCTTGGTAAGATCAATGGTTGTAAGATACTTAGCCCCACCCAGCTGCTCTAGGGCCTCATCTGTCCTAGGCATGGGGTAAGCATCCAAATCTGTGCGACTATTTAATTCCTGTAGTCCACACAGAACCTGGTGCTGCCATCCTTCTTTGGCACCAGCACCACTGGGGAGGCTCAGGGACTGTTGGACTCTTGAATCATCCCTAGTTTCAACATCTCCTGTACCTCCTCCCTCAGAGTCTGACTCTCTCAGGCACTCTATAAGGGACCTGCCTAATCAGCCTTTGGGGTCCTGTGTCCACCTGGTGCTGCACCAGGTGGGTGCACCCTGGTTTCCCAGTGAACATGTCCCCAAATTCCTGCAACACTGCTCGGATTTCTTGAACATGGGTAGGAAATAGCTGCTGGGACATTGCTACTCCTTCCACTGAGGTGTCAGCCTGAGCCTCACTGAAGAGATCAGTCCCCAGATCTCCCTCAGACTCCTCCTGCAATCCACTGCAAATGCTCAACACAAGGGCCTCCCTATCATGGTAAGGTTTCATCATGTTAACATGGTACAGTTTGTGCCCCTGCCTTCTGCCTAGCAGTTCCACCATATAGTTAACAGTACTTACCTTTCTTACTACCTTGTAGGGTTATTCCCAAGCTGCTTGCAGCTTGTTGTGTCTGACAGGAATGAGAACCTTTACCTGCTGCCCCACAGCATACTCTCTAGCTCGAGCATTCCTGTCATACCACACCTTTTTCTGGTGTTGGGCTCTGCCAGGTTCTCCTGGACCAAGCCCAAGAGTTTCCTGAGCCTTGTCCTGAGGTTTAGGACATATGACACCACAGACTCCTTGTGAGACTCACACTCACCTTCCCACTCATCTCAAATTAGATCTAGAGGTCCCCTCAACCTATGCCCATACAGCAACTCAAAGGGTGAAAAACCTGTGGATTCCTGGGGAACCTCTCTGTAAGCAAACAACAGATGGGGCAAATATTTGTCACACTCCCTCTTAAACTGATCTGCAAATGCCCGTAGCATGGACTTGATTGTAGAGTTTAACCTCTCAACAAGAACATTAGTCTGGGGATGGTAGGGTGTGGTCTTCATGTGCTTCACCCCACAGGACTTCCACAGACAAGCCAGCAGGTCTGACATGAAATTGGCACCTGTCAGTCAGTATTTCTTTTGGGAAACCTACCCTGCTGAAAATCTTTAACAAAGCATTTGCCACCTTCTCTGCCTCATTGGAGGACAAAGCCACTGCCTCAGGGTATTGTGTAGCATAAGCCACTACCACTAGGATATACTTTTTTCCTGTGGAAATTGGAGTACTCAGAGGACCCACAATACCCATAGCTACTCCCTGAAATGGCTCCTCAATCACAGGCAAAGGCATCCAAGGAACTCTCACCTTGTTTCCTGCCTTGCCTACCTTTTGGCACTGCTCACGGGTCCTTTAGTACCCTGTTACATCTCTGGAAATTCCAGGCCAATAGAAGTTCTGCATAATATGCCTCTTTGTATGTTTTATGCCCATATGACCTGCAAAGGGAATATCATGGGCTAAGGCTAGAAGTGCCAGATGGTAGGCTCTAGACACTACCAACTGCTGTACTCTCTCACCTTCTAGCCCTCCCTCAGGAGTCCACCCTCTGTATAGTAACCCTTTGTCCCAGTATACAGATTCCCCCTTTCCTTGAGAATCAGGTGCCTCCTTAGCTACCTGCCTCAGGCCTTGCAAGGTAGGGTCTGAGAGCTGAGCCTGTCTCAACTCTCTCCTTGTAACCCTTCCCAGCTCCCCTTCCACAGGAAGTCTGGCATCCTCTGACAGTGGTGCCTCACTGTCAGCCTGGGTACTACTACTCACCTCCACCTTTGCAGTCACTCTGTCCAAGGGAACATCAGTACCCACAAGCAGCTGTGGCTCACATTCAGTCTCACAGTTACAGAGTAGCTCCCTCCCTAAAGTAACCACCTCATCAGTCCTGGTTGCAAGTATGCAGTCTGCCTGTGTCTCCCCCAGGCTACCAGACCCACATGCTTGTCTCCTAGCCTGACTGCGTGTAACTGCATAAGCAGATGGTACTGCCTCATCCAAATCCTTCCCTCTCAGGACATCTGCAGGATGGTAGTTTAGTACCCCTGTTGTCTCAAGACAACCTACTATTGGCATTTTGTCTTCCCCACTTACTGGCTCTCTCACCTTTTGTTCCCCACCTTGCCTCCATGTACACCTGTATGCCACATGGCCACACTGGTTGCATTCAAAACATTTAACCCTAGCTCCTGGACTTGTACATGGACTAGTGGCTTCCCCTGCTACTGGCAGATTCTGTTAGGGCAGTCTGTGCTGCCCACCATGGGTTTCTTTAGACCCATGAGCAGTGCTGGGGGTCGCCTTCCTGTGCAGGGCTGCCCTACTTGCCAGGTATAGGTCTCCCTTCTTCCCCAACTCATCTAAAGTAGCACATTGTCTATCAGCTAACCAGATCCAGTTGTCCTTAGGCAAAGTGCTAAGGGCTTGTTCCCTCACCAAAAGGTCTGCCAGCCCTTCAAAAGTGGTGACCTGACATCCACTCACCCACCTATGGAAATAAGTGCTCAATTCAGCAATATATTCACACACACTTTCATCTGCCTTGCATCTATGCTCACAAACTTTTTCATATACATTTCAGGTGTTAGCTTAAAAAACTCTAATAGACAATTTTTTTACAGCAGTATAATCAAAACATGCAGCGTCAGCCATTTTAGATAATACAGTTACAGCTTTACCATGGAGTAAGGGGGTCAGGAACTGTACCCAGAGTCCTTGGTCAACTTCACACTGTTTACATACCCTCTCAAACATATGAATGAAACTATCAAAATTATCCCCCTCTATAAACTGCGGAAGAAATTTACTGACCTTTTGTGCTTCTGGGGTCCAGTTACTCTCTTCCCCATTACCTCCGTGACTCTGGTGAAGAGTCAGCATCTCCTTCTCATGCTGCTTCTGTTTCTCTTTTTCCTCAGCTTCCAGGCATAGCAGTTTCTCATTCTCCACACCCTCTAGATGCCTCAGTCTCTCAGCTGCTTCTAATTCCATATGCCTGCCCTCCAACTCAAGTATCTTTAGCTCCAGCTGGATTTTTAAGTCCACTGCAGAAAGGTTGAGCTCCCCATTCTCTCAAGGGTATTATATCTCCACTGTCAGTCTGATTGTCCTCCTGGTTGCTGTTTCCTAATGCAGCTGTAACCAAGGCTGCAATCAGGTCTGTCTTAGTCAGGTTTCCATGCACCAGTCCCCTAGCCTGGCACATCTCCACCAGCTGGCTCCTTGTCAGCTCTCCATACTCCTCTGCTGACATGCTGCCTGCTCACCCTGACTAACTAAGCTAACAAAATAAATAAAACAACTGTGATCTGAACTCTGAGTATTCACTGCATGGCTGTTTAGAGTACAAAAACACCTTCAACGCTCACTGTACACAAGCTACAGGATTCACTCTACCCACACCACTACAAGTCAATTAGTATTTGCCAACTAAATTAATATGTGATGTGGATATCCCACCACTGTCAAACACAAATGTGAGGATATCCCAACTGCCACCACCACAAATGTGATGCCCATGCCCTGGCCCAGAAATCAGGGATCCTCAATCCTCACCACTAACACCAGAGAGCGCATCTCATATATGAGGAAAGGATAACAAATACACACAGAAAAGTGCAATTTCCCTTAACAGCACACAGAGATCACAGTCAGTCCGGGGATGGTCACTCCCTTGCTCTCCAGGTCCCCAATAAGGCTCCCCACTGGCACAGCTATATGGTCCAGATCTCAGCTTAGTGGGCAAGCTAAAACCTCTAGTAACCTCTCTGTCCAACCAGTGCTTTGTGTCCCTGCCCAAGTAGCTGAAACACACACACACGTGCACTTTGAGATAAGAGTTTATACAACCACACAGACACTCCTGGGGAAGGCTGGCACAGTTTCTCCAGCTGTGCCCCTTTCTCCCAGACTATACAGTAGTTCCACTTGCCACCACCCACTAATACTTATCAGCTACTCAAAGGCCCTTAAAAGGGTGTCCAGTTATTACTGTGCAATATTATTATCCAATTGGTAGTTGTGACAAAACAGTCAAGACTTATTAGAGTGACTTGGTACAGGTTCAATATAAGCATGCAATGTACTCTTTGAGCTTAACTTATATCTACACAAAATAGCCATGGTTAAAAGGGTTTAAAAATATTTAATAATAAATAATTAAAAACACAAGATAATACTTTCTACTACACATTGCTAGTCAAGAGTTCAGAGATCACACAGAAATACTTAAAATAACACAGTAGTAAAGTTCTGACATCACAGAAAAACACTTAGTCTAATCTTTCTAGTTCCTAACTATTTCTAAAAGAAAACACAAGTCTAAGATAACTCACATATCAGCAAGACAGTGCTGTGAGTTGGATGGTCAAGACAAAAATGCTTAATGCCTTCTGATTCTCTCTGTTTAAATTGCTATTTTCAGTACTGATTCCCATTACATCATTTCACACTTTCCCAGGCTAACAGATACTACATAATTGTTATCTTGCACCTGCAGGAAAGTACAGACATAAAAGACATTCCACATGTAAACTCTAGTAATTATTCCTTAAGTTAAAACAATACGCAGGATGCTTCACTCCAGACTCATTGACTCCAAATTCTAACTTCAAAGGGAGAGGCATGAAATAATTTCAACTTCAAAGGACAGACAAGAAATGCTTGACTTAGCTTTCTTTACAGCAGTGGGCAATATTGCTACATTGTTTTAAGTTCAACATTTCACAGCATATTCTTTCATTTAAGAAAACAAGCCTGTATTTCAACATCACACAATATTTTCTTTCAATTAAGAAAACAAGCCTGTAGTTCAACATTCATATTTACAAAATGATAGATGTACCAAATTCTATTTGACTAACCTGGCAGCCTTCACTCATCTCTACCAGTCTTCACAATATTAGTTAGGGAGAGACAGTATTCTGTATTTGTCGTTGACCTGACAACATCAAGGTCCATTCAGCACATCTGCCTTGCTTACTCTGAAGTAAGTTAGTAGGGTGCAGTAATTCTCTTAGATACAGTCAGGAATATAGCAAAGCTTAGCTTAGAAGTTTTTCTTTATTTGTTTAAGACTGTCCTGCAATGTTGTTTTAAATATTTCCTGTGATTCTAAACTCTGATGTAACTGTAAGTATATACTGAGTATTTTCTTCTTCTTTTATTATTTATTATTAAATATATTTAAACCTTTAATTGTGGCTATTTGTGAGGCATATTTAAGTTCTGAGAGTACTTTCATATTTATTTGGTGATGTGTAGGCCACTCCTAACAGCCTTGCTCTTGGTGAAGCTACCATTTGTATTGATAGTAACATTACACAGCAAGATTGGACACCCTTTGTTAAGGGCCTTAAAGTAGCTGATAAAGAAGTAGCTGCTGACAGTAATAACTACCTTATAGTCTTAGCAGAAGGGCGGTATAGCTAGTATACCCGTGCCACCCTTTCCCAGGTGTGTGTGTGTGTGTGTGTGTGTGTGTGTGTGTGTGTGTGTGTGTGTGTGTGTAAAACAAATCTCCAGGAGTGTGTGTCAGCCACTTGGGCAGGGACACAAAGCACTGGTAGGACAGAGAGAGTGCTGGAGGTCTTGGCTTGGCCACTGAGCTGAGATCTCAACTCTATAGCTGTGCCAGTGGGGAGTCTTATTGGGGATCTGGAGAAAGAGGGAGAAACCAGCCCCTGATTGACTGTGGTCTCTTTATGCTCTTAAGGAAAATTGCACTTGATGCAGTGAGCTGCACCTGGAAATACTGTGTGTGTACCTGTCATCCTCCCAGTGTACGTCCCCCACTGGTGTTAGTGGTGAAGATTGAGACTCCTTGATTACTGGGCCAGAGGTGGGACATCACAACTTGAAATATGTTACCATGGCCATTTGAACCTCTGCTTTCATCCCAATGTAACATCAGAGAGATGCACAGGCACTGACTCTTTTATTTGGGAGGTGGGTAAGGAGACAGGCAGGCAGAATTTGTGTATCCTCACAATTGCCTCCTTAGATTATTGTGAGCTATTATTTTGTCAGCTTTGAACATTAATCCTTGGGCATAACTTACATCTTCCCTGAAAGAAAAAAATGGCTGAAAGTATTGTCTTACTCGTTATTTCTTTTCACACCCCCATTGGATTAAAAGGTTGGGAAATTATCTAAAATATATCCCAGAGCATTTATAACCTTATAGCTTCTGGGGACCCCATCTTAATTGAGCTATTCCCTAAATAGTTATTACTGTGCTGTCATGGTCAGGAAAGGTGTGTTGAAAAGATGCAAGGAAGTTGAAGAGCAACACTGAATTTCTTTTCTTAATCATAATTTCTGTTCAAGCCATCATTGGATGAAAAGGTTGAGTAAAAAGAAAAAAAAAAACTAAAGCACATATGGAAAGTCACAGCTTCTTGAAAAAGTTATATGAATATGTTGAAATGTGAGAAGAGGAAGAAAAAAATAATGTGCATGGTGTAGGGAACCTGAGATAAGGGGAACTAGAGAGGAGCACTTGAGAATATGTGTGTGTGTGTGGGGGGGGGGGGGGGCAGTAAGCAGTGCTTAGGGCACCATTTGAATTAATTCCAGCCCTATACATAGAGTTGTTATAATGTATCATTTGAATTAATTCCAGCCCTATACATAGAGTTGTTATAATGTATCATTTGAATTAATTCCAGCCCTATACATAGAGTTGTTATAATGTATCATTTTACAACTAAATGTCAGTAATTGTGGACATCCCTCTGTGAGATGTGTCAATATAGTGCAGCACAGTCATGTCAGAGTGTAACAGCATTGTAGCTACAGTTCAGTCTGTGCGTACGACTCCTAAAGCTCTGCATTATGAATTAAAATGTTGCTTAGGAGGAGTAGCAGTGATAGGGTGATACTTAGACTGAAGTGCTCAGGGGGAACTTGACGTTTACTAGAGGCCCCCAAAATGTTAACACTGGCCCTGCTTGCCTTAGTTGAATCCTGTTAGTGGGCATTCTCTTCACTAAAATTAACATCATAGCTAGCTTTAAGTGCCCACAATACCCACAGCTATAGGAGCCCCCACAAACACCTTTGACTGTGTAGAGGCCCTCAAAATTTGTTGCTGGTTGGGGGAAAATGAGGAGAAAAAAACTTAAACTTCATTCATTCTCCAGTTACATGCTTTATAGTAAACAGAGTTGTGAAATTACCCTATCAGGATAAAGCCAATAATCAGTGGATAAACATTTGTGAGCTAAGTGCTAGAGATTGGCATTCCCCATTCTCACTGTGTTCCTGGTATTTTAATAGCTCAATCACCCAATCTTCAGGGATGGTTTTCTCCTTTCAGAGAATTTTATAAATACTGACATAACACCAGATGCTATAACTCCCAACTTCTATGCTCAAGAATTCTAGGCAAAGTAGGCAGTGCTGTGGACTATTAGGATGATGCCCTTACTATGTCTTAGGTGACACAGGTTCAATTCACAGCTCAAGCATCTGAAGCATTGGTAGGGAGGGATAACCAAGCCCATCTGGGGGAGGGCATTCTTGGAAAATGCTCCTGAGGGGAAGTGGGGTCCAATGAGTGGTATAGGACTTGGATGTGCCGAAGAATGTAAGGGGTGGGGGTGGAGAAATAAGAGTAGGTCATTGTCCCACCCCAGGGATCCCAGGGAGAAATAGTTGCTGGCATGGCCTGCCAGGATGCCCTTGTGAAGCCAGAGGTGATGCCAGGCTAAAAGTGAATGATTGTGAAATGTGGTTATGCTAGGCTGAATCAAGAAAAATGTATTTATTTTATTTATTTTTATTTAACATTTGTTGACCGGGATAGTCTGACTAGGCTACACAGAGCCTATTTTCAGCGGAGGCCCAGGGAGAAATGCTCCAGTTGCATGTCTTTAGAATGTGGGAGGAAACTGAAGTACCTGGAGGAAACCCACGCAAATGCAGGGAGAACATGCAAACTCCGCACAGAAGGCACCCCAGCCAAGAATCGAACCGGAGAACCTCTTGCTGTGCGCTGCCCTGTATTTTCCTTTGTATGTTGTTTTTCTCTTCTGTTTCTGATATGTCGATTTGCAAAGTATATGTTTCCTAGCAAACACTTTTATTTGTCCAGATGGTAAAGGACAGGGTGAGGTACTAGTTCATAGACAGGATGGCACCTTCTCCTAAGATAACAGAGAAGGATGAAATAGCATTGGAATGCAATGGTCATTGAAACTTGTTCAGACCCATTTGGGATGCAAGTAAAGAAGAAATAGATATGAAGGTATTGGGACAAACTCTTGCTATTGTGATTGGTGTAGGGCTAGCTGGTTTATGACCAGTATCAGTAGCAACAATTAAGTCACACAAGGATTTTGCCTATATAATTGTGACTTAATGAAATGCTGAGAGGTGAGTGTGAAGTTGGTGTGAGAACATCCAATCTGTGGAAATTAGCTAGTCATTTTAAGGTATAGTACTCCTGGTAGCAGCTAGCTAGGAAATCCAGATAGCTGGAGTTAGATTTTCCTGTATGCATTCTATCTATGGTTAATGCACTTTACTTTAATCTTCTTTGTGTGTCAACCTATGTATACTTTATTTGGTATTCATACTATTTTGTTTATTATAGGTTCATAGATGTTTACTAGGCTAATGACAACAAGGGCCTGTTTAAGCCTAGCCATGCATACCAAATCTCTGACAAGTTCTGATACCCTTGGTAAGTGTAAGCCAGGGTTTGGGATATGAAATATTTACAAGCAGGGGCCTGGGAGATGAACCATTTACACTTTGCCTGTGTCCATTAGAGACATTAGTGCCAAACCAGGTATGAATTTCCTGTTCCCCATCCAATTGTCCAAGTTGCACTTGAATTGGGTTATGGAGGAACTCTGATTCACATGGATGGGGAGCCTGTTCCATAGTTGGGGTAGTCTCTGGGATACATACCAGTCTGTCTAGCAGGTCCTATTTATATCACTTTAGAATGGGTAATTCTGGTGCTGTTTGTTTTGTGGATATGCAGGAGGTCCACCAGAGTGGAGTCTGATAATGCCCTGTATGCCAGGCATAGATCTCTCCTCAAGCCTGTAGGAGACAGAATACAGGGATAGGGTCTTGAGGCGGTCTGCATAGGACATTTTACTTACGCCCTGTATTCTTTTAGTGATGAACCACTGTGGACATTCCAGTTGTTGGATATGTCTGGTTAGGTACATACCAAAGGGGGCATTGTACTCAATGATAGGTCTGATGAATGCCGAATACAGTGGAACAATGACATCCTTGGACATAGATGCCATACCTTTGTTTATAATTTGCACAACATAGAATGATTTCTTCACTACTGTAGACACGTGATGGTCAAAGGCTAGATTACTATCTATGTGTGTCCCTAAGTCCCTGACTACTGGGTCAACTCCTAGAGGTCTGTTGTCAGTATGCTAGTTACCAGGGGTGGATGACTTCCCAATGTATACTATTATGCATTTCTTGGCATTTAGTTTTAGACCATGGCTCTGACACCAGTTGTTTGTCTGTGTCAGCCCCTCCTGGTGAACATTTGTGTCAGCATGGGATTCAATGACAGCTCATAATTTGCAATCATCTGCAAATTTAGTCCGTCAGCATGGGATTCAATGACAGCTCATAATTTGCAATCATCTGCAAATTTAGTCCACCAGAGACCATTGGCCTTGACTTCAGAGAAGTAAATGCCAAAAAGGAGCAGTCCAAGGACTGACCCTTGAGGGACTCCACTTGTGACTGACCTCTTTGTAGAAGTGAACTCCCCAATTCTAAATTTGTGGGCCCTGTCTGTGTGCTAGTTGGCTATCCACTGGGTGACATACGAGTTTGTACCCAACCTCTTGAGTTTGTCAGCAATGCCCAAGTGGGGTTTTGTATCAAATGCCTTGGCCAGGTCAAGCTAGGCAGTGTGAACCATTTTTCCCCTCATCCATTGCTTTGGTTACCTTCTCAAATAAGTCAAGCAGGTTGAGTAGGCATGATCTGCCCTTGACAAAGCCAAACTGGGTTGGGTCCAGTGTCTGGAGGTTTACTATATGTCTGTTGGTCATTTCCATGATAATTCTTTCCATGGCTTTACATATAAGACTAGTGAGACTTATTGGTCTGTAGTTTCCAGGGTCAGTAGATGGCCCACCTTTGTGCAGAGGAATGACTGTTGCTGTTCTCCATTCATGAGACATGAAGCCTGTTTGGAGGCTATAATTAAATAGTAATTCCAAAGGCCCTGATAGGTCATGTTTCATGCTATTTAGAAGGCACCCTGGGATATACTCTGGGCACATTGATGCAGTGTTCTTGGTCTTAGAGAGAGCATTAAGGACCTGTTCCCTAGTGACAGTAGAAGGAGTTATATTTGATGATATTTCCTTAGAGAAAGTTGAGGGGAAGAGAAGGGTAAAGTTGAAACTGAATTTATCAGCCAGGTGGTTTACTATATCTTCTGGCTCAGTATAGGTAGCTCCATTTACAATGAGGTCTACACACAATTGTGTATTGCCTTTGAGGTTGCTGACATAGCTAAAGAATGCTTTGTGGTTGTCCTTCACTTGGGAGGCCAAACATACCTCAAAATTTGCTTTGGTAGACTTTATTAGTCCTCTGGGTTGTTTATTTAGTTTGATGAGAGTACTTTTATCCTTCTGGGCACTGCACATCCTAATTTTTGCCATGATTTTCTTCCTTCTGTTATACAGCCTACTGATTTTGTGATTCCATCAGTGTGGTTTATTTTTTGAGGTAGTTCTATACTTCTTCCTGGTGGGTACAGCTGTCTCTGCACCACTATCAACATGCTTGTACAGGGTTTCTGTGAAGAGTTTTGCATCAGCAGCAGTGATCTTAGGATTTATGGGGGCTTAAAATTTTGCCAGATTATCACTTAATAGCAGGGGGTTATCCTCAGAGTAGTTCCTGAATATTGCAGGTTTAGCTGTGGGTTCAGGTTCTATTTTTACTTCAAAGGAGACCATTTTGTGGTCTGACCTTGCCAGGGAAGACATTACAGCAGGGGGTGTGCAGCACTCTCCCATATTAGTGAGGTCCAGATCCAGTATAGTTGTACCCCAGGTTGGTGTATTGACTATCTGGTCCAGGGAGTTTGTGTTTACAAAATCCAGGAATCCCTGTGCCTGTACATTTGGTGTCTTATAGGATTCCCATTTAATAGTGGGGAAATTAAAGTCACCCATGAATATGGTATTGGGTTGGATGGTTAGTGTTTCTAATAAGTTTAAATACATGGTATGGGTCGGCTGGGTCATAGAGGGGGACCTATAGCTTGCAAGGAAGTGGTATTGGATTTTGCCTATGGTGATTTGAACATGGAGCAGCTCAAGTGCATTGTCCTGTTTGACAAGCCTTGAAGTATATTTATTTAATGCAAATAGAGACACCTCCACCTTTCGTCCCTGTCTGTGAAGCAGCTGGTCTAAATGTGTGGAAGCCATTAGAACCTTGCACTCTTGGTGTGCTCTCTGTGGCTTTAAACCATATCTCAGTGACCGCATAGACGTCAGCATTCTCTAGGGTGAAGAAAAAAGCTCATATCAGCCTGAGACACATATTCCGAGAGCTCCATGATGTCTCTCTTCATATAGTCTAGGGAGGTATGTCTCAGGTCATTTACTCCCACATGGACTATGACTGATTCATATTGGTACTTGTGGTCCAATGCCCTGAGTGCATGGGTAACGTGACAGATCCTAGCCTGTGATAAGCAACTGACTGTGACTTTTTTCTTACTCCACCTGGTGAGAGGGACATCAGTATGTCTCATGATGGAGTCTTCAATGACTAGAATGTTGGATTGTGTATGGCTTGCCTTATGGGCTTAGAGGTAGAGGTTCCATGAGATGTGATTAATGATTGCAAGTTCCCTTTCCATATTCATGTGTTGATGTGGATGTTGTTTTGAAAGAGTACATTTGGGGCTGATGAGGGTATTTGTTACATGTACTTTGTTTAGGAGGTCTTTGTGGTTTAGGACATTACATTTAAGTGACTCAGCATATGTGGGTCAATATGTCTGCTTTGAATTGTGTGTGATGGGTGCAGCATGTGTACTACTGACAACCTTATTGACATTAGGAGTACTTTTACTTAAGTACAACCTATTTTAATTATCTTTAAGCTACTATAGCTGGTATTTATTTATTACAAGACTATTTATGCGCTATTGCTTAACTGAGAAGAGGGTAAACATTTACAGTGAGGAATAACACACTCTAAGGACCACATCTTCGTGACTGCTTCAGCCAACTACCTGTGAAAGAGATATAAAGTGATACAATCAGACTATACCAGTAACTGGAAGTCTCTTTCTTCAGAGTGGTGGCACTATTACCAAGCCCAGGAAGAAAGGTGTGTGGAATTGGAGGATTCAACAGCCTTCCCTGGAAATTGTGTGCATGCATGTGAATGTGAAAAATAATACTTTGAGCAAAAAGCAGTTACTGTGGATAGAAGGGCACTGGAAGACATTGGTTCACAGAGAGAGTGGTGTGACTCTGCAAGTGAACAGTGTGGAGTCTAATATGGGTTTGGAAGTTGGAGACCCAGACCCAGGACAGTAGCACACTCCCTCTATGCTCTTAGTGCCAATACTGTGTTTTATGGATTATTGAGTTGAAACACTGAGTAACAACATTTTCTTCACATTTAGTGGTATTGGTTGCCATGAGGTCATAACAGCCCTTAGCAACCTTGCTGGCCCTAGCTGACTGCAAGACCCAGCAATGGATGAGGGACACATCTGGCAGGACAGTATGAAGTAGAATGAAGCAGGTAGGGTTAGGGGAAAAAGGAATTCTGGGCAAAGCCAAAAATAATAGGCTTACAGTCAGGAACATTTTTAAATATGCACTTTAATTCACTTAAAAAGTTAACAGAATAACATATTTTGCATCAATATGCATTTTTAACTACAAGACTATGAAACTCTAATATTTGGCATTATTTACTGCAATTCTAAATGATTTACCACCAAATCATTTTATGAGCGACAGGTTAAAATATGAGATAAATCTTTGACATTCTGTGAAATTAGGGGCAGTGACAGGTATTAATTACTTCTGATTACTACTAAACAACAGTCACTGATCTGATGTGGCAGTACTAGTGTTTCACAATGTATTGCCATTTGCTGAAATCCAGGGTAAAACTAGTATTGCTGTGGCTTATGCTTGTGTGTTTGCTTGGAGGGAGGGGACTGCAGTGTAAGAGTAACATTCTGGCTATGATGTCTTTCTCTTTCTATCACAAATATCATCTGCACTGTCACTATCCTTGTGTTTGTGTGTGGGGGGTATGTGGTTGCAGTGTATTTAACAGAAACATGTGGACCATAATTTTGTTCATTTACCATCACAAACATAGATAACATACTTGATAGGTGGCTACTTTTGGTGGTTTGGCATGAAGTGGATTTGTGTGAAAACAACTGCTGCTCATTGCCACAGTTGCATGGTGAACAGCATTGCCATTTTGCAGTGCTTTGTTCTGGTCGAGTTATTGGCTGTGGCTTTTCCTATGTGGAGTCTGCACGACATCTACATCATTTTTTCCTCAAAATTTTTTTTTTATTTTTGAAGTACATTTGAATGAATTCCATAGTATTTATACATAACATCTTAAATAACTATGTACACTATTTACATTAGCCTGACACTATAACAGATCTTAATGTATACAGTTACTTTATAAGTATGTCCAATCCATCATCAGAGTATCTGATCAATTATTGTATAGTGTCAATCAACGAGAAGACGTTTCCTCAAGGGTTGTTGATAAATGGCTTTGGATAAATTCTTAGTTCTTTAATTTTAATTTCCAATAATGCTGTAGTATTCAGTAGGCTGTAGAAGTCTTCCAAAGTTGGTATTGTGTTTGTATTCCATCTTCTTGTTATGCACTTCCTTGAAACTGCAAGTATAGTCCATACTAGATACATGTTTGACCTATTCAAATAAGGACCTTCATTCACATTCAATAATGCAAAAGGTTTAGTTAAATAAAATGATTCATTAAATAAAGCTTATAGAAAGTTATTAATACCATTCCAAAATGGCTTAATTTTAACACAATCAAAGAAAATGTGGTTCCAATCTGCATTGTGTACTTGTTCACATCTCCAACATATTCCTTTTATGGAAGAACTAATTTTACTGATTCTATCTGGGGTTAAGAATGCTCTGTGCAAGCATTTCCAATTAAAAACTCTCCAGTATTGTGTAAAGTATGTATATTTTATCGATAAGACATTTGTTTTAATATCTTCAGTTAACTGTACTGAGTGTCTGTATGTTATATATTTCTAATATGAGGTTTTGGGTGTTGTTTTATAGTTTATTAATATTTTGTAAAATTTTGAAATACTGTTTCCCATGTCAAAGTCATTATATATGATTTCATATATGTATTTCGTAAATTTAGGTATTTTTTTAAATGAAGAATTGTTAATTATTCTACTTAAATCTTACAAATATGACAAAATACTCTGTAAAGTTAGCCAGTTCTGTTGTGGAATTTTGTATGTTGTTTTTATTACTTGCATATCTAAAACTTTAAGTTCTTTGATACATTGGAGCCAACAAACAAATCCCTTCTGTTCCCAGGAATTAATAATTTCTCTATATATTTTATGTGGAAAGTTTTTTGTGACTATAAATGGTGTTAAAAGATCAAACCAGATTTTTAAATCTATATTTGCATTAATAATTTTCCTAAATGAGTCAATGTAATAATTAATCATACAAGTTTTAGTGGGTTTAGTTATGTTATATTGCATACTAATACATATGTGTCATGGCAAATTATTTTTATCTGTTATTTGAATTTTTTTTTGTAAATCGAATTCATTTATGATATTACAGTTAGTAATTCTTTCCAATTTGCAGAGTAATTTGGACTTATCCAATCTGAGGTAGTTTTAGATATTGATGCTTTTATATATGTTTCTATATCAGGAAAGTTTAATCCTCCCTGTTTCCATGGTCTGATATGATGTATTAAAGCTATTCTGTTTCTTTTGGGAAACCATAAAAAATGTATTAGGCATGAATTTATGTCTTTAAGTATATTCTTTTCTGGTAACCGTTGTATTGCCAAGGCTATATATAGGCTATTGGGCAGTAAAACCATTTTTATTAAATGTAGTCTATCTTCAAATGTTAATATTATTTTGTTCCATTTTTCCATAGAGATTGTAATTCTATTGATGATATTAGTGTAGTTTTTTTAGACTAATTCATTATTATCCTTGCATAACTCAATTCCTAGATATTTTAAGGTAGATTTTCCCTATGATGTGATCACCCTTAGTCTGCAGTTCTTTTTTTTTATTTAAAAATAAACATTTTGATTTTGATTTAATGAAATGGAGTTCTGAAGTCATGTGAAATTTGTCAATTAATATATCTAATTCTTCTAATGTCTCTTTTGTATTAGATAACTTTAGTAATATGTCATCAGCAAATAGCATTACTTTAGAATTTTACTGTTCATAAACATCTATTCCTTTGATTTTTATATTGTTACGAATTGAATCTGCCAATATTTCAATAGCCAGAGCAAATAGAATCGGTGACATGGGATATCCTTGTTTAGTGGCTTTTGTTACATGTATAGATTCAGAGGTAAAAGGACCTAAGTTGACATACGCTAAATTATTTGTGTGTGTGTGTGTGTGTGTGTGTGTGTGTGTGTGTGTGTGTGTGTGTGTGTGTGTATATATATATATATATATATATATATATATATATATATATATATATATATTCTTTAGGAGATGAACAAAGGATGCAGGGAATTCAAATAACATTAGGATTTTGAATAAATGGTCCCAATTTAGGGAATCAAAGGCTTTCTCTATATCTAAGCCAATTATGAGTGTTTCTTTTTCTTTATTAACATAATCTATAAGATAAATTATCCTTTTAATATTGTCATGTGTGTCTATGATATATAAATCCAGTTTGATCATTATTTATTGTTTTGGATAGTGGTATTTTCATTCTGTTAGTTAATATTGTCATAAATATATTATAGTCATTATTTAATAATGATATAGATCTATATGAGGTACAGAGGTTTGGGGATTTGTTTTCCTTTAGGATTGGTGTGATTAAGGACTATCTCCAAGAGGGTGGTATTAAAGCTTGTGACTGAATTTCTAATAGAGTTTTATTGAAGAGGGATAGTATATTTGAAGGAAAAAGTTTATATATTTATATAATTATGCCATCTCTACCTGGAGCTTTATTATTTTTCCCTCTTTTATTGTTCATAGGTTCATAGGTAGGTACTAGGCTATTGGCCCTAGGGCCTATATAAGCCTAGCCAAATGGTACCCTGACTTTTGCCACCCAAGAAAATTATTTTCCTGTGCCCCTGTCAAGCAGAGCCACAGAAGTGATCCCCGGAGTGAATTTCCTATCTCTCATCCAATCATCAAGATTTTTCTTAGAGAGTGCTAGTGAAGAGCTTTGTTTGATATAGATAGGTAGTTTGTTCCAGAGTATGGGAAGTCTCTGGGACAGGAATCTATCCCTCCAGCATGTTCTGTTTATTGTGGTGACAAGGTTTAGGTCCCTAGAGCGTGTAGCTCAGAGACATTGGGATTTCTTTATGTTGAGCATGTCCAACAGCTCTGGGTTTGACATAGCTTTGTATGTTAGGCAGAGATCGCCTCCGAGTAGGCGATATGCTACATAGTAAAGGTGGAGTTTTTTGAGACGGTCTGCGTGGGGCATCTGTTTGAGGCCGGTAATCCTCTTTGTGAGGTATTTCTGTGGCCTTTCCAGTTGTTGTAGATGTCTTGTGAGGTACATACCAAAAGGGGCGTTGTACTCTATAATAGGTCTAGTGAGTGATGAGTAGAGGGGAACAATGACCTCTTCTTTCCTGGATGTGAAACCTTTTGTGATGAGGTGTGCCACATAGAAGGATTTCCTGACTACTGTGGCAATGTGATTATCAAAGGAGATTGTCCACCTGTGTCCCAAGGTCTCTTATCACACTTTCGGTGTTAAGTAGACTACTGCCTATGTGGTAGTTCATGGGTACAGAGTTCTTACCAAAATGGATGACAATGCACTTTTTTGGCATTGAGCTTGAGACCATGGCTTTGACACCAGGCATCTGTCTCAGTGAGGCCCTTCTGTAGGATGTCTACATTGTTAGGACTTTTGATTATGGCTCCTAGTTTGCAGTCATCTGCGAACTTTGTTAGCCAAAGACCTTCTATGTTAGCCTGTACTTCAGAGAAGTAGATACCAAACAGGAGAGGACCTAGGCCTGAACCCTGTGGTACTTCACTTGTCACTGGACTGAAGTTGGATTTATAGTCTGCTACTTTCACAGTGTGGGTTCTGTCAGTGAGCCAGTTGGCAACCCATCTTGTGACATAGGGATTTATACCTAGTTTAGTGAGTTTGTCTATAATTCCAGAGTGGGGGATGGTGTCGAAAGCCGTGGCAAGATCTAAATAGGCTGTGTGAACCACCTTACCCTCATCTACGGCTTTGGTGACCACTTCAAAGAAGTCTATCAGGTTTAGGAGACATGATCTGCCTTTTACAAACCCGAACTGGGTAGGGTCCAAAGTTTGGAGATTACCAATGTCATTGTTTATAAGTTCCATGATGATACGCTCCATAGCCTTGCAGACCAGGCTTGTCAGGCTAATGGGGCGGCAGTCCCCGGGGTCCGTGGTGGCTCCCCCTTTGTGGAGTGGGATAACCATTGCTGTGTGACATTCAGAGGGCACAAAGCCTGAGGTGAGGCTATGATTGAACATGGTACTTGGGTGGGGTGCCAGTTTGTTCTGTTGTTCATGTAGAACGCAGCCTGGGATGTTGTCAGGTCCCATGGATGCTGTGTTCTTGGCTTTGGAGAGTGTGTTTTTTTACCTGTGCAGCTGTGATTACAGGTACTTTTCATTCTTCTGGTATAGAGATGGGACGTTTAGGGGATGAGAGAGAGGTAAAGTTAGCACTGACCCTATCTGCCAGGATGTTGGCAATATCAGTTGGTTCTGTATATTTAGTGCCATTGTGCTGTAACTCAGAGCAGATCTGAGTGTTGCCATTAAGATTCTTGACATAGCTATAGAATGCTTTGTGGTTGTCTTTAGAATCAGTGGCGATTTTGTTTTCGTAACTAGCGTTGGTGGATTTTATGAGGGATCTCAACTTCTTACTGAGGCTGACCACGGAGTTCCTCCAATCATGGGATTTTACTCTTTTTTGCAACAGTTTCTATCTTCTGTTGTAGAGTTTGTTTATAGCAGGGGACCACCAGACTGGCTTCCTTTTTTTGGAGGATAGCATCTTGGTTCTGTTAGGGATTGCATGATCCATGCACTCGTGTAAGTGCTTATAAAGTGCAATTGTATAGGATTCAGCAGTCATATCTCAATTGTTCGTCAGCATGGGTGCTGTGAAGTTTGCCACTTCTGTCTTAAGAAGTGTGAAGTTGGCTTTGCGGAAAATTTTTACGGTGGTTTCCCTAATGAGGGTGGGGGTGGGATGTGGATGTCTAGGGTGATTTGCTTGTGGTTGGATCTGACCAACGAGGAATTGACCTCTGGTGTGGAACACCAGTTTCCCATGTTGGTAATGACCAGGTCTAGGATATTGCTGCTCCTGGTGGGGGTGTGGATAAGTTGATCCAAGGCATTGGAATTTAGAAATTCCAGAAAATGTTGAGCACAAGAGTTGGTACATGAGTAGTTTTCCCAGTTAATGGTGAGGTAGTTGAAATCGCCCATTATTAGGGTGTTAGGTTGTACCCTAATATTTTCCAGTGTATCAAGAAATGAGGAGTGGGCATCCTGGGGCATGGTGGAGGATCTGTAGCAAGCTACAATTTGCATTGCAGTCTTGCCCAGAGTTAGTTGCACTTGGATAATCTCAGATGCATTATGCTGAACAACTAGCCTGGAGGTGTGAATAGCCTTAATGAATATGGACACGCCTCCGCCTTTAGTGCTTTGGTCCAGGTTAGGTGGCCGAAAGGTGTGGTATGAATTATAGCCTGGTAATGCAGGGGTGCTCTCTGGAACCTTGAACCAGGTCTCTGTCACTGCACAGATGTAGATGTTCTCCAATTTAAGGAGTGCCTTGAGTGAATGCATTTTGAGGTTTAGACTTCTAGCATTAAGTAGCTTTACCCTCAAATTTTGCTTGCTTGTACCTGTTATGGTGGTGAATTTGTCATTTGAATCTTGCCTAAAGAAGGCATTATATGGGGAGACAAGAACCTTAGCCAGTATCCGGAATCCCAAGGGTGACAGGTGCAGGCCATCTCTGGCAAAGCATTGTGATTTGTCGATCATGTCGTCCCAGGCAGACAGATACTGGATCCCCTTAGAATGACACCAGAAGCTTAGCCAATTGTTGAAGTCAATCATTTTGTCCTTGTACTATGGTATCATTCTGGGTGATGGCAGGATGATACTCGGGGCTAGGGTTATACATGCCTGGGCTACAAGATCAGAAAGCTCCTCCATGTCTCTTTTCATGTAGTCCAGGGAAGTACATATCAGGTCATTCACACCAACATGGACAATAACAGAGTATCTGTAATTTCTTTGTAGGATATGGGTGCTTGCAGATCCAGTTTTAATTTTTCTGTTTTTTTTAATATTAGAACATTTTTCCATCTAGATTTAATTGATTGATATGTATATTTTCTTTTTAGAAATGTTCCATATAGTGATTTCTATAGGCATCAAGAATGTCACCTATATCCAAGACATTTTTCCCTTTCTTTTCATGGAAGATACTTTTAATGTTATTAGTTTTTGATTGTATTCTGATTCTTGTGGATAAATTATTTAGATATTTGGGAGAAGTGGCCAAGGTATTAATTTTTAGTTTTTTTAAAGCTAAACTAGTTTTATGTGTTAGAATTTCATTGTATTTATTGTTTAATACTTCTACTTTCTTTTTCATCTCCAAATTATTTTGTTTTTTTTCAGCTTTTACTGACAAAAGTTTGGATTATAGATCTAATAATTTAGAATCCCATTCTCTGATTTTTTTTATACCAAGTTAGGGCTTTACCATATATGTAAGTTTTTAATGAGTTCCATATCATTATTTTATTTATCTCTGTGGTGTAATTTATATCTAAGAAGAACTGTAATTCAGATAATAACCAGGGTTTGAACTCTTTAATTTTAATTATATATGCTAGAATTCTGGAGTTAAAGATTAATAGTTTGTACCCATTTTGAAGTTTAAGTATCAATGAATTGTTGCCTGAAAAGGGGCAGGGAGTGATTGAGAAATTAATGATTTTAGAGTGTAAGTCATGGGCGGCAAATATTTTATCTGTTCTAGTTTGGGTACCAAATCTGTGATCTTGATGGGAAAACAACAAAGATTTATCTTCTTTAAATCTGAAAATATTTACAAGATGAAATTATTCTACCCATTGTTTAAAGTTCTTGATACAGCAGATGTATGCAGTGGTCTTTTATTTGCAGTTTCAGAAATATCAAATATATTGTTAAAATCTCCTCCTAATATTAATTTGCCTTTATTATTATTGGAACTGAAATCCAAGTGTTTTTTTAACAGTTCCTGTTCCAATGTCTGGGAACCAGTATAGATTGGCTAGGGTCCATTTGTGTTATTATATTTAACTATTACTAATGTCATAAGGCCTTCTTTATCTTCATACTTATAAATGATTTCTGGGTTAATCACATTTGTTTTCCATAAAATTGTTACCCCTTTTCTCTTTGTCTTATAAGTGGATTGCGCCAATATCATATATTCCTTAGGATTCCATTTGTAATTGTCATTTGTTTTGAAATGAGTTTCTTGAAGGAAGATAATTTGTGCTTTGTTCAGTTTTAAATATTTCAGTAGATTTGATCTCTTGCTAGGATTGTTTAAGCCATTAGTATTTAAAGATAATAAAGTTAAATCCATCTTAGGTTATTTAGACTATGCTTTTTTTGTTTGTTTTATTGTGAGTATTAAACATTTTCCTCTGATAACTATAAAGTATATGTTTGAGCTTTTAAAGGAAATAATCAGTTTTATACTTTGAGTGTTTACCAATAAAGTAATGTTTTGATCAGGCATACTAAAAATGTTTTCGTGAAATAACAAATTTAAATTAATAAATGTTAACAAAACTAAGATCCGCATTAGCCATGGAATGAAAATCATTCCTAATCTGATGGATAAATGTAAGTCCATCAGATTATCACTCATAGCTTGACAATCCAGAACATCTGAGCGCCATAAATTGAATTATCATATGGAGAATATTTGCAATAGGAATAAGCAATATTTATATTATTTTGAACAGATATAGTACTATTGTAGATTAGACAGAATTCTAATACAATATAAATGTCTACTTATTGTATAAGCAATTAATATTTACATGAAAGATAGATGACAAGCAATTCAATCATAGTAAAGTAGGATGTATCATATATAAAACCTCAGCAAAAGATTATAGCAAACAGTTATTTAACATATTCACCCTTATTGATGAAGTCTTTCAAAGCTTATTACTTAAGATAAATAGATGGTAATAATATTTATACCTAATGTTTATAATACAGTGTATTGTACTGGATATATCAGAAGTTATATTTGTTTGCCAACATTTAAGTAATCACTTTGTTTGTTGCTAACTTACTTAAAGCACCAAGTTTGATTTATGTGAACATTGATGAAAGTTAGTGCATTTTAATTATCAGTGCACCCCCCCCCATTTCCTACACATAAGGATTTTCATGTCTGCCATTTCTTATTATAAAATGAGTGAAATTATATGTTAAAAACAACAAATTCACTTATTGTGATTAATGATTGCAAGTTCCCTTTCCATATTCATAAATTGCCATTTGATGGCATATACTGAAAGCTTTTAGATTTAAATGGCAACATTCTATTTTGTATAATCAGCAAAGGTTAAACTGAGTGATTACTGTCAATTTAATACTATTTGTTCAGAATGTGATTGTTACATTCTGTGACTTTCCTAGTCCAGGCTTCTATTGTTTCCCTTGAACAACTTTGTCAGTTTGATGTCATATATAAAACATTAGTTACCTTGGTAACAGCTTAAGTATTATGTATGGTCAAGATGGGTTACAAAACCACAATTCAAGTTAAAGCAATTATATGACTTGTTATGCACATTTACTTATATGAGAAAATCATCATGCTTCCCTTTGATGTTCAATATAGTGCATGTCATTTATGACAAGTTAAAACAGTAGTGTTACTATACACAAGCCCATGTTATTAAACTGAGTGTCTGTTGTCAATTTAATACTATTTGTTCAGAATATGATTATTGCATTCTGTGACATTTCAAGTTCAGGCTTCTATTGTTTCTCTTAAACAACTTTGTCAGTTTGATGTCATGTATAAAACATTAGTTACCTTGGTAACTGCTTAAGTATTATATATGGTCAAGATGGGTTACAAAAACTACAATTCAAGTTAAAGCAATTACATGACTTGTTATGCATATTTACTTATAAAAGAAAATCATCATGCTTCCCCTTGATGTTCAATGTAGTGTATGTCATTTATGACAAGTTAAGACAGTAGTTTTATTATACCCAAGCCCATGTTATTAAATCCTGTCTTTAATATCTAAATTCAGCAGACTGATTCATCTTATATGACGATTATATATTTTATGTCTAGATTTACTAAACTCATACATTACATAACTATTGTGTATGTTTTTTTTTTTTGGCTGTTGCTTAGTTATTTGAGAGACAACAGGCTGTAATGCTTACTCTTAGCTCCTTCCAAGCATGTTTATACAGTCCATAGACTTTAAATTATGAGACCCTTCTAGTTTCTTATTTGTTGTAAGTATATTTCCATCCTTACATACACACATATCAGTACTTCAAGCACGGGCAAAAATGCCAATCCAGTTTTGCCAAAATACCATTCACTAGTTCATGTGGTGTGTTTCCAGGCTGTTGTTAAAATATCCAAACCAATATTTGTCCTGTCCCATTTTACCAGACTGTTCCATGCAGTGGCCACTCTGCCAGTGAACCACTCAAAACACCTTCCATTCCCACAGATATTTCCACAAGGAAATCTGATGACTCTGTAGCACTTCCTGGCAACCCCAAACACCCCTAGAATCAGCTATCCCCATATGTCCAACATGTCCGAGCAAGCTCACCTCCCAGACCACTGCAAAAGGTACTGAACAAGACCAAGTGCTATTAATCTTTCACAATAACTCAGACTTCAACTCTTATATAAGTCCTTAATGTGTATGGACCAAAATATATTTTAAATATAAAATTGCACTTATTGTTTGTTTTTTTATCAAAAATCAACTTAATGAGCTAAACAAAGTGTTGGGAGGCCATCAGTATGTGTACATGTAGTTTAAAACAGCCCTTTTATTATATATATTTTTTTAAACCAAAAACTTCATTGCCGAGAATCATCTCGGAGTCTCCTCAGAGCTGTTAAGCATTATTGTCACTCTGTCTCTGTTACCATAGCAACCTGGGAGCATCTGACCTCCACATTTTTGACTGTGTCTATCCATGTGCTCGGTTTTCACTGGAAGTTCTAAGACATGCAGTATGTGAATTGACATTCATTCCATTTCCCTGAATGTGTGTGTGTGTGTGTGTGTGTGTCTGTGTGTGTGTGTGTGTGTGTGTGTGTGTGTGTGTGTGTGTGTGTGTTTGCACACACACACACACACACACACACACACACACACACACACACACACACACACACACACACACACACACACACACACACTTATGCTCTGCACATACATAACTCTTCTAGGTAGCAGTAAAAGATGCAGTTAATTAGTATTTATCTTTCAAAAATAAGAGATATAAAATACATCACTGAACATTCAGGCTATTTGAGGTTATATCCCAGACGTATAAATGAATTTTAACATGAGTTAATGATGGCCCCCTCCCTCAACAGCACCCATTCTAAAAACAGCTCTGCTCAGAGGTGTACACAGAATGTTGATGTAGCTTGAGCATTTGGGGGGTGCTGGAAATGGAGTAGGCATCGCTCATTTGATTTTCCTCACATTTAAACCTCAGAGGTGTACACAGGATGTCATTATAGCTTGTGTTTGGACTAGTAACAGTGTAGTCATTGTTAATTTTACTTTTTTTCACAGAGCTCAGAGGTGTGCAAAGAGGGTTATTGTAGCTTGTGTATCGGGCAATATGCTGTCTAGGAGCAACAAGCTGAATTACTGTGATCATTAATTTTTTTCAAGTTTCTCAAAAGGGAGCAGGAGTGTGGATTGAGGAGGCATGCTGTGTACATGTATGAATGCGGGCTCTTAAAATACATGACTGTGGCCATTTGAACCTCTGCTTTCACCCCAATCTAACACTAGAGGGATGCACAGAACAATGACTGTCTTTTTTTGGGGGGGGGGGTAAGAGAGGCAGGAACTATTTTTAAATAGGATTTATATACCCCTCAAATATTTGTCTTGTTAGTTTATTGTGAGCTACTATTTTCTCAGCTTTGACCATTAAGTCTGTGGCACAACTTATTTCTTCCTTGAAAGAAAAAGTAAGACTGAAATTATTTTCTTACTCATGACTTTTGTTCAGGCCACCACCAGATCAGAAAGTTGGGAAAATGCTCTAAAATGTACCTCAGGGCATCTATAACTCTATGGAAGCCCCATGATTCTGGGCTTAGAGTTATTTTCTACACAGTTAGTTCTGAGCTGTATTTGAAAGGTGAAGTGTGTGTTGAAAGGATGTACAAAAAAGTAAAGTTAAACAATAACACTGAATTTCTTTCCTTTATCATAATTTAACTCAAGAAATCATTTATTTCAGTTTTGCTTAACAAAAGTGTCAAAATTCTGACACAAACTGGATTAATCTGTCAGCCCCTATGCATTTAGGTAGACCATAAACAGTAAACTGTCTTTTCAGGCAAACAATTGAAACTTGACATGTAAATTCAGGCATAAGGGAGACATCAATCCATTGTGAACATCTATCCATTATGTTCGTGAATATATTATTCAGATATCTTCCTGTAAATCAATACATAATCTTACAGTATTGATTTGGAAACTTCCATTGGTGTAATGTTTCTTATCTAGACTTTTCGCTTTTCTTCTATTTGTCATTTCATACTGGCTTTGCACACATACTCATTCTCTCCATCAAGGTTTAGGCTCAGATTACCATTATTGTAAGTGAGTGCTTTCATTTTAACAATGGCAGTGTGCCCAGTATGGAGTTCATTTAGTTTAGTTTTCCTTATTTTATTGGGTGCTGTTACCCAAGCGACACATAAAATCCATATATTTTCTTTTGAAAATTTAAATTTTGTGCTGCAAAACATTTTCATGTGGTCAACAGTACTTGTTGCTGCTGTGTTTGGTCAGCATTCCATCACAAACCTTAAAACTCTCGGAAACTCTGGACCACTTCTTGTGTGTCCTACTTTCAAATTAGCTTTAAGTATCAAATGTTGAGAAACTTCAAATTATCATGAAGCAATTTAAAATGTTTTTACCTTTGTTCTGTTGTATACTTCTCATAATGTTCATAATTTTCCTGTTTTACATTGAGAAATAATCTCTGTCTGTTATTATGTGAAGAACGGCAACACTTTACAGTGTGCTTTGATCTACAAATGACAAACGTGACATCACTTTAGTTGTACTAGGATACACTGGTTACTCTTATCCATAAAATACTTTTTTCCGTTCTTTTGAAACGTTTAATAGTAGAACCCCATTTTAGTCCTATAATTATTTGTACCTCTATGAAGAATAAAAATGTGAAGAAAATGAAAAAAGCTCTGTATTATTATATAAAATTTCAGATAACAAAACTCAAGAGAGAGACCATCATACAACGTGTGCTATCCCACCACTGCCAACCAATATATGACGTGGATATTGTTAAATAAAAATAAAGATTACAACACAGGAGGCTCAGATGCAAAAGTTTACTAGTGTACACCAGGAGGCAAAAAACGTACAAGTACAGAATTTTGTCTGACATGATACAGGAAGTATACAATTCTTATAGTTTCTACTTTCTAGTTTGTGCCCACCTTTCTGACGTGATTAGTCACAGGGCACCTACATCACTATTGTTCACAACATCCTATTCATAAAGATTGCTGATGTTACATATTTTAAAAAGGTTTTCCCTTGGGAATAATATAGCCTTGCAAAGCACCTAGTCAGTTATAATGTCTTTCAGTAAATGTTACTCCTTCAAAGTTTCAGGCCTGCTCAAATACAATAGCTGGTTAAGTCTTGTAATACACTTCTTTGTTCTTCTTGCAACATTCTCCCAACAGCTGCGTCTTATCTTGATAACATTTACAAGGTCAATTGTCCCAAAGGAAGGAGAAGAAGATTTTCAATGCTTTATACATTTAATTTCCTGACCCAGCAGATAATCATTAGTGAAAACATAAGCTTGCTGAGCTGGCTACTGCCAGGGTCAGAGTTCAAATACACTGCAGTTCCAAAGCTTCAAGCAATTACATGTAAAATCATTCTTATTGCCATATTAATAATAGAATAAAATGCATTATACACTACTTGCTTTTTAACTAGCACTTTATATATGTTCAAATACATATTTTTCTAACATTTTCCTCCCTTTTAATACTTTTATTCTATTCTGAAATATAAACAATGTCATTTTGTCTCCTAGCCTTCTCCTTTAAGGACTTTCAACCAGGTAAGTCATTTAGTTTATACTTCGGAAAGAATTTCATCTGAAATTAATTTTTCCAACTCAATGTCTTGGTACAAAGTTTCAGTTACAGATATATCAATAAAATCTTTGATTAATCTTTTCATGCAGGGAATCCCACAACAGACGCATGCTCCTAATAGGAGCAGACCTACACAAATAGCAATCAAGATGTTCATTAGGATAGAGTCCCACCCACCAAACAGATTCTGGAAAAAGTTCGTCAGTGGGTTTGGGCCTGGTTCAGTCATGGCCGATACCTGCTGTATTACCTCTAGGTGGTCATTAATTTCATGTCGATTGTCTGGTATAAACGCACAGCATTCTTCTTTGATAAGCGCGCACGTACCACCTCTCGCCGCTAGGGTGAAGTCAAGAGCCATTCAATTTTGTAGCACAACAGTTCTCATTGCATTCAATTCATCAGTCATTAGTTCAAGAGCAGAAAAAGTTGCATTACTCATTGCTTCGAGAAGTTTCGACAGCTTTCTCAACTCCCAGATTGATTTGACTGCTCCATATGCTGGAAGTATTCCAGCCCAGGATATTACACTGTCACTCAAGTCCATATGAGTCAATTTCTCTTTATTCTTTACAGCATGATGGTCTTTCCAACCAGCTTCGATTTGTCCCACTGGATTTACAGGTTTTCCGATTGGACCTTCAGGTTTCCGGGCTACATCTCTCACATTTCATATCTTACCCAGAGGTAATTCTGCAGTATGTCTTATGGCCGGAACCAGGTAACCCAAAAAACAACTGCAGGACCAATTCTCAGGTAGCCATTTGTATGCCTTTTTCCCACAAACAAAATAACAGTTTTCTACTTTAGTACTGATGCGGGTTAATTCTGAATGAAACATTTTCTTGTCTATAATAGACAGTTGTTTATGTAAAACAGGATTTCTCTGCACTTCACTTAATGTTGTTTTCATTAAGCTCAAATATGAATCATAATTTGTATTACAAACAGTGCCTCTATCTTTAACTTTAATGTAACATTTATAAGATATGGTTATATTACAGTTACTCCAACCCACTTGAAGTGTATCATTCTTATAGAAACATACAATTCCCTTCTGTGTGATAGGCAAATGCAATGCGATTTTGTCTTGTGATCTTACAGATCCTGTATCAAAAAGTAAATTCTCCCAAGTCTCATTTATCCCCAAAGGGACAGCGGACATTAACAGTCCTCCATATGCTGTTGGTATAGCAGTACAAACCCAGCAATTTGAAATGTTCATAGTCTCTACATATACACGCTTCATAGCTAGTTATGTGTTAAAGTTCGGATGCCAGTCTATAGATAGTTCATCACGTCTCTCCACTTTCACTTGTGTGGTTACATGTAGGAAAAACCACAACAAAAGGAGGTCATCACAATCATAGTCAATAAATGCATAGTCAACAAGATGATTAAACAACATCTTTGGGGTTGATCTGTATTTTTACTCGTTTTGCTCTTGGCCATCCTGCCTTTGTTGTGTATCAGTCACAAAATATTTATCAAGTTGAAAATTCTTTACCGGTTTACAGTCCGTCAGATGGACCCAGGACGTCCTCTCAGCAGCTTTGACTGCAGTAGGCGTTGCCAACAGTACCTGGTACGGGCCTTCCCACTTTGGACTCGCCCAATTCTTCCTCTTCGTAACCTTCAGCCACACCCAGGTCCCCGGAGTCAGCACTGCTTCCAACGGTCTGGTCTGTCTTTCATCTGAAAAAGAGTTCAACTGCAAAACAGTTTTATTTGTTAACTGTTTTCTCATGTAGCTAGCTAATGAGCTGTCAGCCTCTAGCTCTGCAGGCATGAGAGCTTTCCACTGTGGCACATAATATGCCCTTCCAAATATCATTTCAAAGGGAGTCAAACCCTTTACATTTGGAACTGTTCTCATGTTCAGCAGTGCCAAAGGCAGACAGCAAATCCAGTTTTTCTGCGTCTCACTCACTAGCTTCCTCAATTTCCTTTTTAGAATTCCATTGTACCTTTCCACCAGTCCTGCAGACTGTGGGTGGTAAGCACAATTATTCTTTAAGGAGATTCCAAAGAATCTCCCAAGCTGGTGGATCATCTGATTAACAAAATGTGTCCCATTGTCACTATAAATCCTTTCCAGTATGCCAAATCTGGGAACTATTTCTTTTACTAGGGCTTTTGCCACTGTTGCTGCATCCGGATTTTTAGTTGGAAAAGCTTCTACCCATTTAGAAAACATATCTATAATTACTAAACAGTATTTTTTCCCTTCACATTTATTCAACTCTATGAAATCCATACAAATAGTGTGGAACGAATATGGTGGTGTAGGAAAACTCCCTTGCTTAGGTTTAAATGCCCCTTGTGCATGATGTTTGTTACAAGTATGGTATGCTGCAAAAAATTTTTTTTGTATAATTTATGAATCCGTATGTTTGGAATATTCGATTTACTAACTGTACCATTCGCCCTGTTGAGACATGGCATTGCCCATGGCTCAACAAAGCTGCATATCTAAATAAATTAGACAGTAATATTGTTTTTTTTCTCTTTGGAGATATACAGTCCATTTTCAAGGATTGCACCTCGTTTCTCCCATTTTTGTTTCTCTGCTTTGGTAGTAGGTGTCTGCATTGTTTTTAACATTTCTAGATCTAGAATCTCAGAGGGTTGTAATTCCTTAGTTAAAAGTAAAGTTTCTGAGTCTGAGGCTGCTTGCTTTGCAGCTGCATCAGCTTTTGAATTTCCTTTTGAAGTTCTATCCTGTTGTTTTGTATGAGCTAAACATTTACAAATAGCTACTTTAGTAGGTAACTGAATAGAATCTAATAGGTTCAAAATAAGTTGCGCATGATTAATCGGTTTACCATTAGATGTTATCATTCCCCTATTTTTCCATTGTTGCAAAACATGCACTGTAGAGAAAGCATACTGACTGTCAGTATATATGTTCACACATTTATCTTTCGCTAGAGTGCAAGCCCGTGTTAAAGCTATCAATTCTGCTGCTTGAGCAGATAGGTTATGCTGTAAAGGTTGGGCTTCTAAGATCTCTGTATCTGTAACTACTGCATACCCCACTAGATTTTTCCCTGTAGGACCCCTTCTGCATGAGCCATCCACGTAAAATGTCACCTTGGCATCATCCAAGGGCATATCAGTGAGATCTTGTCTGGGCAAAGTTGTTTGCTCAATTTCCTGCAGGCAGCTGTGCGGCGTGCCATCCACAGGAATTGGAAGTAACGTTGACGGGTTTAATGTTGTACAACGTTCAATTACCATATGAGGTTGGCCTAGCAGTATGGTCATACATGAAAGATGTCTAGCAGGAGAAAGATATGCTATTTTTTCTTGCAGTAAAATTATTGCGACTGCATGAGGCACTCTCAATGTGAGAGGGTGGAATAATACCACTGAGGCCGAAGCCTGTACTGCCATTGCAGCTGCGACCACTGCTTGCACACAGTGAGGCAATGACCGTGCCACTGGGTCTAACTGTGATGAATAGTAAGCTATGGGGCATTCCTTATCCCCATGCTGTTGCGTCAGAACTGAGGTCATGTATCCCTGTTTACAATCTATTGTCTGAAAGAATCATTTGTGGTAATTTGGAAGTCCTAAAACTAATGAAGAAGCTATCAATTGTTTTAGTCTGCAGAAAGCTGTTTCTGCTTCGGGTGTCCATTGTAATAAATCTTGGGCTGCCATTGGTGTTTTATATATTAAATCAGCCAGTGGAGCAGATTCTAAAGCATAGTTTGATATCCAGCTTCGACAAAAATTAGTTGTTCCCAAGAAGGACATCATTTCCTTCTTGGTTGCTGGTTTAGGTGCTTGTAAAATTGCTGTTTTTCTGTCTTTGTCTAATATTCTACCTTCATTGGATATTACATATCCTAGGTATCTAACCTGCTTTTTCCAAAGTTGTAACTTACTTTTGTTTACTTTATGTCCCTGTGCTGCTAAAAATTTCAATAACGCTATAGTATCCTCCCTGCATTGATGCTGGGTGGGGGCTGCTAGCAAGATGTCATCTACATAAAGCAGAATCTGACTACCTCCTGGTGGGGTAAACCCTGCCAGGTTGCTAGCCATTTCTTGTGCAAATATTGTTGGGCTTTCACAATATCCCTGTGGTAGCCGAGTATAGGTATACCTTTTACCCTGAAATGTAAATGCAAACCAATACTGGCTATCAGGATGTATAGGTATTGAAAAGAAAGCATTGCTTATGTCTACTACAGTGAAATATTTTTGTTGCGGCTTTAAATCGTTCAACAAGGTGTGTGGGTCTGGCACCGTAGGTGCTCTAGGTATTATTGCATTGTTTACAGCTTGTAAATCCTGTACCATCCGCCATTCCCCGTTTGCTTTTTTAACAGGAAATAGAGGGGTATTACATGGTGAATCAAGAGATTCTACCAGTACTCCTTCCTTGAGTAATGCTGCTATTATAGGCTTGATTCCTTGTTCTGCATCTTTCCTCAAGGGGTATTGTCTTTTTTGTGGTCTAAATGCTGATTTTGGTGTAATAGTAACTGGTCCTGCTGTTCGAATAAGTCCTACATCTGATTTGCCTGCTGACCAAAGAATCTCTGGTATATCACACAAGGCTTTTTCTTCTTCTTCTAATAAGAACGCTAATCAGCTGTCTTCACTAGTTTGTAAGTGTACAGCTGGATGTGTCTGTGTTAGCCAATTCAATTTCTGTTTTTGTATTCCCTGTTCTGATAATTCTAAATCAGTTTGTTTTTCCCATCTTGTTACTTTTTCTCCTAAGTCTGCCCATTTTATATTCTTGTTTTTTGTTAAGCTGACATGCGGTAGTCGATTAGATTTGTACAGTGTCATGAATTCCTGAGGTAATGAACAGCTTACCACACTGTTTCCCTCAGTATCCCAATACAAGGTTCGTAATACTAATCTGTTAGCAGGATTTTTGAATAATTCTTGCTCATATTCTTTATCAGGTCCTGGCATACTACAGTAGTATAGAGTACAGTGTAACAAATGCTGTCGGTCAGTATCAAGGGAGGGGGCCTTGCTGATGGCTACATTCATCAGTTGTTCGGTTACTGCCCCTGGACCAGTCGTAACTAGGTCCTGGCTGTACCAGTAAAAAGTCTCACCCTCCGGTCGCACCACAAAAGTATCCATTTGTCTTTGTGCCTCCATACCCTGCATAGTGGGAACTACCGCTATGCCAAATATCTGCATAAGATCTCTTCCCAGTAGGTTTACTGGACATTTTGCAGAAACTACGATTTTACTTTTCTGAGTCATACCTGAAACAGGGTCAGTTATTGCTATATCATGGGAGAGCGGCTCCCTATATAGCTGTCCGTTTGCTGCTTTTACTAATATATAATCAGGTGATTCAGAATATTCTGGTAACTTGGAGGGGTGTATCAAAGTCCGTGACGCTCCTGAGTCACACAGGAATTTTACTTCCCTCCCCTCCACCAGAAGTGTGACTTCCGGTTTTGTGTCTGCCAGATAGAGCTCCAAGCTCAGAAATGCCAAATCTAAAATTTCACTTTCTTCATCCTCCATATCTACTTGCACTTCCTCTATTCCTTCTACTACATTTACATTTGTTCTTTGTTTGTTAGCCTTTCCTGATGATTTCTGACTTTCATCACTATCATATAGTCAGTCTTTATCATCCTTGTTTTCTGTAGTCACCTTTTTATTCTGCCTGCAATCCCTCGCTAAATGTCCTTTCTTTCCGTACTTAAAGCACTCACCTTTCTTTTTTCTTTCTTCAAAATCTTCTGACTGTTTGTCAGATTGTCTGTTTCCCTGGGCATTTTTCTTACCCTTTTTACTGGACTGTACTACAAAAACCACAGCTCCGTCTTCAGCAGTGAGGACTTGTGTCTTCTTTTTCTTTTTACTATTAAAGTGTCTTTCGGCATGTCTAGCATATTCAAGTAAGGCTTGTAGCCTACTTGTTCGATGATCTATCATATGCTTCATAATGAAGCTACTGATAGGTGCAATGCAACCTTTCAAAAATGCATTTTTCAGTTGCTGTTCATACGAGGTATCATGTGTCTGATTTTCAGGAATAGCCATACCACTATGGTTATTAAAACATTCCAATAATTTACCATAATACCCATCTACAGTTTCATTCTCTTGTTGTATGCATTGGTTAATGCAAGTCCAATCTGCTCTAGGTTTCCATTTTTTGGAAATTCAGTCTGTAAGACCTTTTACTCTGTTGTCTAGTTCTGCGTCACTATGTGGGAGTGGTTTAAGCTCTGCATTACGAGGATTCCAGGTGCCACAAATCATGTGCCAGTCTGGACCCACAATTTGTCTAACTACCTTTTCTACTTCTTCCCCATTCAAGTGGTAACTTAGTCTCATACCTTGTAAGTCTTGTAAAAATTTTGTGTAATTGACTTTTGGATGGGGGATTCCCTCTGTAGCTTTCCGAATATCTTCCGGTGTCCATGGTCTGTACACTAGAAGAGTTGGGTCCTGCCCTTTCTGTCCTGCTTGAGGATTTGGTACCTCGATAAGTGGACAGATTTCTTCCTCATTTTCCTCTAGTGTGTTTTTCCCTATTTGATGCAAGTCTGTGTCCCCAAGTGCTTTACGTGTCCGGGACCTAGTTTCAATAGGATCTTTAACAAATGGTTTTAGTGTCATTGTTACATCAGGATAACGTGGAGGTGGCTTGTCCACCTGCTTCATATCCTGAAAAAGGCATCGGAGAGGGTGGGGGAGGAGGAGCCGTCGCTATTACTATATTATTATCCTCTTTATCTAAAAATAATGTTTTAGCATTTTTAGTTTTCTGTTCCCTTCGGTTTACTTCCTCAATCCACCTGTGTGCCTGAGGAATGCCTAATCATTGTTGTTTTTTTGCCTAACCTTCTGCGTCAGATTTAAGTTGTTTTAAGAGTTTAAGTAATGAAATTTTATCCAATTTACCATCGATTCCATATTTATTAACCCATTTTGTATAATACCTAACATTATCAGCCCGTTGTAATTGCATATATTTTGCATCTTCAGTTAGGGCCGGATCTCGCGATGTTTTAGTGCACTGATTTCCCATATTAAAAGAAAATGTTATGTAACCCTTTTCACCACGTGGTATTTCAGGTCCTTACACAGTTTATCTAGAATGACTGCCTACCTTATTCTGTTTCCCTGATCTCTGACAAAGTATACATTAATTACCTTTTGTCCCTGATCTGTATCACAAATCTTCTGACAATAATATTTACTGCAACCTAGTCCCTGATCTAAAACAGAAAAAAGGCAAATATCTTCCTACCTGAGCCTCCTGAGTCGACCAGTTCGAGACCGCTCTTCGGCCACAGATCAGAAAGTGGCCAGCCTCTCAAAACGACAATTCAGTCAGAGGTCTTTTATATTTCGAGAAGAACCGTTTCGGTAACTTCTCCTGCGCAGTGTTCGACCACCGGTACACTCTGATCTGTAGCTGTCCGAGGGTTTCCGGTTCAAGAAGGACCAAATTGTTAAATAAAAATAAAGATTACAACACAGGAGGCTCAGATGCAAAAGATTACTAGTGTACACCAGGAGGCAAAAAACGTACAAGTACAGAATTTTGTCTGACATGATACAGGAAGTATACAATTCTTATAGTTTCTCCTTTCTAGTTTGTGCCCACCTTTCTGACGTGATTAGTCACAGGGCACCTACATCACTATGGTTCACAACATCCTATTCATAAAGATTGCTGATGTTACATATTTTAAAAAAGTTTTCCCTTGGGAATAATATAGCCTTGCAAAGCACCTAGTCAGTTATAATATCTTTCAGTAAATGTTACTCCTTCAAGGTTTCAGGCCTGCTCGAATACAATAGCTGGTTAAGTCTTGTAATACACTTCTTTGTTCTTCTAGCAACATTCTCCCAACAGCTGCATCTTATCTTAATAACATTTACAAGGCCAATTGTCCCAAAGGAAGGAGAAGAAGATTTTCAATGCTTTATACATTTAATTTCCTGACCCAGCAGATAATCATTAGTGAAAACATAAGCTTGCTGAGCTGGCTACTGCCAGGGTCAGAATTCAAATACACTGCAGTTCCAAAGCTTCAAGCAATTACATGTAAAATCATTCTTATTGCCATATTAATAATAGAATAAAATGCATTATACACTACTTGCTTTTTAACTAGCACTTTATATATGTTCAAATACATATTTTTCTAACAGATATCCCAGCTCTGGGCCAGTAATCAAGGAGCCTCAATCCTCACCACTGGCACCTGCGGGAGGGTGTTCACTGGGAGGATAACAAGTAAACACACAGTATTTCCAAATGCAACTCTCTGCATCAAGTGCAATTTCCCTTAAGAGTACACAGAGACCACAGTCAGTCCAGAGCTGGTTCCTCTTTCTCCAGATCCCCAATAAAACTCACCATTGGCACAGCTATAGAGTTGAGTCCTTAGCCAGGGTTCCAACCCAAGTTCTCCAACACTCTTGCTGTCCAATCAGTGCTTCGCATCCTTGCCCAAGTCGCTGACACACACACACACACACACACACACACACACACACACACACACACACACACTCTTGGAGATTTGATTTGCACACGCACGCACGCACACAAACACACACACACACACACACACACACACACACACACACACACACACACACACCTGAGAAAGGCTGGCACAGGTTTACTAATTATACCCCCTTTTGCCCAGACTATAAGGTAGTTACCACTGCCACCAGAACCCCTTGAAAGCTACTTTAAGACCCTTAACAAAGGGTGTCCAATCTTACTGTGTAATATTAATATTAATACAAATGGTAGTTAGACAAGAGCAAAGCTGTTAGGAGTGGCCCACACAGTGTCACCAAAAAATATGCAAGTACTCTCAAAACTTGAATATCTCTACAAAGATCAGCCACAACGAAAGGTTTAAATATATTTAATAATAAATAATAAGAGAACGAAAAATTGCTAAGTATATATTCATAGTGACATCAGAGTTCAGAATCATAGGAAAGATTTAAAACAACATTGAGGGACAGTCTCAAACAAATAAAGAAAAATAATATCTAAACTAAGCTTCACTATATTTCTGACTGAATCTAAGAGAATTATACTATTCCCTAGTAACTTACTAATAGAGCAAGACAGATGATGTGGTGAATCGTTCTTCTTGTTGTTAGGTCCAAGACAGAATGCAGAATGCTCTCTCTCACCAAGAGACTTCTCAAAATAATATCTAAAATATTACTGCTGGGATAGCTTGCAGAATGACATAATTTCTGGTCATCTGACTTCTAGTTCCCAGGCAAAACCCCCATTGCTAGCAGCATTTAGCACCTACCCATAAAATACACACAAGGGCTTTTGCTCAGATCTGTTGGGCTTCTGGAGGTTGTAAAACAACTAAATACTTCCACTCTTCCTGAGTGGCAATTACTTCACCCCAAAGACAATACAGAAAGCTTCCTAGTGCAGACTTTGTGTCTCTGGCTGTTTTGAAACCTGTGAGATGGCATCTGTATGGCCTAGCCTATAAAGTGATTTAATTTCAGATATTTTTCTAAAGTTTGCTGGACTGAAGTTAACCCTCAAGTTTCCTCTGTTAAAACATATACATTGAAACAGTTACAATCGTGCATGTACATTTCTGTTCTCTGCGGTAGGCACACTGTGGATACAGTCCAAGCTCAAGCACTTTACAGATATCTTTTCAACACACACACATCTGTACAAATCAGTTTGACATACACATGACATGCAGTTCTAATACATTTGTAACACAAGCATCTTATATAAATCGTGTTGATATTCACAAATGACATATATTTATTTACAAAATTCCAGCTAGTTGTGCTGGCAGTACCTCCTTTTGTCATACAATGACTCCTGGAAACTCAGTAATCTAGTTTATAATCATAGTCTGACAAAATTAGTGCCCATCTGTCAATTCTTGCTGTTGCCATTGTAAGCAAACTCCTGTGCTCAGAGAAAAGTATTAATAAATGTTTATGGTCAGTAACCATCTTAAATATTCTGCAGATACTGATGGAATTACTTTACTCCATAAAGTGTGTCCCTTTTGATTTGAGAACACTTTCAGAAGAATTAACTCTTGAAAATTGTTTTCTCAACCCTAAAGTTATGACAAATTGAATCACTGCACCTGTGTCATAAATAGATACACCACAAGTTAGTCATACATGCCATGTGTTTATCTTGGAATATTAGATGACAGCAATCAATCATAATTTGCATTATAGTAACAGAAAATATGACCATTCATTTTAAATATTAATCAAAAGTCTAGTGATAAGGGGGTACATCACATGCATGGATCAAAAGGACAATTATAGAGAACACTATAACTCATGCAAGTGAGGGTCTAGAGTGACAAGGTTACATGACCACACAGAGTTGTCTGTTGCTTGGTAACCACACTGGCATTTATCCAGCTGTGCAGTCTGGTACTGTTTTATATACAAATTTTATATACAAGTGCGCTAAGCTGTAAATTACTTGTGCTTTTATCTACTCTACCTGGAAAGGCTCTTTATCTAAAGTTTTTTATTACAACCTACCAAGAGCTTCTTCTAAGAAGGAGTGGTTATTTTTAATGTTGTTTATGGACCATAGCGTTACATGCTACCCGGAGAGGTTTTTTAACTAAAGATTTTCTCTTACAACCTACCGAGAGCTTCTATACAGGCAGGGGTGGTTATTTTAATGTTGATTACAGACCATAGCATTACTCGCTATGTCCTAAACCAGTTGCATTGCTATCTTCCGCACTGACACCAGGACAACACTGTAAAATATTAAATACGTTAAAGAGGGGTTATTTAAGTGTTAATTTTAATACATTGCGCTACTTGCTGTGACCTTATACTAGTCGCACTCCTATCTTATGCCCTGACATAAGGATATCACTATAATTACAGAAATGAACGTTACAGGGGGTGGTTCATCTGAAGCTACTCTACCTTCTAACCGGAAAGTTTTTTTACTGCTTTTAGCCTACTTTATAGTGCTCAAGATCTGAGCACTGTACTCTTTCACCTAATTTCAACTTTGGATATTCTTTTTAGACACATAAATATGGCTTGGTCTTTCCCAATCTGGCTAGTATTATTTGACCTGCTTGCTGCAATTGGTCATGCATTTTAAATTGGTAGCTGTGTTCTAAATAGCGCTTCTTGGTCCATGTTATGTGAAATGCATTTGGGGAAAATACTGCTGTTTTAGCACATGTATCATCTAATTTTATTGTCTGATGTTAAATGTACTTGATTACATTATTGCTGTGCTAGCCTATACAAATTACCTAGCTATAAACCTTCATATGCTTTCCCTGTAGTGATGGCTAACTACTCTATTTAACTGCTTGTAAAAAGATTTTACATTAATGTCTGGGCTGAATGTGCAGTAGTCCAAAGAAAATGTACTACTGAATTTAACATTTATTTCATGTTTATGAAGGTTGTACAAACTGTAAACCTGTTGGGTTCATTTTTTTTACCTTTAACTAATCCTTTCATAGGAATTAGGATTTACTTGAATGTGACTATAATTATTTCTTCTTTTTCCCTATGTGTCACACAATCAGATGTTTAGGTATCTATTGCTGCCTATCTGCATTACATGTATTATGTCTTACCCTCCACTCATTACTGACCTGCACTCCTTCCTTACCATTTCGCCTCCCACCTCTGCATAGACATTAACCTAATTGCCATCTTATAATTTTACTTTATTTCTGTCTCTTGTTCAGCTTTTCAGCCTTGTGCTTGAGTTACAGGCTGCCCCTTTTCAGCAACCTAGCAAGGCTATGAAATCCTATCTGAACATGAGGGAATACCCAACCTGCAAACCCTACGTGAACTACCTAGTCTCTCCTTGCTCAACAACCTACAGTTATTTTTAGGTATTTTACTAATTTGTGAGTGCTTTAAAGTTGTACTAATTGTAAGGGCCAGCACACCCATGGACCTACCCCATAGGCCGTATATTAAGCTATTAATATACTACTTTTTTTTCCTCCCTTTAGCTCCTTTACTAGTGAATCTCATGTAATTTCCTATATATATATATATATATATATATATATATATATATATATATATATATATACCACTAGAGGGCAGCAGAACTCAGGGCATGTAAAGCTGTTTCTTACTGCCAGCCAAACTCCTCTAGCCCTGCGTACTAGCTTCTCTCAGTTACCCTGTTAGTACTCTTACTACAGGTAACTACCCCCCACCCCTTGAAGGATTGTAAAAAGGAATTTAACCTTGTTAGTCTTAAATTTATATAAACCAGACAACTTATCCTATTTTCACTTACTACCCCTATTATAGAACTACTTAATTGACTCTCTAAATAACCTTACTTTCCTGCTATAGAACTCTTTAATTTTACCTCTTCCCCTTAACATTTATACTAAAAGCTCACCCCCTTATGTCTTACGTTAAATAAATAAAGAAAGTGCCTCTTACCTACTCAAAGCTTGTAGAACACAGCCTCACTGTATAACTGATTGCCCCCAGCCTCTCTCAGATGTGACCCGCTCCGTTCACCCTGCAGGATCCCTCCGCTCCCCTACCCTACCCCCAATTCCCACCCACTCCCAGTGGTCCTACACTTATACTTCTTAAACCACACCCTCTCTCCCAATCAAACAATCCCTTCCTCCATCCTTCTCACAAATTTAACCACACCCCTACATTTTTTTTACTACCTGTGACTATAACCCAATACTTAGAGTATTTTACCATATCCCCTTCCTTTTTAGCTAACAAGTATTAACTCCCTTCTCTAAACACTCTTCTTATCCAATACCACCTTTTTAAATTTTAGACAACTCCTAGAACTTCTTATACATATATCTACAAGATGCCTTTAGTAGTAAAAACTAAAATGACCAAACCAATACTCTTAGCTTTAATTTCAATTGCTGTCACCTCTACCTACCTCATCACCTCCTTTGAAAAACTGTATTATTACCATTTTAATTACTCTCCAAAACAAACAGCTATACATACTCCCATACTCCCTAATATTCAAACTAATATCACTTTTGTTCCCACCTATCTACTACCTAAATACCATAGATTCTCCCACATTAAATACAATAAACCCACTGTAAAGAAAGTAAAATATCTAACCAAGTTTATAAATACTTCCACAATCAAACTAAGTAATCCTTCCTTAAAAGACGGTGACATCCACCCTAACCCTGGCCCTGCCAATCCTGCTACCCTAATAACCCTCCCTAAACTACCTAACTCTTTCCTAATAGGACACCTAAATATCCGCAGTATTAAAAACAAAGTAGCCCATCTCCATGCCCTTCTAGATATTCACTGCTTTGACATCTTCTGCCTGACAGAAACGTGGTTAAAACCAGACACCAAAGACAATGAAATCATTCCCCAAGGATATAATATACTAAGACAAGACCGAATAAAAAGCAAGGGTGGGGGAGTAGCAGTTCTATTCAAAGATGGACTTCAAATCTCCACTTTACCATACAACCCACCTCTGCATAGTAAGGCAGAAGTCCTTATCACCAGATTTCAAATCAACCAAAATAAATCTTTATATAACATCTGTATCTACCTACCCCCCCGGTAATAATATCAGTGCTATAGAGGATATTCTAAGCTGGGTTTCCTCAACCTACCCACAAGAAACAATAATACTTGGTGATTTTAATACTGACTGGAAAGTTGTTAACGCTGATAATCCTACCTCCCACATCAACCTTCACGGCTTTAGTCAAACTATTACCTCCACAACTAGAATCAATAAACCAAATAAGAAAGAGAGCACCTTAGACTGAATACATATAAATAAACAGAAACAAGCTTACAAGGTAAGAACTCTGCCAGACGATATAAGCGATCATTCTTTGACCTACATCCTCAGGCAAAAAAATGATATCTCTAACCCCCCATATATAGGATTGCACGTACCAACAAACACTTTAACCCAGTACTATTCCAAAATGAACTTAGAGCCTGTGACTGGAACCCTTTAAAAACCCTACCACTTGAAGAAGCTGTTAAATACCTAAACTCTAAATTCTTATCGATCCTAGATAAGCACGCACCCAAACAGTCCATTAGAATGAAGTCCAAGCCTGCCCCCTGGCTTTCTAAAGAAACCAGACAAAAAATTTTACGTAGGAACAAGTCTTGGGCTAAATGGAGAGCTAACAAAAATATTTCAGATGAACAAACTTTTAAGCATTTAAATAATATTACAAAAAAGGCAATACTTACAGACAAAAAGAACTACTACTGTAAATTACAGTAAAATCACCAAAACAATCCCCAAAAGTTCTGGTCTAGTATAAATAATCTCCTGTACCCAGGCCACTCATGCATACCTTCCCCATCTCAGGCTGAAAATACCCCCCACCAAACTGCCAATACCTTCAATACCTTCTTCACAGAGACCATACAATCACTAGCCAGTCAACTAGTCCCTGACAACTCAAGCCTCCCCACCACTATACCTGGCACTCTACCAACATTCCATCTGCAACCCATCTCAACCACTCTCATCTATAAGTTCATCCAAAAACTTAAACCTTGTACTCCTTCTGCTGACCAACTACCATCTAAATACCTGCAAAAATCAGCCAAAGTAATTTCTTATCCCATATCCATCCTCATAAATAGAACCATTAAAGAAGGAATTGTTCCAGACATCTGGAAAATCTCCCATATTATCCCCCTACACAAAGGGGGTACCTCTAATGATTATTCCAACTACCGGCCAATAGCTCTGTTATCACCCTTAGTAAAAATTATGGAAAAATGCATTCACCAACAAATATTAAACCATTTATCTCAACATAACATCATAGCAAACTGTCAGCATGGCTTTAGGCCATCCCATAGCACCACAACTGCCCTATTATCCTTTACAGAAGCCATCAATAGAAATCGTAATAAAAAACACCTCTCTTCTGCACTCTTTATTGATCTCTCAAAAGCATTTGACATGGTAAACCATGCCCTTCTTATCAACATTCTTGAATCCCTTTCCCTTGACTGTCTGGCAGTTAAATGGTTCAAGTCCGACCTTACCAATAGGCAACAGGCAGTTCTCTGGGAAAATAATATATGATCCCTTCTGCCAGTCACACTTGGAGTCCCTCAGGGCTCTATTCTAGGTCCACTTCTCTTCTCACTGTTTATCAGCGACCTCCATGTAGCCATTCCACAAGCCACCTGCATTCAATATGCAGATGATTCGACACTAGTATGCTCAGCAAACTCCCCAACTGATCTACATTCTCTTACTCAGAACGTTTTCAACATAGTTGAAACATGGTTCACAAAATGTTGCCTCCTGCTCAATGCTAAAAAAACTAAACTCCTTTTCTTCACACCCACCAGTAAATCCTCCCCCATAGATTTCTCCGTCATCTCCAATAATGGCACAATTATATTCCCCGATTCTACCACTAAATTGCTAGGAATTACTATTGACAATAACCTTACATTTGACAGCCACATAAATAACACCATAAAAACTGTCAACAGAAAAAATAGGCTCCTTATATAGAATTAAACCTTTCCTAACACCAATAGCCAGAACTAACATTGCACACTCCCATTTAATTTTAACTCTTCTGTATGCCTCACTGATATACACTAATCTAAAGAAAAATAATCTCATCAAACTAGCTAATTCCTATAATAACATCGCCAGATTTGCCACCGGCAATACTTTTAGAACTCACCACTGTCTGAATCTAATGCAGCTAGGCTGGCTTGAATTTCAAAACCAATTAAAACTCTCCCAACTCACCATTGCCCACAAGATATTTTATAAACCTAACAGCACTCCTATACTCTCCAATCTCATAATCCCCTACAAAAATCTAAATTTTCTTCGCTTTTCCAGCAAACTTCTTGCTAGCATAAGCAAGTCTTACAATATGGTTGGAGTTTCTCTGTTTTCCAACCCTGTGGGAAAAAACTGGAACCTACTGCCTAATGAACTAACTTTAATTTCTTTGCTGCCTCTCTTTAAACAAAACCTCAAAAGACACCTCACACCACATTGGTTATGCCCCTGCAGCAACCCTGACTAATCTTCTCCTTCACTACAGGTATTTCTCCTCTTGAACCTCTACTTATTTCACTTTCATTGAAGTAGGACTGTAACTGTTTAATAGAATTCAACATACTGGAGTAATCTATCCTGCTTGATGCTCTGAAAGTCTCTATCCTGTTTGATGTACTGTTAGTCTACATGTATCTTACTGCATATTGAATTATCCTGTACATTTAGTCACCTTTACTACTGTAAATACCTACTTTACTTTATTAATACTACTGTATTTTTTAGTATTCTTATTACTTCCTGTCTTTTTAATAATCTTCTATTGAAATCAGTTCATTTACTATGTATTAATATTGATTTTTAATTTGTAATTTTTAATTGTTGTATTTCAATTTTTTGTTGCCAATGGAGCTTTTCTCCCCGGGCCTTTACTGAAAATGGAAATATATCCAGTTAGACTAGCCCGGTTAACAAATGTAAAATAAAAATAAAATAAAATAAAATAAATAAATAAAATAAATAAATAAAATTAGGTACAGCAACAGACAGATCAGGGGATAGCTAGACATACAGATATGTAGATTGACAGACAGGTGGTATTATGTAAATAGGTAGACAGATACATCAACATTAGATTACAATTAGATGGATAAGAGAGATGGTTATTTTTTCTTGCAAGAGAGGGCCACATCCCCTTAGCACCTACACTGCTGTTTTTAAGACTGGTCTGTTGACCCTTTACAGCCCCAACCTGGATTAGGACTAACAACAGGGTTTAGGGTTAGGTTTAGAGACAGGGTTTAGGGTAAGAGATGGCAGTTGAAACGATGTTGTTTTGGGTAAGCTAAAAATTGCCTATCACTCTGTAACTGGCAAGCTTAAATGACAGCATTTGCCCGCCAGTCACGTCCTCAATTCCTAGCCCATACCTGTGCAAACCAAGATGGCATGGCCTAATATATACAATTTCTGTTTGTAATTTAAGATGTAGTCCAATTTGTATAAAAAAAAAATTGGGTGCAGGTTACGTGTAGCAACCAAGTGCAAATCACCTGTGCACTTTCCTTTTCTGAATGCAACAGATAGGTTATGCAAGACAGATTAAATACTGCATCTCAATATAGTGCCCCCCAGGAAACCTAATATAAATTAACACATTCCTGTGGTGCTGCGAAATACCATGAAAGCTCAGTGAAAGTATGACAGTAGTTACGTTTAGCAATCAAAAGTACATTATGTGCAAATAGTGTCCTTTTTAGTTGTTGTCTGAAGCATCAGCATTGGGACTCAGCTAACGTGGTGCCCCTTTCTTACAAACTGTGGAACCGCAGAAAATTTTTATATTAGAGGGTGTGGGACCATAGCCTCTGACAACACCCAGGGCAGCCTTAACAAGATCCTTTGAGAAAGAGAGCCATCCATACCTCTCAATTGTCAACTGCATAGCTGGTGATGGGCACTCACAAAACCCATGACTGTGTGTGTTGGGGAGGAGGCCAAATCTATTGCTGTTGGGGAGGGCCTCCAATGAGATATGGACCTGTTACAGGTGTTTTTCCTGTCTTAGCTCCAGCAATTACACCTGGTATTGCTGTGAGAATAGCTCATTGTTTTGCTTTTTTTCTTGTTAATACTTTCTCGAGTGATGATTTTATGAAGGTAAAACTCTTCAATCTATCAGATCCACTTCAGTGTTGATAAACTGCAGCTTTCCATTTATGTCACTTTCTTGATGAAGGAAGTTTAAGAAGAAATACAAGCAGTCAGGTCCTTGCTTCACATAAGTAACATAACTGAAAAGCTGCACTCTGTCAGGTCTGTTTCAGTGAAGTGCCCAGCTGGTTGTGAAAAACTCAAAGCACTTTCACATTTGTGGCAATGCCTTTGAATAGGCACATGCTTGGATTTTTTTTTTATACAGAAACATAGCAAAACAACAATGGTGAAGAGGGACAGGTTACAAGCCTAATCATTGTTTGGGGCTGGGTAGAAGCTTCTTTTTTAACTGCCTATTTAAGTCCATTTAAGATCTGAAAAAAATGTATTTTCCTGGGCAATTCAAAAGTTATGTTGTGCTGTTTTTGGACAGCAAGCAGGAACAGATCATCTGGAGAGGAAGATTAGTAGCTCCCAAATGTTTCACTGCAAAAGGTATATATGTATACATAAATATATATTATTTATTTGAGTGGGAGCTTGCAGTTGGATCTTCTGCTTCATAATTGGGGCTGCTGCTATAAAATCATCCCTCTCAACTGTTCAAAATTTTGCAGATTGTCCGGATTTTTGCTTCATATTTTTGGTCTGCTTCTTATAAAATCTTTGGTTTCTGGTAAATTATTAACTGGAATAACTAAATTATAACAAACTTTTAAATTTCAGATTTCATATCCTTTCAGAAATGGATGCAGCAATACTTAAAAACATGTCCTCTCATTATTTTGGGCTGTGTCCAGAATTATTCTGCTTAGAGGATGAGAGGTATGCATACAGTCACTGAGGATTTTCTTTTAAATTTCATATCTTTCAGAGAATGAATATTATGCAATACCAGGTAATATAGAAACTTTGAGCTTATAAGACTGATGTGTAAAATTTGCTCCTGAATCCTGGTCTTCTTCAAAGTATGTCTGTTTGCTGAGGGGAAAGGGAAAAATGCACAATGTCCAGATTTTTGCCTCATTTTGATCTGTTCTTTACTTTTGGTCTGGTCACCACAAAATTTGTGGTTTTCCATCAAATTGCTGAGGATGAAAATTCACACTTCATATTCTTCAGAAAATGCAAGCTAACACTATACTTGTCATTCTATCAGCTTTTACTTTGTAAAAGCAATATTTACTATATCCTTAAGTTTGTGTATTTGGTGTGTGTGTGTGTGTGTGTGTGTGTGTGTGTGTGTGTGTGTGTGTGTGTGTGTGTGTGTGTGTTTATTTGGTGTGTGTGTGTGTGTGTGTGTGTGTGTGTGTGTGTGTGTGTGTGTGTGTTTATTTGGTGTGTGTGTGTGTGTGTGTGTGTGTGTGTGTGTGTGTGTGTGTGTGTGTAAAAGGATGAATCTGTCAGAATGTCCAGAGTTTTGCTTCATGATCTTGGTCTTTTGCTTTGTATTTTTGATCCGTTTCCTATGAAATGTGTACCTTTTTCTGGAGCAGCCTGTGAGATATACCTATCAACTGTCAGAAGGTTGCATATTGTCCAGATTTTTCCCTCCTTTGTTTTTTCCTCCTAAAAATGTGGGGCAGTTTCCAAAAGAGTTGCTCTCAGTGTAAGTCTGCCCTGATTCCGAAAGACCTTTTCTCAGTGAAAGTGACTTACTTTGGTGTAAAGGTCTATAAACAGGGTTACTACAGGGACAAGATTCCAAAACACCTGCTCTTGGTTTAAGTGGTCATTTACACTGAGAGGAAGTCTTCTGGAATTGTGACCATGGTTTTCTGGCAAATCTCTGACAACAAAAGTTACTAAATAATGCAAGAGATTTCAGTTTCGGACTTTAAGTCCTTCAGAAAATGCATGCTAATGCATAACTGTTTTTTCTAGCAGCTAAGGTTATAAGACCAGTATTTCATCTCTGTCCCTGATCTGCACCTCTGTCCCCCCATTATCTTTGCCTTCGCCCGGAACTTTTTGCATTAAGATGATGATGTTTGCTGGGAGCACTGTCTGCTTAAGTGACTTGCACAGTCACACAGTAGGCAAATGAAGGATGAAGGAATTAAATGATGTACTGTGGATATAGGAAGTCATTCATTACCAACTCGAGTTCTAGTCCTTTGAATTAACTGAAAGGTTGCTCCCTCCACATTGTTATTGGGTTTTGTCTGGCATTTATGTGCCAAGAGGTTGAGATATTGGGGGAGAAGTATAAACATTGCATTTTTTTCAGAGTGGGGTGCTGATGAGAATGGCAGTGTGAACTTTATATATATTTCTTTTGTATGCAGTGGGGATGTGCATATTATGGTAAGAGGAGAATTGTTTGGACTTGTAAGTATTTCTGATATATATGCATTTTTACTATTGCTTATTGCTGTTTGCTTTCATTTTGCTGCTTATCATTGTTAATTAGCTTTTATTTTGCTGATGCATATTACGTTTCACTTGCTTTATTTTTCTTCTGTGTGTCACCATTTTGCTTGTGACCAATGTCTGCAGTGTTTCTGTCTGACAGATGGCTCTGTATGTTACAATTAGTAACTTGTAATTGGCTATGGTGTTAGTTTGTGGAAGACAATGACCAATGTTCTGTGTGTGTCAGTAGGGGATAAGAATGTGCACTTCCACTGTGCGTGGCTGGTTACAGTGCTAGTTTTGTAGGGCTACTGTGTATGTGACAGAAATTTTCAATGTGTTGGAAATCAGGTATCTGAAAAGTACATAGCCAATATGGATATAATTGGTTCGCAAAGTGACAGTCTGGATTTAGTATCAAAGTTCTGCTTGGAGAGGGAAACTTAATTTCACTATGCAGAAATGTCAGTAAAATGCATAATTACCCTTACTTCTGCTTCACTGAAATTATTGAAATGTTTATTGCATTAGCATTTTTTATAGCTAGTGAAATGTGTGTAATATTAATATGTTAACATTTACTGATCTTTGTTTTTGTACCTGCAGTGAAATACAAGTGTAGGTCACCATTTTTGACTCTTTAGTTGTGACTGCTGTACAGTACTTATCCTACAGACCAATGTTTTCAGTAATGGTCATCAGTTATTTTCTGCCTGCACACAGATAGTAACTAACATCTCTTTTTTGGGGGTGATTCACTTTTTTTGGGTATCAGATATGTCACTCTTTTGCCCACTCTTCGGTTCTAATGCCTGTATTACAGTTTTTACCTATTGGTCATTTGTCAGAGTTCCTCTTCAGTTTTTTTGCTTGCACTGCAGTAGTAAATGTTATGTTGTAGATAGGTCACTTCTCTTGTGGGCTATGGTCTGTTTGGTTATTCAACCTGTCTTCCTGCAGTATGCCTTATCTTGCTTACTGCTCAATGTTAGTGTATTGCTCTTCAGTTTTTCAGCCTGCACTGAAGTAATATACAATGTCATCTAAATGGTAATTTTTGTTGGTTAGGGGCTGCACCACAGGTTTGATTATTTATTTGTGTTTTTTTTTTTTTTTGAGGGTTGAGTACTGATCTCTGTGGACCTTTTTCAGACTCAACCTGAGAGTACTGACTGGTCAAGCAATTTGCTCAGAGGCACACAGTTAAGCAATGGAAGCTGAGGAAGTCAAACCCTGGTCCACTGGACCACAAGAAACAGCACATTAACAACTCCTTAAATTTTTGTATCAACTACTAGACATGGTTCTCTAGTCTTTTCTGCATGCAATTTCATGTGATACAGCCTTGTAATCCACACAACCAATGGCAATGCAACTACAAGTCTGTCTGTAATGGTTTGTGTGTACTAACACTTTTAATACCAGGTGGTATTCAGTGCTCATTAAAGGGGTGCTGGAGGAATATCAGCTTAACAATGAAGGAGGCTTAGTAGTTACATGACTCCAGAGTCTTCTGGATTGGGGCCCCCAACTTGAAACTTGCTGGGGGCCCACAGAATGTTAACACTGAACCTGGTCATATGCCCCTAATTTTGCCTCATATTGTCTCTGGTGTGTGTATTTATCTATATCTATATACGTACACAGACATATACGATATATATATATATATATATATATATATATATATATATATATATATGGGTTCACTACATATGACCGAAGCCCATTTGACTGAGACCAAATGACCGAAAGTTCATTTGACCGAAAACCCATATGACCGAAAACTCATTTGACCAAAAAACAGCACTGGCAGGTATATGCCCTGTTCTCCACTGTAGTGCAACCCTGGGGTGAGAATATATTGTTAGGGGGGTGTGGGGGGCATAGCCTCTCACATAACTGCAGTTTATGCACTATTATATACATGTGTATCCATTAAAATGCATTAAAACATATATCAGTAAAAACTGGTTGCAAAATGTGGGGTGCTGTGCCCCCCCCCAACTGTATATTCTCACTCCAGGGTCGCACTACTGTGGGGAACAGGGCATATACCTGCCAGTGCTGTTTTTCGTTCAAATGTGTTGTCGGTCATATGGGTTTTCGGTCAAATGAACTTTAGTTCATTCGGTCTCAGTCAAATGGGCTTCGGTCATATGAACTTTCGGTCACATGTAGTGAACCCATATAGATATATATATATATATATATATATATATATATATATATACTTCAACTTTGTACTTTTAACTTGTTAAACTTTTCTATAACATGTTTCCTTATTACTTAGAAAATATATGTTGATCAAGACCTGTTGCTTAACGTTTTAAGTGAATTGGAGTAATATTTAACAATTGTCTCTGACTGGTGGTGCTTTGCTGCCCCCCCTCCATTATTTTTGGCTTTGTCCAGATTTCTTCAGCAAATAAGCTGAGAGGTATGGAAATGTGATAAACGCAAAATAAATAAGGTTTTCACCTCAGCTCTTTTCTCTGTGTGGGAATTGAACCCTAAACCTGAAACACTACACCTAAATCAAAAATGTTATCCTAAGTAAAAACCACTAACCCTGATCATATTGTAACAAATAACTGTAACTAAATTATTTACTTGTACGATTAAGTTTGCTTACGTCTGAGCACATAACTGTTACGCATACAGATATACAAATATATTTGTCTTTTGTAGTACACACGCTTCAAACAACACTTACTACACTACAACTAACCACTGCCAGAATTGCAAACGGTTGACAGAAATCAGAATGAAATGACGGAGGGCTATGAGCTAAATATAGTGTTGCCATCTTTTCAAATGCCTAAAATGGGACATTTTGGGTACAAACGTCAGATTTTGCAGGGCAAAACATACCCACAGCCAGTACAAAGGACAGTACTTCACCTTTTTGCTTAAATAAAAGCTTATTCTTGAAGCATTTTAATTGCTTATTCTGTTTCTTATAACATTTAGGGGTTTCAGATACAGAATGGCTATTTTATGCAACTATTACATAAAATATAGGAAATATTTTTGTCCTAAAATCTCAGGACATTTGCCATTTTTTTTCAGGACACAACTGTCCAAAGAGGGACTGTCCCTCGCAAAGTGGGACAGGTAGTAACCCTCTTGATTTTAAACTATTACACTTATTTCACTTTTTCAGTAAAAACTCTATTAAAAACTGAAAGGTTAAACGTTAAAACGACAATTGAGTTCTACGTACAACACAATAATACATCCTTATAAATCCACGTGTGTTGTATGCGTTGCTATAGAGATTGAGAATTAGGCCCCGCGTTGAGGACCACGTAGGGAAGCTTACTTTACGGCAAGTGTCGCAGAGATCGCTTACTGTTGGGTTGGGTTCGGGTTCCTGGAAGATGGTTGTAAAGTGGTAGATCTGTGTTATAACTTTTCTCATCTGAACTTCTGATTTGGTTGCTGTTTGCTGAAACATGATGGGTTTTGAACGCCGACTGAGGGACAAATACCAGCGGGCAGTTGTGCTAAGTGAGCGGGAAGCGTTGACAGACCCCGAAACAGAGCCTTATCGTTCTAAATACTCCGCCCGTGAGCTGCTGCAGGAGATAAAACAGGAGCTCAGGCAACGGGAGGGTGAAGAGGCCCCTTCGACAGAACAGGATGATCAGCAGCAGGGTGAAGGGGAAGCGGCAGCATGGGGTGGCGACCCACCGGAGGACCTGTTAAAGCTTGCTGTCATTGAATACCAGCTGGGTCTGAATCATGCCGAGACTGAGGAGCTGGCTGCTGGGGAGGAGCACCTTGTCAACTGTTTACGGATGCTGAAACCTTACAGGTTGTCACCCAACAGCGTGCTGGTGGTATTGGATGCACAGGTATGAATGACAGGATGCGTGAAGGCAAACTAATATAATGTTATTCGAGAGGAAAACATTTTGTTGTAACCATGGGCACCAGGTGGTCAAGATCCAAATGCGTACATCAAATTAAAAGTGTAAATATGGGTTTGCAAAGCATGTAACAGTGTCCAGAGTGATGCATGTCTGGTATGTTTTATTAATTATTTTGGAAAAAAGCTTTTTGTCATTGATATGTATATATGATGTATTTCTTTATATAGACTGCGTCGTATAAAAGAATGTTATACTAAGATTAATAGTGCAGACCTAGCTCATGCAGACAAGGACACATCTCAACAGAAGCAGGGACACTTTTAAAATCTTATTATTAGCTTGAGCCATTAACTGAAAAAGTGTGTTTGATGTAGTACACAGTTTCTGAAATAAAACAAGTCCATAAATGTAATTGTCATTATTTAAGTGTAATTCATCATCTCCAAAAGTCACCTGTTTTAGGAGGGTTTAAGAGGGACAAAGCTAATGAGCCAAAATCCGGTACATTCCTGAAAATCGGTGACTGTTGAAGGGTATGAATACAGGAGTCTCATGCACAAGACAGACTCCTGTGGCTACTGCTGGTCCTTGAGGTGGAGGCAGCATTTTGAATGTTGATGTGTTATTCCAAAACTTATGACTGCACTCCTTTTATAGGCGGAGAGCAGCATTTTAAAAGTTGGTGTTAAATTCTGTAAGTTTTGGGTACACACTTGACACAGATGACAGCACAGGTTGCAAACATTGGACAGCAGAGATGGCAACCACATTTCTGATGCCGTTTTTTGGAGTATTTTGCCTTTATAATCAGATGAGATTTCTCAGGGCAGGTCACGTTTACTGAGTTTGGTGGACCTTTTTGAAAAGATCACTAAAGCGGCGAATGAAAGTGGCTTTCACATGGTGGTTAATGCCTTCACCTCATAGACACAGAGTACAGGGTTTGATTCTGAACTTGAGTTACTGACAGTTAGCCTAGTGTTCACCTATGAATACTATGTGCATATCTTTACAGTGTACAGAGTATACCTCAATTCATTACTCAGACATTGTAGAAAAGCAAAATAAACCGAGAATAAACCCCTACATCACTTACTGGGCTACCAACTGTGTCACAGGATGCAGGAGATCAAGTGGGGAAGCTACCTCTACTAAGAGACAAATCACCAATGGAGTCCTCCAAGGTTCTGTGCTGGGATCTGTCCTGTTGGCATCTATTTCTTTAAAGTCAGAGCCAATACCAGTAGACCCTGGCTATTTAGTTTGTTTACTGGAGTAGTATACTTTTCACAGTAGACCGTTTGCAGACATAGCCTGGGTAAATAGATGTATGTTTGCAATGACCACAGGCTAGGAGCAGTCTTTGAATCCTCAGATGACTTAGCCATCCTGCAGGAAGATTTGTCCCAAATAAATAAATGGTGCTAAAATAGGGATCTGGAACTAAATGCCAAAAAAATGCATTATTGTATCCCTTGGGAAGTTGTAAAGGAAAACACGAAGATCAATGCACGTAAGGTTCAAGTAAGGCACCCTTTATTACTTGCAGCAAGGAGACAAAGCATGTGGGTACAAGGTTTGCCTGATTTTCCATGGTTCAGCATGCTGTTCTTATACAGTTCTGTGCATGTACACAAGAAAATATTGTTAGTTTAATTGCTGACATGGTCTGAAAGAAGACATTGTTAGATTTACTGCTGACATGGTCAGAAAATTGCTGTCTTGCAAAACATGTTTGAGAAACAACCTGGCCTTGGGCTAATTTCAGCCCTCCTTTGTTTCTTACATTTCTTCAGCTGTTAGGTTTTCTGCAGCTGCACAAATTTCACACAGAACAAGCAGAATAAACGTATTAATTTCTTTTTAACCCTAAATGCATCTAAGCTTGCACGTTGCAGTTATACATTTTCTTAACAGAAGTCATCTACCCCAGGGAAACTACACATTGACAAATATGGCCCTAAGGGTTGGCCCAGTTGTTTGGGATTTGGGAACTTCTATGGACATTGACCAACTTTTGACCAGCATGTGCCCAGTGTTCATCAGAAAGTCCTTCCATACTGCACTGCATATAAGCAAAGGTGCCTAGATGTAGTGATGTCATTGTTCCTCTTTACTTAACCCTCATTAGTTCAATTCTTGAGTATAATGCCCCCTTTGGCATATGTCTGTCCAGACACATGCAACAGTTAGAATTCCCAGAGACATACCTTTATTATAAAGATGCAAGGCCTGAACGATATGTTCTACGTGGACTGACTGAAAGCCCTATCCCTATAATCTCTATCCTCTAGACTGCTAAGAAGTGACCTGTGTCTAGCATGCAAGGCATCCTCGACTCAATATTGATTATCTTACTGCATGCCATCAAGTCGTATGTCATCAGACATACTCTGTCGAAGGATTTAAACCAGTTTTACCACATCAACAGAACAGTTTGAAGGGACAGGTGTATGTTGCAAAGGATACCACTGTTCTAGAACAGACTCCCCATCCACATAAAACAAACCTCATTCTTATCTAATCAAGTGCAGCTTGGATCTATGGATGGGTAATAGAAAATGTGCCCCTTGTGCTACTAGTGGTTAGAGATGGCTCCTTCATACTTTATCCCAAGTGTGTGTGCCCTCAAAATCTGTTGTATGATTCCAGTTATTCTCACTGGTGAAGATATGTTATTTATCAACCATGGGTTGATTAAGGCCAGTCTAATGTAAAATGAGAGGTTAATTTAAACACTAAAGGTGAAATTGGTTGGGCTTAAAATGGCCTGCAAGGGCAGTTGGTCTAGTATTACCTATGCACCTGTAACAGCAGACCTTTCCTCTTCGGTCATAACATTGCATTTTTCTGCTGGCTTATTGCATATCTGCACACCAATACATTTGCTTGTATTGGTGTTAGGGCAGGGATTGGTGTTAATCTCTTCTAAAACCCATTCATCTACTAAAGGTGTAAATTTGCTCCTTGGCTATAGAAATAGAAGTGGTGCAGGCCCAATGGCTATCCAGGAGCTGTTTCTCAGTGACATAAATTTGGAAAGTGCAATTTTCCATCACATTGCAGACACCTGTTCTGCAAAGGTGTCACAAGTTCCTTTACTTTGGCAGCTTTATTATGTATTTTTTTGTAATTCATGTGTAACAATGAGTGGGAAAGTTGAAGGGAGGGTGGCAAGATGCAGTTATTTAACATTTTGTTTTACTTGTAGCAAACTTTAATCACTGACTTTTTTTGTGTTGTTACTAACAGTTACAACAACTCTCATTAGTTTTTTTTTTTTTTTTTTATTTTTGTGTGAATTTTATTCTTTTTTTTTTTCCAAATTAGATTGAAAAGTAAAAATAATTAGTGTTGGTTATTCTTACCTGACAAGTGCATCTAATTTATTTGTGTTCATTTCCAGAAGAAAAAGGTGAATTGCACCCCTGGTGATACAGTCACGGAAACATAGAAATTTTAAATCAATTGTGCTAGGAGGCCATTTATACCTTACCAGTACCAAGCATAGACCTTAGCTTCCTTTTCAAGGAGGAACAGGTCCGTCATAATTTATGAATGACCATCCAGTTGTCTAGCTCCCTTCTCCAGGAAGGTAGTAAATCACACTGCTTAATTTTGAGAGTGATGTTTGTTGAAGTGAAGTCCCTCTATCTCTCTGCTTTGTATCAATCGTTTGAGTAGACTCAGGTCTCTGATATTAGCATTGTAGGACTGCTGGATTGATGAAGGTGTTGGGGGTTTTGTACTTCTAGATTCCTTATGGCTTGGTAAGTGAGATACATATCCCTAAGGAGTTTATATGATACTGAATACAGGGATAGAGCTTCCAGTCTGTCCGGATAGCTGGGATTTTTAAGCCCTTGGATCTTAGTTATGAACCTGGGTGTTTCTTTCCACTTAATATGTAGTGAGATGTAACCGGGGGGATGCTGGTGGCTTTGTATTCTATGATAGGCCTAATCTGTGTAGAATACAAGGAGGTTATGACTTCTTTTGATCTTCAATGTATACCTTTTATAATGAGTTGTGAAACTTGAAATGAATTTATAACACCATTTGGAGCATGAACGAGAGTGAACTGTCTACCCGTGTTCAAGATCTCAGTACCCTCTCCTCTTGAAGTGAGGTGTTACCTATTTAATAAGCTGGAGAGATGGATGGCTGTGTTCTACATGAACTACAGAGTGAACTGGCAACCACACCTGTGTGCCCTGTTCAGTCACAGCCTCGCCTCAGGGTTTGTCCCTACTAAATGATGCACTGCTACAGTCATCCCTCTCCACAAAGGAGGAACGACTACAGACCCTGGGAACTATCGCCCCATTAGCCTGACAAGTCTGATATGCAAAGCTATGGAACACCCCATCATGGACCTAATAAGCAAGGATATAGGGAATCTCCAAACTCTGGATCCCACACAGTTTGGTTTTGTGAAGGGTAGATCATGCCTGCTCAACCTGGTCGACTTTGTTGAGTCAGTCATCAGCACTGTGGATGAAGGCAGGGTGGTTCATGCAGCCTACCTTGATCTGGCCAAGACCTTTGATACCATTCCCCACTCAGGAATTCTAGAAAAACTCACTAATCTAGGCATCAACCCCTATATCACTATGTGAGCTGCAAACTGGCTCACAGGACCCACAGTGTGAAAGTAGCTGACTCCAAGTCAGACTGCCAACCTGTCACAAGTGGAGTCCCACAGGGTTCAGTCCTGGGTCCTCTCCTGTTTGGTATCTACGTCTCTGAAGTCCAGGCCAACACAAAGGGACTCTGGCTGACAAAGTTCGCAGACTATTGCAAGTTGGGAGCTATTATTCATTCCCCAAGTGATGTTAACATCCTACAGAAAGGCCTCACTGAGACCAACGACTGGTGTCAGAACCATGACCTTGAGCTCAATGCCAAAATGTCGTCATCCCCTTTGAGAAAAACCTGGTTCCCATGAATTGTCACATCAGTGGTAGTCCACTGAACACAGGAGGAGTTATAAGAGATCTGGGAACACAGGTTGACAGCAACCTCTCTTTTGACCACCACATTGCCTCTGTGGTCAGGAATTCCTGTGTGGCACATCTCATTACTAAGGGTTTTGCATCCAGGAAGAAAGAGGTTATTGTCTCCCTCTACTCTTCCCTCATTAGGCCAAAATCATTGAGTACAATGCCCCATTTGTCATGTACCTTACTAGACACCTGCAACAACTGGAGGGTCCGCAAAAGTACCTCACAAAGAGGATCCTAGGCCTTAAACATTTGTCCTATATGGACAGACTCAAAAAAAAAAAAACTCCCAACTATTCAACTGTGTATCATATTGTCTACTTAGAGGCGATCTCTGCTTGACTTACAAATCCATGTCTGACCCAGCTCTGTTAGAAATGCTACATCTAAAGAAATCCCAATCCGTCCGCACCACATGCTCCAGAGACCTCAACTTCATTACCACAGTCAATAGAACAAGCTGGAGGGACAGGTTCGTAACCCAGAGACTGCCCATTGCTATGGAACAGACTTCCATACATGTCAGAGCACCTCACTGGCCCCCTTCAAGAGAAATCTTGATGAGTGGATGGGAAGTAGAAAATTCACCCCGGAGATCACTCCAGTGGCTCTACTCGAAAGAGGCACTGGGAACTAAGGTCGGGTGACACGATGCCAGGTTAATCCTATGGGCAAGGCTTGTAAAGGCTCCAGGGCCATTAGCCTAGTACACACCTATGAGCCTATGAATGTGTCAGTATTGCACTTGTTTTGCTTTTAAATTGAGTCTTCTTTTAATACACCAGTTATTAACAAATGTCTGCTCACGTTGAAGTGCTTGTATGTCGGAAGTGGACTTAAAGATGATGCCCAGTTTACAGTCATCCACAAAGTTAGTTAAGCAGAGATCCTCTTTTGTAATTTGGAGATCAGAGAAGTAGAAGCTGAAAAGTAGTGATCCCATTATGGATCCCTTGGGGAATTTCACTGGTTACCTTCATGCATTCTGAAGAAGCATCTGTCACCTGCACTGTGTGGGTTCTGTCCTTCAACCGATTTACCATCCATGTAGCTACTTTGAAGTCACTTTAGAGTGCATTTAGTTTTTTATTGTGTTGGCATGATGTATAGTATATTATACAATGCCTCCCCTAAAACGTGCACTCTGATTGGCCAGCCCAACCAGCGTGCCCATTGTAAATCCCTCAATATACTAACGGAAAAAGGTCCGGTCACCCAGACTTTTTCCGTTAGTATAGAACACTGTCTCGCTATGTTAAAAGAGTTTAACATAGCGACACAGGTTTAAAAAAAGCAACAGAGATCTACGTTGCTTTTTTTAAAGCTGTCTCGCTATGTTAAACTCCTTTAACATAGCGACACAGTGTGTAAAAAGCAACGGAGATCTTGCGATCTCCGTTGCTTTTTTTTAAAGCTGTTTCGCTATATTAAATGGGTTTAACATAGCGAGACAGCTTTAAAATAAGCAACGGAGATATCCGTTGCTTATTTTAAAGCTGCCTCGCTATGTTAAACCCGTTTAACATAGCGAAACAGTAAAAAAAAGCAACGGAGATCTTGCGTTCTCCGTTGCTTTTGCTCAACTCTGATGTACTGCGCAGGCGCGCAGTACATCAGAACTGCCGCAGAATACCAGACAGCTGCGGAAGGGCAGTAAACAGGCATTATACAATGCCATTATTTAAGAAAAGTAATTATTTCTTTTCTTAAATAATGTCATTGTATAATAGCAATAACCCACATCTGGGTGTGGGTAATGCTGGATTTACCCACGGTTGGCCAACCGTGGGTAAATCCAGCATTACCAACACCCAGGCGTGGGTTATTGCTATAATATGCCTTGTTAAGATATGCCGTATGGACAGTGTATCCATTGCCTGTGACACCCTTTCAAAGAAATTTTGCAAATTACCAAATACATCAGACAGGGCCTAGCCTTGACAAAGTCAAACTGCTGGAGATCAAGTCTGATAAGATTTTTTCTGTCTGGTATGATAGGTTCCGTGGCAGATTGTTGCTGTCTGTGCTGATTGGGTCTGTTATGACAGGTTCCGTGGCAGATTGTTGCTGTCTGTGCTGATCGGGTCTGTTATGACAGGTTCCATGGCAGATTTGTTGCTGTCTATGCTAATCGGGTCTGTTATGACAGGTTCCATGGCTGTGCATGTGAGACTTGTCAGTCTGATAGGTCTATAATTTTCAGGGCCTACTGTGGAGCGACTCTTGTGAAATGGCATCCCAGCAGCTGTATGCTATACCTTGGGGGCAATGCCAGTTGCTAGATTAAGGAGTGAGTCTGCGTGTGCTTGTTTAATGCTCTTTATTAGGCAGCAGGGCATCCTATCAGGTCTCACATAGGATTTATTTATTTTTTTTAAATATGGAAAGTACTTTTAATAAATGTTTTTGGTGATAACTGAAGTCAGAGACCTTCATGGATATACAGAGTTTGTATAGTTGTCTCTGGGGTGAAGTTTGCATTGAATGTTCACTGGATGAGAATGGTTTTAATTTTGAGTACTGAACAATATTGAGTGTTTTATTCTTTATCCTTTTAATGTAAGTAGTGAAGAGTTTGTAGTTCTGTTTAGCTTCCAATGCTAGTCTGAGTTCATGAGATGCCTTTGTTTTCCTGATAGCATTTTTGATTCATTTGAAAACTTCTTGATGTTATCCAGAATTTGAGAAACTTTAGTGTTTGCTGTATTAAATAAGTTTTTTTCTTTTACCTTATAGTTTATTACTGGTTTAATCTCAAATTTCTTGTTTTGTTTTGATCTAGTTTGGACAGTTAATACATTTATCCAGATGAGAACAGAATTTGCAGAAGCACTTGCTTGATCAATATCTTGGGTAATACAGCTAAATCCTTGAATTCAGTGATATTCGTATCAGAAGGTGTAAAGAGTTTACAGAGAAGGTTACCAATTTGTGATCTGATTTAACAGGTGAAGGGATTACCATGGGAATAGTGCGTATAGATGCTTTGTGAAGGGATTACCATGGGAATAGTGCGTATAGATGCTTTGTGAAGGGATTACCATGGGAATAGTGCGTATAGATGCTTTGTGAAGGGATTACCATGGGAAGAGTGCATGTAGATGCTTTGTGAAGGGATTACCTTGGGAAGAGTGCATGTAGATGCTTTGTGAAGGGATTACCTTGGGAAGAGTGCATGTAGATGCTTTGTGAAGGGATTGCCATGGGAAGAGTGCATGTGAAGGGATTACCTTGGGAAGAGTGCATGTAGATGCTTTGTGAAGGGATTACCTTGGGAAGAGTGCATGTAGATGCTTTGTGACGGGATTACCATGGGAAGAGTGCATGTAGATGCTTTGTGACGGGATTACCATGGGAAGAGTGCATTGTCAGAAGAAAAAATTCAAGCGAGTCACATCTGCCTCAGGTGATGAAAATTTCCTTTATTAACTGCTAACCAGATTACAGCAACATGTTGGCCAAGATGATCTCAATCTGATCAGCTTGGTTACTGGCATCAACTTTTATACTTTCCTGTTACTAGCCAAAATAGCTTTTGTTACATTTCTGACAATTGACAGTTGGCTATGAAAAACATCTAGGATCACAATTTACCTCCGAAAAGAATGTTTTACCTCAAAACCACAGCTAGTGTAGAATGTTTACCTCAAAACCACAGCTAGTGTAGAATGTTTACCTCAAAACCACAGTGGTAGCTGGAATTTTCCAGAGCCTGCCTCAGTATTCAGAAGTATAGAAAACGGGTGTTATTCAAGTTCATAAGCAAACTACATCTATCATAGCTAAAGCCCATCTTTAATAAACATGGTTCAATGACCTTTTCTTACCAACACTTCAGCAAGTAGCATATTCATTTTGCTAGATGGGAGAAAGAGACAAATAATAATAATGTGTTTTAAAACTTTTTCTCTTAACATTTCTCCCCTCAAAACACTTTTATTTGTCTTTTTATTTCAGCAATATATGGTAAAAACTTAAGCTTTTCTTTGCATACATTACTTCATTTGCAAGACAAACTTTTAAACTTCAAGACATTTGCAAAAGTGACATTTCAATGTATTCACTTTCACCAGTCTGTTGCAACTGCTGGTACATTGTTTTTGTAACAGCAGTATCAACCAGTCTTTGTAGAAGACCTCTGATACAGGGTATACAACAGCAACCACATACCACCACGATAGCCACAGCGACTCCGATGGACACCAGGAAACTGCTGATGAGATCACTCCATTTTCCAAACCACGTTCGTAGAAAGTCTGCAAAGGGATTACTTACCCCAGAGTTCTCTGCCAATTCTTCGGATAACATCTCCAAACCGTTCAAAGCTCGAGTGATGCTGCCATCAAGGGCAGTGTTCCAAAACTTCAGTTTTTGTGGTGACAGCATACCCTACAAGTGTTTTTCCTACAGTGTCCTTCTTTGCTGATCCATCTACAAACAAAACAAGATCAGAATCTACCACCGGAATATCCGATAAATCTGGTCGGGGAAGTATTTTGTCATGAATGCTCTCTAAACAAACGTGTGGAGTACCTTCTTCTGGAGTCGGCAAAAGTGTCGCTGGGTTAAGAGTAGTACATCTTTCTATGGTCATACGTGGCTGTGTCAGCAGCACTGTCATACATGACAAATGTCGGCTAGGAGATAAAAAGGTTATCTTATCTTGCAAAAGTATAGTAGCTACTGAATGTGGAACTCGCAATTTTAATGGGTGAAACAAAACTAATGATGCTGAGGCTTGCACTGCCATGGCGGCTGCCACTACAGCTTGAACACAATGCGGCAATGCCCTTGCAACAGGATCTAATCTGGAGGAATAAAAAGCTATCGGTCTCTGTTTATCCCCATGTACTTGTACCAGAACCGAAGTCCTATATCCTCCCTTACAATCAACCATTTGTACAAACTGCTTAGAATAGTTCGGAAAACCCAAAACAGAGGATCCTGCTATCAGTCGCTTAATTCTATTAAATGCTTGTATTGCCTTATCTGTCCACTGTATATTACTTTTAGCTGCCATGGGAGTGTCATAGATCAGTGCGGTCAATGGCCCTACTTCTTCAGCATAATTAGAAATCCAACTTCTACAAAAATTAGTCACACCTAAAAACGACATCTCCCGCTTAGTTGTAGGCATAGGTGCTTCAAGAATTGCTTGTTTTCTTTTATTTTCCAATTGTCTACCTTCCTGCGAAATTAAATAACCCAAGTACTTTACTTGTGCTTTCCACAATTGTAACTTCTCTTTATTTACTTTATGTCCTTGCTCAGCTAAAAAACTAAGAAGGGCTAGGGTATCCTTTTTACAACTTTCCTGCATGGGTGAGGCCAGTAAAATATCATCTACGTACAACAGGACCTGGCTTCCCTCTGGGGGAACAAACTGAGCTAAATTCGCAGCCATTTCTTGTGCGAATATTGTCGGACTCTCACAATAACCCTGTGGCAATCTGGTGTATGTGTATCTTTTACCTTGGAAAGTGAATGCAAACCAAAATCTACTCTCCTTGTGTAGTGGTATGGAGAAAAAGGCATTGCTTATATCTATGACAGAAAAATATCTGTGCTGAGGTAGTAAATCATTAAGTAATGTATAGGGGTCAGGGACCACCGGTGCTCTTGGGATCACAGCTGAATTTACTGCTTGTAAATCCTGAACCAACCTCCATGACCCATCTGGTTTCTTTACAGGAAACAACGGAGTATTGCAGGGTGAATCTGGGCATTCAACAAGAATTCCTACCTGTTTTAGCTGTTAAATAACTGGCTTAATTCCCTCCTCTGCTTGCTTACTTAGTGGATATTGGTGCTTACGCGGTCTAAAACCTGACTTTGCAGTTATACAACCTTCACCTGCTGTTTTCATTAATCCTACATCTCCTTTACCTTTTGATCATAAATCTACATTCAAGGCACTTCTTCCTCTTGAGTTAGGAGGATTTGTCATGCCACTTCTACTTTGTCATCCCTGAAGTGCACGCTTGGTCGTGTTCAAGTCACCCAATTTAATCTTTGTACCTGGATCTGTTGATCTTTTAACTGACGTTCAGACATTGTGTTCCAAATCGTTACCTTTTTCGCCAAATCTACCCAATGTGTCCCCACTGCTTTAGTAACTGAAACATGCGGTCTTTAACTTGAGTGATATAAAGAACTCATTTCCTTAGTCAAAGTACAGGTTACTACTGTATTACCTTGCGTATCCCAAAACATATCATTCAAAATTATCCTTTCACACTTGTGCTTAAAGAATTCTTTTTCAAATTCTTTATCCGGACCAGGGGCCTTATAGAACATTGTACAATGTAAGTGCACCGCAACCTGCGGTGACCCGCTCCTAGATTTACTTAGAGCTCGATTGATCAACTCTGTATCAACCCTCCCCGGGCCGTCTGAAATCAAGTCTATGCTATACCAGTAAAACAAGTCTTGTACTCCCTGTACTACTAAGCCATCTGCTAACCGTTTTGCCTCAATACCTTTAGGTGTGGGAATTGCCGCTATTCCAAACACATGCATCAAATCTCTTACCAGCAAATTAACTGGACAAACTTTTGATATAATTACCCTACACCTAACAGTTTGGTTTGTTTGCGGATCTGTGAACAGTAGAGGATGAGACAGTGGTTCCTTATAAATTTTCCCGTTTGCCGCTTTTACAAGGACAAACTCATCTGTTTCGCATTTCTGAGGCAGACCTGCTGGACTCAAAAGTGTACGCAATGCACCTGAATCACATAAAAACTCCACTTTTTGTCCCTCAACCAAAAACTCTTATCATGGGTTTCTGATCTAGATGCATAGCAATACCCAAATTTGCCAGGTTTATGACTTCACAGTCACAATCCCGCCCTTCCATTAGAGTGTTCTGACATTCATCGTAGAGAGTGTCTGCCTCTTCATTATCCCCATAATGAAGGTGGCGCCTTTCTTTACTATCATATAGTCATGCGGAGCCCTTGTTTGTAAGCTGTGGGGGATGTTGCCACTCTTCACAGTCGGCAGCGAAGTGCCCACGTCTACCGCATTTAAAACATTCTCCACGTTTTAACCTTTCCCTATAGGCTGAATGTCCACCCGGTTCATTTAACGTGTCCCATTGTGGCCCCCCATGTTTTTTTTTACGCCACCACGGCGCCCTTGCCCCCTTTGGTCCTGTACTAAGAATATACCACTATCATCCCCTGCTGCCAGCACTTGTACTTTCTTTTTCAGATTAAAATGTCGCTCAGCATGTCGTGTATATTCAAACAAAGGTTGCAGTCTACATGTTCTATGATCTACCATGTGCTTAATAATAAAACTACTTATCGGAGCCTTACAACCTTTAAGGAAAGCATTTTTCAATTGCTGTTCATACGGACTATCATTAGTCTGATCCTGCGGAATCATCATTCCACAATGGTTATTGAACACTTCTGTCAGTCTTACAATATAGTGATCTACAGATTCATCATCATTTTGAATGCACTGATTTATTACTGTCCAATCTGCTCTTGGACGCCACTTATCAGAAATTCTCTAACAGATCAGTGACTCGTGTCTAACACCCCAGAATTATGCTTTAATGTAGTGCCGTCATCTGCCTTACATGTCCAAGTACCACAAACTAAGTGCCAATCTGGACCTAAGATTTGTCGCACTACTTGTTCTACTTCTAAACCATTTAGATGATAACTTAAACGCATACCAACTATGTCCTCAGAAAACTTTTGAAAATTAACCTTGGGATGAGGAATACTATCCGTAGCTCGTTTTATATCCTCTCTAGCCCAGGGACGATAAACTAAAATAGTTGGTTCTTGTCCAACATCTCCTGCTTGTGGGTTTGCAACTTGTATTAAGGGAAGAGCTTCTGAATGGTCAAAGTTTAATAGCCCAGCGTCCTTGCCCTGCTGGTCCTGACCTTAACTGCATAAGTTGGTCTACCTGTTGCAAAGCAACTTTAGGTACTACGGGAATTTGTAGGTAAATTGGAGGGGTCACAACATTTCCTTGACCAGCTAATGACCCACCCTGCTGTACAGATCCCACATCTTCAGACTGATATTGAGGAGGTTCCCCCGGTATGGCAGCAGCAATTTCACCATATGGTGGGGCGGTTGCCTGCCTTTGTACTGCACAAACTTTGTGCTCATCCTCCTTATCTAAAAATAAAGCTACTTTTCCACTTGGCACCAGTGATCCCTTTTGATTTATTTTCACTTTTTCCTGACACTGTTTTTCTTTTATAGCTCGTTTATTTGCTTCTTCTAACCATTTTTGTGCTTGGGGAAATCCCAATTGTCTTTGCTTTTTAGTTCTAGTTCCTGCATCTCTTTTCAAATCTCTAACCAGTTTTGCACAGGCATTCTTATTCAGTGTACCATCAAAATCATATTAAAACTTCCACTTTCTCAAAAATTTAACATTATTTTTGTTTAAACTTTTCATATACTTAGCATCAACATTTAAACAGGCATCACTCGCACACTTGCAGCAACTTGAACCCATGTTTTCCTAGATTTCTTATTTTAGGACTGTATATTTTAGGACTGCATTTCTTATTTTAGGACTGTATATTTTAGGACTGCATTTCTTATTTTAGGACTGTATATTTTAGGACTGCATCAAAATTATTTTTACAGGGCTTATTACAAAATGGGGCTATCTTAACGGGGATCTTAACAAAATAACAGGTAATCCTAACAAAATAATCTTAATTATTCTTACCCACCCTTAACTAAAAATAAAACCCCTGTCGACAAGATTAAATTAAAAGAAAAAAAAAGGTATTTTCATCTTACCTGAACCAGATGAGACTCCGTTTCCCCTTGTTGGTTCGGAAACCGTCCCTCTGGTAGGGATCAGAGAGCGGCCGGCCTCTTTCCAACGACAAATCAATCGGAGGGCTTTAAGATGAGAGACCCTCACCTGCGCAGGTTTTTCGGTCTCTCTCTGTCTGATCCGTATCTTCGTAGAGGTTTCCGGTCCGAAGGACCAAAATGTCAGAAGAAAAAATTCAAGCGAGTCACATCTGCTTCAGGTGATGAAAATTTCCTTTATTAACTGCTAACCAGATTACAGCAACATGTTGGCCAAGATTATCTCAATCTGATCAGCTTGGTTACTGACATCAACTTTTATACTTTCCTGTTACTAGCCAAAATAGCTTTTGTTACATTTCTAACAATTGACAGTTGGTTATGAAAAACATCTAGGATCACAATTTACCTCAGAAAAGAATGTTTTACCTCAAAACCACAGTTAGTGTAGAACGTTTACCTCAAAACCACAGTGGTAGCTGGAATCTTCCAGAGCCTGCCTCAGTATTCAGAAGTATAGAAAACAGGTGTTATTCAAGTTCATAAGCAAACTACATCTGTCATAGATAAAGCCCATCTTTAATAAACATGGTTCAATGACCTTTTCTTACCAATACTTCAGCAAATAGCATATTCATTTTGCTAGATGGGAGAAAGAGACAAATAATAATAATGTGTTTTAAAACTTTTTCTCTTAACATGCATGTAGATGCTTTGTGACGGGATTACCATGGGAAGAGTGCATGTAGATGCTTTGTGATGGGATTACCATGGGAAGAGTGCATGTAGATGCTTTGTGACGGGATTACCATGGGAAGAGTGCATGTAGAGGCTTTGTGACGGGATTACCTTGAGAAGAGTGCATGTAGAGGCTTTGTGACGGGATTACCTTGGGAAGAGTGCATGTAGAGGCTTTGTGACGGGATTACCATGGGAAGAGTGCATGTAGAGGCTTTGTGACGGGATTCCCATGGGAAGAGTGCATGTAGAGGCTTTGTGACGGGATTCCCATGGGAAGAGTGCATGTAGATGCTTTGTGACGGGATTCCTATGGGAAGAGTGCATGTAGATGCTTTGTGACGGGATTACCATGGGAAGAGTGCATGTGGATGCTTTGTGACGGGATTACCATGGGAAGAGTGCATGTAGATGCTTTGTGACGTGATTCCCATGGGAAGAGTGCATGTAGATGCTTTGTACAATGTTTATCAATCTAGTATGTTTTTTTAGGGGACATAAAGGGGAGTTCCTGTATTAGGCTTTGATCTTTTGATTGTATTCAGTGTGATTTTGGTCTCAAGTTCTAATTTTAAGACCCTTGGAATCTGCCTCGTGGTAATGAGGTCTCTAACAAATATGAGTGTGCCCCCACAGTTTCCATCAGGTTTAAAGTTACGGTCTACAGAAAATTCAGGTATAGAGGGAGTGCTTTCTGAGAATTCCAAATGCATAAGAGCCTCAAGGTCCACTAAGTTGTTGTTTAGGCTTATAGCACTGAGCAAGACCCTCCCTTGATGAGTTTGTGCACTTGATTTGTTTTACTAGTTAGGTTGGGAAGTTCATTAGCTAGACTTGCTTTGGCCAGTATAAGGAAGTCTTAGGATGGAGACGTGCAATCCATCCCTGGTAAAGCATCTCATCCCATGCTTACACATACGGGATTCCTCTTGAACGACACCAGGTTTTAAAACCAGTCATCCTTTCTTTGTACTTTGGCATCATCGTTAGTGAAAGAAGGATTTTCAAAATGCTAGGGTTTTTCCTCCCATTTGTGACTTGCAAGGAGAGCTCTGACATGGTCTCTCTGCATATCCCTAAGGTGTTTGCATACCAGGTCATTTACCCTCACATGGACCATCATGTCATCATCCTATGTGCCAAGTTTAAGGTCCTTGAGGGTCCTTGAAATATTAGCTAGCATTGGTGTGCCTTGCAACAAACACTAGTGCATTCTTATTTGTGTCTGGTGAGTGTATCAATGCGATGGGTTTGGGATAATCTACCATGTGGTGACTTTTAATTGTGGTCGTACCAGTATGTGTTGTTGTACTTATGCATGATTCTTTTCTTAATGGGCCTTGGGGGCTTGAGCAAGGACTTTTGAGAGCCTCAGCATCTGATAATTCATAGTGAGTTTTTGTGAAATTCTGTGTTAGTGTCTGTTGCTCACAGGATGTGCTTGATTGATTGTATGTGAGAAAGTGACCTCCAGTTTAGTTAAGTGTGTGCATCTCTCAAATAGTTTTTGGCTAAGCAATAATTCATGGTCTGTGAGCATCAGGCAGTTGTTACACCGCCTGAGTATGCCACATGTTATGATGCTGGCAACTGAGGTGAAACTAACCCTTTCATCCTCCATTTTAGACTAAGAGAAAAGGGACTCTAAAATAGATTCTGGTATATATTTATTTTAATTATTTGTTTGTTTTGTTTTTACATTTGTTTACTGGGAAAGTCCGACTGGACACACGCCCTTTTTCAGCGGAGGGCTGGGGAGAAAAGCTCCACTAAATAGAAGTAAATAAAATAAAATACAGATAAATGCATGTTATAAACTTAAAGTTAATATCGAAGATACTAGGTACATTCGGTTTAAGATGCAGTATGTAAAGATGATACACAATTACACTCATTTTAATATAACATTGCTAGAATACATGTTATTGTGAGTACATTTTGAAAGTATGGTAGCATGTAACTAAATTTCCAGAGTTATAGTTAAGAAATGCTTGTAACTTAGTAGAGTTTTTAGAGGTGAGAATAGGGATAAGACTTGTGGTTCGGAACTAACCAGGATTGGTATAGGAACATAACTGTGAGTTGGGTAAGTTTATATATATTTTTTTGTGAGCTGTACTAAGGAGGAATTGAATGATAAATGGGCAGGCAGTATATTCTATATTTGTTGGAGAAGAGGGAATCACCAGCTGTGGTTTTGGCTTGTTACCTCAAGAAGGAATTTATTACTGGAGTAAGGGTGTAGTAGATTTTGGAGTGCAGGAGTTTTTTTGGGATGATGTAGGATTTTATGGATTAAGGTGAGTTGATTGTATAGAAGGGGGTGAGGTAGTTCCAGCCAGTTAATTTGTTTTAGAGCTGTAGAGTGGTGTGACCTGTAAAGAGAGTCAATGGCAAACCTAGCTATTTTGTTGTGGTACTAGTCAAGTTTGGCTAATTCAGTCTTTCTTAAGGTTAATGAGAATTGGAGAGGCATAAAGGAGTGTTAAAAGGAGATGTGTGTGTGCAGTGGTGGACTTGGTGTTTTTAGTAGGAAACTGCTTATTTCTATATAGAACGCGCAGATTTTTGTGTACTTTCTTTATGGTCTGGGAGATGTGAATATCAAATTTCATATTATTGTCAATCTGTACACCTAGTAGTTTGGTGCAAGTTACAGGAGCAATTGTGGTATTGTTGCTGGACAAGATATTGAGTGAAGTGTTAGGAGCTACAGATCTTGTAGGCAGGAAAAGCAGAAGTTTAGTTTTGTTTGGATTTAGAATTAGTTGGGATTTGGTGAGCCATGCTTCAACAGAAAGAAAGGATTTTTGAGTTAGTATGTGTAGTTCTTGTGAGAAGGAATGAGCACATATTAGTGTCGCGTTGTCATATTGTATGACAGAGGCCTGTGGGCAGAAGAATGGCGACTTTTTGTAAATGGAGAGAACAGTAGGGGTCCCAGGATGGGACCATAGGGAACTCCTAGAGTGCCTGGAAGAAGAGGGGAAAGATCTTGCTGCCATTATACTGCTTGGTGCTGACTGTCTAAATAGTTTTGGAAGTAAGCATTGGTGGATTTGCTGAGAGTTAGATCAGAAAGTACATTTGAGTTTACTATGTGAGACCATGTCAAATGCCGTAGAGAAGTCTAGAAATATAGCAGATACATATCTAGCATTATTTCTGTGATGATTTATTGTGTTGATGAAAGACATTTAGAGCAGTGTAAGTGCTGTGGAAGGGGCAGTAGCTGTGTTGTGTTTGACAGGAGATTATGTAAGTGGCCCATTATTTAAGAATGAGTACACCTCTCTAGTATTTTAGATAGAAGGGAAAGAGTAGTAGTTGGTCAGTTCAGTGGAGGCACCCCCTTTGTGGAGTGGAATAATGTGGGCATGTTTCCAAATTGCAGGGATGTAATTTTCAGATGTGTATCTGTTAATAAGTATAGCTACTGGGTAGGCAATTGCATCATAGATTCATAGGTAGGTAGGTACTAGGCTATCTGCCCGAGGGCATTTATAAGCCTAGCCAGAGTGTGTCGGCTTTTGCCACTCCATTGATTAATTAACTGAGCCTCTGTCAAGCAGAGCCAATGAAGTGATTCCAGGGGTGTACTTTCTGTTACCCATCCACTCGTCAAGGCTTCTCTTGAAGAGTGTTAGTGAGGGGCTGTGCCTAATGTAGTTAGGAATTTTGTTCCAAAGCATGGGGAGTCTCTGTGACAGGAATCTATCCCTCCAGCATGTTCTATTTATTGTTGTGGCGAGGTTTAGCTCACTAGAGCGCATGGCTCACAGTGACTTTGATTTCTTTAGGTGGAGCTTGTCCATCAATTTTGAGTTGGACATGGCTTTGTAAGTCAGGCAGAGATCACCTCTGAGTAAGCGATATGCCACCGAGTACAGCCGGAGTTTTTTCAGTGGGCTGCATAGGACATATGTTTGAGGCCAGTAATCCTCTTGGTGATGTGCTTTTGTGGTCTTTTAAGCTGTTGGAAGTGTCTTGTGAGGTACATCCCAAATGGGGCATTGTACTCTATGATGGGTCTGATGAGTGACAAGTAGAGGGGCACTATATCTTCATTATTTCTAGATGTGAACCCCTTAGTAATTAGATGGGCCACATAGAAGGATTTCCTAACTACTTTGGCAATATGATTGTCAAAGGAGAGATTACTATCTACCTGGATCCCCAGATCTCTTATTACCCCTTCTGTATTAAGGGGGCTGCCGCCTATGTGGTAATTCGTGGGCGTTTCGTTTTTCCCAAACGGGATGACTATGCATTTTTTGGCATTTAGCTTGAGGCCATGACTTTGACACCAGGTGTCTGTCTCAGTAAGACCTTTTTGGAGGATGTCTGTGTCAGCTGGAGAGTCAATTATGGCTCCCAGTTTGCAGTCATCGGCGAACTTGGTTAGCCATAGTCCTCCTGTGTTTGCCCGTACTTCTGAGAAATATATGCCGAACAGTAGGGGTCCCAGAACCGAGCCTTGCGGGACACCATTTGTGACAGGTTTATAGTCGGACCTGGAGCCCACTATTCATACCGTGTGAGTTCTGTCTGTAAGCCAGTTGGCAGCCCATCTTGTGACGTAGGGGTTTATGTTCAGGCTGGTGAGTTTTTCTTTAATACCCAAGTGAGGAATCGTGTCGAACGCCTTGGCGAGATCAAAGTAGGTTGTGTGAACCACCTTTTCCTCATCTATGGCCTTGGTGACTGTCTCGAAGTCAACCAGGTTTAGTAGGCATGATCTGCCCTTAACAAAGCCGAACTGGGTCAGGTCAAGTGTTTGGAGGTTCCCAATGTCTTTGTTGATGAGTTCCATGATGATGCGCTCCATAGCCTTGCAGACCAGGCTAGTCAGGCTTATGGGGTGATAGTTACCAGGGTCAGTTGTAGCCCCTCCTTTTTGGAGTGGAATAACTTTTGCTGTGCGCCATTCTATGGGCACGTAGCCTGTGGAGAGGCTGAGGTTGAACAGCGTGTTTAGGTGGGGGGTTAGTTCATTCTGTAGTTCGTGCAAGACACAGCCTGGGGCACCATCTGGCCCCATAGATGCTGTGTTTTTGGCTTTTGAAAGGTCTGTTTTCACCTGTGCTTCTGTGATTTCTGGGACACTACACTTTTCCGATATTGTTGTGGGCCCTTTTGAAGGTGAGAGAGAGGTGAAGTCTGCACTGAATCTATCTGCCAGTATGTTGGCAGTATCAGTAGGTTCAGTATATTTTGTGCTATCTTGCACTATCTCATAGCATATCTGCGAGTTGCCACTTAGATTCTTGACATAGCTAAAGAAGGCTTTGTGGTTATCTTTCAAATCCTTGGCTATTTTTATTTCGAAGTTAGCCTTGGATGATTTTATGAGGGACCTTAGTTTCTTACTGATACTGATCAGGGATGTCTTTCCTTCTTGGGATTTGCTTTTTTCTGAACTAGTTTCCTCCTTTTGTTGTATAACCTGTTTATGGCAGGGGTCCACCAGACTGGTTTCCTTCTCTTAGGGGAGTGAGTCTTGGTTTTGCTAGGGATGGCACAATCCATGCATCCTTGTAGGTGCTCATAGAGTGCAATTGTAAGTGATTCTGCATCTTGGACAGTGTTATCCTTTAGCGTGGGGGCTGTGAAACTTACCACCTCTGCCTTAAGTAAGGTGAAGTTTGCTTTAGAAAAGTTTTTCACTGTGGTTTCCTTGATTGGGGGTGGTGGTAATTTATGGTCTGATCTAACCAGTGAAGGTTTGACCTCCGGTACAGAGCACCTGTCGCTCATGCTGGTGATGACCAGGTCCAATATGTTGTGGCATGAGTAGTGATTTGCAGAAAGTAGGCATGTAGCTTGTCTGCAGCCAGTATTGTAGATTTCAGTTTATCAAGCTTTTTTAGTTGTATTTATGGAAATAGGCTCAAAGGAAAAAGTGTTGTTGTTAATGTGAGAATTGGGTGGTAACAGTGAGAGAGGAGGGAACCTGGGGGTTAGATCAGGCTAGAATGGACTCTGTGAAGTATTTAGTGAATTGAGGTGGTATGTTTTCTGTGGTGTTTGAAGTAGTTGGGGAGGGTGTACTTGATTTACCTGGTAGGAATGTTTTAATGGCTGCCCAGAAATTCTGAGGATTGCCTTGGTGTCTTATTTGTATGTTGTAGTAGGAGTTAATTTTGTCTAGTTTAACTGCTTTCTTTGCTTTGTTTCTGAGCTCTAGGTAGTTTTGCTTTGAAGTTTGGGGTCTTTTTTTTATGCCATTGTTCCCGGACTTCGTCTTTGGTTTTAAGACGTGACTAGGTATCTTTACTAAGCCAGGGAGTAATAGTAGCTTTGGTTCTGATTGTTGTGGGGGGAGCATGGGTGTTCAGAATATCTAAAAAGGTAGAGTCGAAGTATTTGACAGCTTTGTCTAGGTTGAGTTTAATGAGTGGGGTCGAGGTACAGATTTTTAGGGCGGATATGAAGTTGCTAGGTTTAAAGTTTTTTTTTTGTCTCTAATTAGTAGGTAGGTAGTCTATTTTGTATGATGAGACTGATGTTGTAGTAAGTAAGTTGGTAGATGGTCACTCAGGCTGTCTGGGAGGCAGATGGAGTGCGAGGTATGCTCTGGTCTGTTTATCAAAATTTAATGAAGTATTGACTGCCTTTTGGATATTTTGACTAGTCTCATAGGAGAGTGGATGAGTTCTGTAAATGCTTAGAGGTTAATATAGTTAGTGGGATTTATAGAATTGCAGGTGAGCCAATCGGTGTTTAAATCTCCTATGATTGTTTCCTGTGGGAGTGAAGTGGAGGTCCAGTGCAGTAAATTTTCTAATATGTGTATGTTTCCAGGTGGGATGTAACATCCAATTTTGTTCACCATTTTTGGGGGGGTTAAGTTTTAATGTGGTAAGAATTACTTCAGCGTTGTCAAAGGTGGGAGTGATTAGGTCTACAGTCTCAACTTTAAGGTGATTTTTATATATTAAATATATACTCCTTCCCATTTAGTTTATCCTTCCGTAGTATGCTGTACCCTGGAGCCAGTATTTCATTACTACTAATGACTGGTTGTAGCCATGTTTCCGTTAGAGTTACTATATCTGGTGAGTATAGTGACAGATTGGAATGCAGATCACAGATTTTATTTGTAATGCTTCTTATATTTAGTAGCAGTATGTCAGTTGATTTCCTAGGTAGGTGTAATGTAGTGTGGGAGTGATTTAATATGTTGGTCTGGGGTTGGGATGAATGTCTCTGCTGAGAGATCGCTTGGATACAGTAGATATTATAGTTTTTATGATTTTTATATCTGTGTTAGGGGTGAGAGGCATTATTAGTTAAGTAGGATTAGTAGATAGATAAATGTGTTGGTTGGTGCAGAAGTATATTACAGTCAAGTGGCGTAAAAAAGTGGGATGGAGGGGTTGGGAGTAAGTGGCATGAAAAAGTGGGATGGAGGGGTTGGGAGTGGCAAGTGGTGGCTTGAGATGGGTTAAGTGAGGTAAATAGAAGATTGAATGAGGATGTGATATTTTATTGGTTAAAGTTAATTTAGTGGGTGGAGTGTGGTACTTATGAGTTTAGGAGTAGTGGGGGTAGATGGGAATTTGGGGTAGGGTAGAGAAGTGGAATGAGGCCGGGCAGAGCCAGAAATCGCGAAAGACTGCTAAAAACAGTCGGTGAAGTGAAAATCACTAGCAGGTAAGAATGGAGCTAGTGATATGTAGCAAAGACAGGAACCACTGTAATAGTGGGATAAGGATGTACGCTTTAGAAGTCAACTACAGAGAAGTTGAAGACACAGAAATAATATAACAGTGAAAGTCGGGCATAGTGTAAAAGTACTAGTGGGGTAGGTAAGTTGGATGGAGATAGGAGGGGACAGAAAGGGAGAATAGAGCAGAAAGTTAGCTCCAGTGAAGTGAAAGCAGTTTAACATTAACAGATATTTACCATGAAATGTGTTGAATATTAACCTGCAGTAAAAAGATTCTTAACCTCTCTCTTCTCCATTTTGTGTCATAACAGTATTTCCTGTAGTGGACCCTGTCTTCCCATTGTCAGGCTCAACATATGCAAGTTTTAGTTTTGCTGTCAGGCTTTCCAGTGAACAGTGTGTATTTATTTCCTTAAGTACTGACCAACTTAGTCTTATTTCAACCTATGAAATTGTCAAACATTTTCTCTAGTGTTGCAGATCAGAACTATAATTTTTCTGCCACATAGCTTTTACTTGTTGTCCATATCTCACAGTTATATGTTATTACTGGAAAAACATGGCTTTGACTATGTGGAGCTTTTTTGACAATGTGATGTCTTTGCTCTTTAAAACCCTGTCAGATTTCTCCAAAAAGAAAGTGCCTTTTAATTTCATTTATTTTACATTTGTTAACCTGGTTAGTCTGGCTGGGCTTTTGGCTCATTTTCAGCAGAGAGAAAAGTTCCTCAGGACTAGAAAACAATTTATTAAAGTTTAGTAACATGGTAGTAACAATCAGCTATAGGATCTTACAAGCAAAGACCTGGAGAGGAAAAAAAGCTCCTCCGGCAACTCAATTATACAGAGTATTAACAATTGGCAGACAAGTATGTGAGTTGTTACAAACAAGGTTTTAAACAATTAGCAGACGAAAATGTGACTAGTTACAATATTATTTAGCTGCTTAGAGCAAAATGAGTTAATAGGCAGATGCTTATTTAAAGTGGGTAGGATCTAGTTGTATAGGAGTTTGGAAACAAGAAAGGAAAGTAAGAATGGCTAGTAGGAGATGTAGGGGAGGTAGCGTATAGGAGACAGACTAGACAGGTAGGTAGGTTGTTTTGAGACTGTAAGAATTAAGAGTGGTTGGAGATGGAGGAAGGGAAGAGGTAGAAGTGGGATGGCTGCATTTGCCATCTGCAGAGATCCAGAAAGCAAAATGTGTCCTGGCCTCCACTTCTTCAGTATCTACATTGAGAACTGACAGGAATAAGTGACATAGTTTGGCTTGTTGCTCAACATAAATGCTTTTGCACCTTCTACTTTCTCCTTTAACAACAGACTTGTCATCACTTCCTCATGTTCAGCCATCAGAGTGATATAATCTGCAAAGCCAAGGTTGCTAATATTTCCCCTAGCAATTTTGATTCTGTCATTTAGTTCACGTAACCCATCATTTCACTTGATAATATTTAATGTATATATTGAATAAACAGGGTGACAGTATACGGCCTTGTAATCTTTTTCCAATCCTGAACCAGTTAGATGTTCTGTATTCTGTTCTAGCTGCTGCTTTTTTCTGCATACAGATTCCTCGGGGGCAAATAATGTGACCTGGTATCTATACTTCTCTAAGAACTTGCCATAGAGTGTCATGGTTGACACAGTTGAAAGGTTTGAAGTTGTCAATAAAGCAGAATTTTTTTTTATAGATCTGTAAAGTTTCAGTAAGCTGCTGGTCTGTCACAGTGCATTCCAGATCTTTTTTAGTGACCATATAGAACTCTTCCATCTTTGACTACAAAGTATATAGTCAATCTGCTTTCAGTAATGACCATCTGGTAATATCCATGTGTAAAGCAGTCTTTTAGACTTGAGTGTTTATGACCTGTGAATTATCTTGGCAGCATTGCACCATATGCCTTGATTAATTACTACCTACTTTATCGTTCAAGTTACCTATAGTAAATGTTTTCTATTTTGATGATCTTTCCAAAAGCTGCTGCAGATCCTAGTAAAACTTGTTAGCCTCCTCTTCAGCATCAGTAGTTTGTGCATAAACTTTATCACTGAAGTGTTGAATGAGTTGCCTTGTAGTGTGATTGAGGTTGCCATTTGTTTGTGGTTGTAACAAAAAACTTATTTTGACACCCTTTTATTAACTATGATGGCTGCTCCATTTCTTCTGCAAGATTCTTGTTAAAAGTAGAAGATGTGATGGTAATCTGATGTAAAATGGCTCATTTTGGTTAATTGAAGCACAGGCAGGTACATTTGCACTGATAATGATCTGATGTAAAATGGCTCATTTTGGTTAATTGATGCACAGGCAGGTATGTTAGCACCTCACTTTCTTGCATGCATCGAAGTGGCCCTTGGAGTTTTTTCTACATGGACCAAGTGCTTTCTCCATCACGATTCACAACAGTATACCTTTCAGTTTCAACGTTTATTTTCCCTTCCTTTAGGAAATCCCTAAACCCTCCTATAGCCCACGTCTTAGTGACCTTTTATGCTTTTCATTTTAGGTCATTAATTACAAGCAAATCCTCATAGGTTCATAGGTTGATACTAGGCTATCTGCCCTAGGGCATTTATAAGCCTAGCCTGAGTGTGTTTGGCTTTCGCCACCCTTTTATATTACTTGACTGTGCCTCTGTATAGTAGGTCACAGAAGGTAGCCCTTTTACGGTTAGTTTACTGTACCTCTGTCAAGCAGGGACACAGAAGAGATCCCAGGGGTAAACTTATGATCTCTCATACACTCGTCAAGATTTCTCTTGAAGAGGGTCAGTGAGTGGGCTCTGCCTAACATGGTTTGGGATTTTGTTCCAGAGTGAGGGGAGCCTCTGGGATATGAATCTGTCCCTCCAGCATGTCCTATTTATTTCTGTGCTGAGGTTCAAGTTCCTGGAGCGTGTAGCTCTAAGGGATTTGGATTTCCTGAGGTGAAACATGTCCATTAATTCTGGGTTGGACATGGCTTTATACGTCAGACACAGATCGCCTCTGAGTAGGCGGTACGCAGCTGAGTAGAGCTGGAGTTTCTTTAGCCGAACTGCATAGGTCATCTGTTTGAGCCCCTTGATCCTCTTGGTGAGATACTTTTGGGGTCTTTCCAGTTGCTGAAGGTGTCGGGTAAGGTACATCCCAAACGGGGCATTGTACTCGATTATGGGCCTGATAAGTGATGAGTAGAGGGGCACAATGACCTCTCTTGATCTAGATGCGAACCCTTTCATGATAAGGTGGGCTATATAGAACGTCTTTCTAACCATTTTGGCAACGTGATTGTCAAATGGGAGATTGCTATCTACTTGGGTCCCCAAGTTCCTAATTACTTCTTCCGTACTTAATGGATTACCACCTATGTGGTCATTTGTGGGCACTTTAGGGGATGACTATACACTTTTTGGCATTTAGCTTTAGGCTATGGCTCTGGCACCAGTTATCCGTCTCTGTGAGACCCTTTTGGAGGATGCTTGTGTCAGCCGGAGAGTCGATTACAGCACCCAGTTTGCAGTCATCTGCGAACTTGGTCAGCCATAGTCCACCCGTGTTAGCCTGTACCTCGGAGAAATATATACCGAACAAGAGAGGTCCCAGGACTGAGCCTTGTGGGACACCACTTTGTAACTGGTTTAGAGTCTGACATGGCACCTGCTATTCTGACCATGTGGGTTTTCTCCCTGAGCCAGTTTGCAACCCATCTTGTGACATCGGGGTTGATATTTAAGCTGGTGAGCTTATTTATGATGCCTGAGTGGGATATTGTGTCGAAGGCTTTTGCGAGGTCTAGGTATGCTGTGTGGACTACCTTCCCTTCATCTATGGCTTTGGTAACTGTTTCAAAAAAGTCGACCAGGTTCAAGGAGCAAGATCTGCCCTTAACGCTGAATTGGGTAGGATCCAGTGTCTGGAGGTTTCCAGTGTCTTTGTTTATGATTTCCATGATGATACGCTCCATAGCTTTGCAGACCAGGCTAGTCAGGCTTATAGGGCGATAGTTTCCGGGGTCTGTTGTGGCACCACCTTTGTGGAGTGGGACCACTGTTGCTGTACGCCATTCCTTGGATACATATCCTGTAGTAAGGCTGAGATTGAACAGTGACTTTATATGAGGGTTTAGTTCTTCTTTGAGCTCGTGTAAGACTCAGCCCGGGACACCGTCTGGTCCCATTGATGCTGTGTTTTTTGCTTTGGAGAGGGCCCCTCTCACCTGTGCATCTGTGATCTCAGGAAGGCTACACTCTGTTGGGATAGACATTTGCTCTTTTTGGGGGGGGGGGTTGCACTGAACCTTTCTGCCAGGATGTTGGCAATGTCTGTGGGTTCAGTGTATTTTTTGTCATTTTGCACTAACTCGGAACGTATTGTACTTTAATGTGAATTGTAAGCAGTCGTGGCTGTATTAGTTCTAATAATCATTAGTTGAGGAGATTCCCAGCTTGCTTCTTCTTCCTAGAGTGTAATTGGGCTCCTTAGCCTTCAGACAGGCTCTGTTGCTGCTATTCTGGTGGATTTGATGTTACTGCTTGAAGCCCATTCTGTAACTTGACCTTCGAGCTCTCTAGCTACATGACCTCCAGAGCTCTTTTTGTCCACAGTATGAGGATCTGTGATGTTGACTGTACTTCACCTATTTATGTTCTTCATACTTTGTAAAACTCTTTTTAGGATGCAGTGTTAGAGTATGCAAAGCTCCCAAAAGCATACCCTGGGATACCATTTACTTATTGTTTTTTACACTGTGCGTCATGCTGTCCTTATGGCTTGTAGGCAGATGTGATTTCTTATGCAGGTTTCTTTCACATTGCTAGGACTCAGGGGTGTAGTCCATTGAGAACTCGCCCCCAAGAGTCTAAGCTTGAAACTTTCCCTCCTGAAATGAGGAAAAATCCCAATGCCTCATGCGAATGTTTGTTGTAATGAAAGATTTTGATTAGCAGTGTCATTTTCATCACCATATCCATCTCTGTCTCTCTGCCTTGTTCTGATTGGCCAGGGTAATCTTCTTGCACTATGCTCATGTATTTTTTTCTCTGTCTCCTTTTCCTGCTGTGTACGTTAGTGCAGGCTTATAGAGATCTTCACAGCATTGTGGGTAAAAGAGGGGATGGGTCAGGCAGCCTGGGGAAGTTGTATATGTTAGATTAAGTTCGGATAGCTGTGGTCCTGAACGTTTTGATGATGATGATGATGATGATAGAATTGCAATTCAGATTTGTTGTTAGGGTAAGTACATAATGTTAGGTTGTTTACATGCATGTGCTGATTTAAACAGAGACCTAATTGGTTGCTTAACTGGTTATTAGGTGAAATGATAAGCTGTGTAAGATTTGCTTGCTTAAAATTTGAAGAGTCCTGCAACCTCTAATTGCATACTGTGTAACTTTTGAGGATTTTGCTTAAACAAGAAAATGCCCAAGTTGCCTCTGAAAGTTGGCTGCTCGTCTGTATTGTTTCTCATTAACAAGGACTAAACATTAGGCATGATTCTGTAGTTTAATTAAACCAGTTTTTGCTGTTGATTGCTGCATGTGCAGATAAGAACATTTTGTTTTCCTTAGCTGCTGTTCTAAATTGTAATTTTTTTGTCTTGTTTAGAACCAGCTGGGAATACTGTGGGCAGGCAGGGATGAGATCGATACAGCTCAGACTTATCTCGAGGATGCGGAAGCTTTGTATAATGAGTACATGAAAAAGGTAAGGTTTCAGAAGCTGCGTTATTCAGAAAGCCAGGGATTTCTCACACCTTTACTTAGAGAATACTGAAAAGTGCCTGATTGCAGGAGCTTTTGTTACTAATTTTGCAGTGAAAATTCCTTCAAAATGTAGTATTTTATTTGTTGCTGTTCTGATGTTGCTGTCTTTCTTTCATTATTTGCTGCTGAGTTGCATCTGGCTCCTTTAACAACCCTGTGAACATCAATTGCCATCCACCAAGTTTACTAGGCAAGTAGAGAACTGAAGTAGATTGCTGGATCATTCTTCCATGTTGCACACAGCCACTAATGGCCAATTTAGAATCAGCAGTCCTCCTACCATATCTTTGGGATGTGGCTTAAAATTAGAGTACCTAGAGGTCCATGCAGACACAGGGACAGAATGCAGACTCTGCACAGCAGTCACTCCAGCCAAAAACCGAACCAGAGATCCTCTTGCAGAAAGTCAACATTGCTGCTTACAGTGTCACCCAGCTGTCTTTAGCCTTCATAAAAAGTAAACATAACTGGTTAAAATGAGCAGTTTTTAAAGCTATACCTTTTTTATTCCATTTTAAATGGGTAGGCAAATACACTGGTGTGTTCAGCCAGTGAGTTGTAAGTCAGAAGGGGCAGAGATGCCATAGAAGTGATTCACTATATGCACAAGGTGAAATACAGATCTGTATTAAACATGGTAATGTATGTGTGCGTGTGATTCATGAATGGGCTCACACATCTTTCTGCAGGTAATTCATTCAGTTATTTGGGCAATGTAGAGCATACTGAAGGTTGTCTGTGTGCTGTATATTCATACTTTTGAGAATGGTATCAGATGCAGACCAACAACTAGGATTTGAAGGGTGCACCATACAACAGCATGTGTATTAGTATACTGCTTAAGTATGTTTGCATGGGGGGTTGCAAAAGAAGCTTTAGGGAGCACATGCACACATACATGCAATATATATATATATATATATATATATATATATATATATATATATATATATATATATATATATAGGTATCTGAAATTTTGATAACAGGCTCTCTGCACTGTGTTTCACTTGAAGTATGTGTGTTTCAGTAGCATTACTGTTGATGATAAATATGCACTGTAGGAGCTAGCTGAACTCTTTTCCAGTTGTGATGTGGGTTTGTGTGCAGCTCAGCAATATTGAAGCAAGACAGACCAGAGCAAGAATGGGCTCTGCACTCTGTCAAATGCACGTGCAAAGTGTGCTGTGAGGGTTAAAACGAAGACATTTTATTCTAATTGGAGCGCTTCGACTTCAATTCAATGCACACACTCTCACACCTGCAGATGTAATAAATTACAAAAAAAAAAAAAAACTGCCAATCATTAGCGGACCTGTGTTCTGCTGTGTAAAGCCAAAAGACAAACCACAACAACAACAACATACCAACATAGTACTTGTAGTCTGAACTCCAGCTGATGTTTGTAGGAGTAAGGATTGATGTAATCTCATTACCAGTAAACAAACTGTTAGGTTTCTATTATCCCCTTTTTTAAAAGCTTAAAAGATTCCGTTCGTAGTATCCGTGCCTATAATGTTATATCAAGTCACTGTAAATTAACCTTTTGTGCTGACCATGGGATGTTTATATCAGAATCAACTTTTTTGCATGTGTTCTAACATATCTGAGAAACAAACTTTTCGGTATTTTAGCTTTAAATCAGTCCATATATTTGGGTTCTTCGTACTTTGAGAGAATTTATTAGGGTGACTTACATTGGATGTCTGGCCTTAATATTCGGACTGTTCTTGCTGCATTGCACCTTGTGTGATGCCATGAGTCTCTCTGCAGCTGTAAATTGTCAGTTTTTACAGCCTCTGTTTTTGTGCTGTAGGGCGGGCTTTGACACTTGTATTCCTGTAATGTCAGGTTCGACATTTTGGCTTTTATGTATGCTTGCACTTTCTCGTATACTGCTTACCTTAGCCAACAGATTCTTGGCTTGGTTGCTTTACCAGCAGTTTCATCTTCAGGCTGCAGACTGTCCCATGACTTTTGGATTGTTACTATATCTTCTATCAGTAAATCTGAGCTCTGCAAAGGGGTTCAGTCTCCCTTAACCGTTGGGACTTGCAGCATCACTCTTGTGATGCTTGTTGGATCAGCTTTCCCAGGACCCACTCGTTCCTTCCCAGTATACCAAACATCTATCATTCTCACAACATAAAACACATTTGGCTGGATTTGAAATGACCACTTGCTGCTCACTGCAGGTTTGTGATTTTTACAAGGTTTCAAGCTGATAGCCTTATCAGGTATTGTTGCCTGGGTGTTGATTTTTCTTTTGGGTTGTGCAGTGGCTTTGTCCTTTTCTTCCATCCCACGTATCCGATAAATGCAACTTTATTTGACATTTGTTAATGTGTTTCAGCAAATACAGTACTTGTGCCTACAGTTACTTTCCTACTATCAGACAAACATTCCTGTTTGTTTTCCTACTTCCCAGCTTCCATCTAACATTTAGCGTTATTCCCAACAACTTTTCTCACTCTCCTACTGCTTTGTACTCTCTCCATTCCTACTCCGACCCCTGCCCACAGTACCCTTCTATTATACATTTTGACTTCTACGGTCCACAAATAAACCCTCACTATTTCCTATCTTAACTATATTCTCTTACTGTATCCTTTCAAAACCACGTATTTCTTAAAATTTAGAAGCCTAAGAGAAGATGCCAAGACAACCTAGCTCTTCCTTCACAGAAAATGCTTCCTTCCTACCTACCTTTTAACAGCTTTCAGACTTCACCACCAATAAATATCCAGCAGGCCTGCAACGACTCCTACTTCCCCACAACCTGTCATCAGTACAGTACCCGATCCCTTTACTTAGTGAAGCTACTCCTCAGCTTATCCTGTATTCTCCACCTGCTGAACCATTTCTCAGACTACCATGCCACCTGTCCAAACTTCATCCCTAAACTATCTACACACCTAACCTGTTTAATGATGCCCCTCACCTTTACCCCAAATATAGACTCAATTTCAACTCAAATCAAATTAAGTGAAAAAATACTGTCCAAATAACAAGAATCAGTAATACCCTAGTATTACTAAAAGCCTCCTAGGAGGTAACATTCACTCTCATCCTGTCCCCACCTATCACAACCAGCATCAAGACAGTTCCCTTCCATAAACTACTTCCTAAAACAGTCAGCCTCCCACCTTGTTTAAGAAGGAAAACTACTGAACCTACATGCCTAGATTACCGAACATAAGCCTGATATTCTTGCTGTAACTGAAACTTGGCTTAAACCTAACTATGTCATCATCTGCAATAAGTGCATAAAGAGGAATGTGGTGGTATTGCTTTAATATTTTTCAACAACTACCATATTGTCCCTTACAACAAACAGTACCAACAATTCATTTCAGCAGAGGTTATTTCTGAAAATAAGAAAATATATATATATTACTGTCTTTTACATCCCTCCTGGTGATGGTACAGCTACACTGGAAGATATCCTTCATTGGATAGCCATAACAATTCCACAAGAAAAAATATTACTAGGTGATGTCAGCATCAATGCGTTGGACATAACCTCTAACTGCCCTACATCCTGCATGAACTTGTACGGTTTCACACTCCTAATTAATATTCCACAGTATAGCAAGACATCAGACTTCATACATAATAACAATTGGCAATTACTAATTAATTAACTGAATTAAATGAAAAATGTAAATGTTTGTAAAGTTTATATAATTTCTAATTAATGGATTAATCCATATTAGATTGTATCTTAATATCACATCTTAGTAAATTTACCAGTACAGGTAATATCAGATCTTAGTAAATTCACCACTACTGGTACAATGTCAGACTGTGACCATCTCCCAATCTGTACGCACATTTACTTAAACAGTATATTTATGAAACAATATTCAACTTCTCCAAGTTTAACCCAGAAATATTTACTACTACTCTGTCTGTTAACTGGAACATCCTAAAACCCCTCCACTTAGATGTTGCTGTAAGTGAATTTAATACAGCTCACCTTAGTATTCTGAATAGCCTTGCACCTCCTAGAAGGAAGAGAATAAACATAATGCTGTTTGGCCATCCAAAAAGAGTAGATTGCTAATGCAGGATAGAAAAAAGCATGAGAGGAATGGAAAAAATATAAAACACCGCAGTATCTCAAACTTCAGAATGTTCTACAGCAGTATTAATAAGAAAATGTATTTACTTATTTAGTTATTGACATTTGATAATTCGGAAAGTCTGACTGGGTAGAAGCCTATTTTTAGTGGTGGCCCGGGGAGAAAAGCTCCAAATTATTGCAAAACATTTTAAGAACAATTTTAGTCTTCAAAAATAAAACAAAAACATCTACAGTTTAAATGTTAGACATAATATAAAAAATATTGGTTAAAAATTGATACAAGATAGATATATGACAATCATTTAATATTTAGAGAAATGTTATATAGTTTTTAGAGAAATTAAAGATAAGTTAGTCTAATAAAAATATGAATTGCAATATGAAGTGAGGGAAAAAAACAGGCTTATGATGTATTTAGAAGTGAGGGAAAAAACAGGCTTATGATGTATTTAGAGAGAGAGTCAGGGAAGAGAATTAGCAGTAAGGTGTTATAAGGAATGAAAAGGTGCTTGTTCACATTTAGGGATATAGTTTGTCCTAGTTTTGAGCAAGAACAGAGTTAGATTTTAGCTAGGAAGTCTTTGAGTGGTTTTGAAAGATGGGAGAGTATAGACCTGATGGGTACAGGTGAGGAGTTCCCGGCCTTGGCACCCTTGTACGAGTACATACAATGCCCAGCAGATTTGCTAGGTTTGTTCTGGTCCCTGGATCACAGTTACTGACTAGGAAAATAGTTGTGTAGAACATTTTAAGTGCTGGACAGGCAGATGGATGCAGAATAATTTTATAGGTGGTGATAAGTTTTGTAAATGTTAATATGGCAATTCTAACCAATTTAGGCTTTGCAGTGCTGTACAGTGGTGGGTTCTGAGAGGAGTATGTGCTTCAAATTTAGCAGCTTTGTTATTGCATCTGTGAAGTTTTAATTTTTATTAAGTCTGGAGGTTAGTAAGGATGGGAGTGCCGTAAAGAAGAGTGGGGAAGGAGATAAGTAGTGGTAAGTGTAGTTTTATTGCCATTGGTAAGAGTTTTTGGCTCCATAAAGCATCCCTAGTTTTTGATGAGTTTTTCTTATGTGATTTTGTGCATGCAGGTCGAATGTAAGCTTATCATGCAGTGTCACCCCTTTTGCTATTAGAAGTATTTCTGTGGTCGTATTATTGAGAGAGGATTTAAATTTTTTTTTTCATGAGAGAGAGAGATTTGGGGAAAATAGTAGTAGTTTAGTCTTTTTTTGTGGTGAGCATGAGTTGAGAGTGTTAGTACAGAGAAGGTCAGAAGGAGTTGCATTTTGTTTTTGTAGATTTAGAAAAGGCATATGACAGGGTGCCTAGGAGGAGTTGTGATATTGTATGAGGAGGTCGGGAGTGTCAGAGAAGTATGTAAGAGTGGTACAGGATATGTACGAGGGTAGTGTGACAGTGGTGAGGTCTGCGGTGGGCTTGACAGATGCGTTTAAGGTGGAGGTGGGATTACATCAAGGATCAGCTCTGAGCCCTTTCTTATTTGTAATGGTGATGGACAGGTTGACAGACGAGATCAGACAGGAGTCCCCGTAGACTATGATGTTTGCAGATGACATTGTGATCTGTAGTGAGAGTAGGGAACAGGTGGAGGAGACCCTGGAGAAATGGAGATATGCTCTAGAGAGAAGAGGAATGAAGGTCAGCAGGACTAAGACAGAATATGTGTGTGTGAATGAGAGGGAGGATACAGGAATGGTGAGGATGCAAGAAGTAGAGGTGGCGAAGATGGATGAGTTTAAATACTTTTTGTAAAATGTGCTACTCACTGATAAGGTAGCGGTGAGCAGAAAAATCAAACCAAGTAAAAATCACACCGCTACTCCACAGCTGTTTCAAATTTGAAGTATTTCATTAAAATATTTTAAATGTTTTAAGAACGCTTAAATAGCACTTCACAAGCAATTTAAATCTTCTCGGTAAGAGAGTTGCAACAATCAAATACTAATGTTCTGATTGATGATGTTCCAAGATCACTCATAAATTTTATCAGTATTGTATTATAAATTTTCCAAGATTTATATTGTTATAATCGACTACCTTTGCGTTTTTTTACAACTTGAGCGCAGTACTGTTTCTCACTAAGAAGAATTACCTTGCTTAGTGACATCCGAATATTTTTGGCGCTCTGGCCTGGGAATTGCTTGTGCTACTGAGAGCTTCAAGCCGAAGAATACTATCATATGTTGCAATACTGACAAAATTTCTTAACTTGTGAAATTTTTAAAGTGGTTACTTTGAGTGATGTTGGAACATCGTCAATCAGAACACTGGTATTTGGTTGTTGCAGCTCTCTTATTGAGAAGATTTATATTGCTTGGTGGTCAACCAAGCGTTTGAAGCACTATTTAAGCGTTCTTAAAAGCACTTTAAATATTTTAATAAAATACTTCAAATTTGAAACAGCTGTGGAGTACCAGTGTGATTTTTACTTGGTTTGATTTTTGTGCTCACTGCTACCTTATCAGTGAGTAGCACATTTTACAAAATTTATTTGCTTCCTGGTGACATACTCACTGAACATGGTGGAAAGAATTAATGAAAGGCCAATAACTGATGGACATAAAAGAAAATACATTCCGTGCTCTATCAACTCAGAAGTAGAAACTACAGGAAGGGCTGCTAACCCACTACTTCAAGTTAATTATGATAATTTCTCTGAACATGTCAGGACTGATGTTGTAGAAGAGGCTAATTTTGATGTTATTTTCGGAGAAGTGGAAGCAGCTGCATATCGCCTGAAGAGGCTTACTTGGCAAAGATATCATATGGAAGCAAGCATGCACAAACAGGTTAATTCCAAGAGGAATGAGAGTTAAATGCATGCCTAGCTATGGCAATCAATATCCGGAGCTACTGGCAAAGTGGCAAGCGATAAATTTAGAAACCAGCTTCCGCTATATGCGTTTACTGATAGACTTTTTCAAACTAGAGGAGTAAAGGATAACGAATTTAATCCAGGAGAAACAAGCTGAGCTGGAAAAGCTTAGTCTATCTGACTCCCAGCTAATGAAATTGGAGAATTTACAATTTAATGTAAATATATATGAGACAAGAATAAAAGAACAAAAGGTTAAAAAAACTGTCTAGAGATATTATGGACTTTAGGCAAGGCCGGATATTCAAATGGCCTAGAGAAGAAAGGTGGAATGACCCATATCCAGCAAAGAGGAATGAAAGGAAGAACAATATAGGAGGAGTAATAGGGGAAGGCAGTCTATAGCTAATAAAGAGCATACACCTCAGGAAGATCTACAGGCGACATCTGTTCAATTAGAGGCCATAGATAGGGCACAAGGAAATGTTATGGAAGGCCTAAGTATTCGTATGGACATCCCCCTGGAACAAGGGGAAGTAAGTAATGAAGTAGACATTCCGGAAGGGATGACGGAGAAGGTTAAAGATATAGGTACTCTCCCTAAAAGAGGGGTAAACCATATTCCATTGAATCAACATTTACCGGTTTTCCTGAAATAAACTTTTCACAGGAACCCTTGTTCAATGAGCCAAGACAGAAAACGCAAGAAAACAATGAATTAACTATGAATTCATTAGTTATCAACTTATCTTCATATTCCTTGAAATAAGTGTGAAACAAGTCTACTGGAGAGAGGTCTTACTTTTATTCCGTCTCTGAAGTCGGATTTGAACGAATTTGCCTTAGAGATGAAATATTTTGCACATAATGTAACACTAAAAAGTATTTTTGGGAATAAAGAACAAGTTAGTAAAACATTAAAGAAACCAAGTGTTTTTACGCCCATGAACCTCCCAGTAGTAGAGCTTTTTTCTCGCATGTGTATAGATGCAGTAGAACAACTGAGAATGAGTGAAGACGTTCACCATTATCATAATTTATCAGCTCAGGAAAGACCAGCCTTGATAGACCTACAATGGAATGATGCAATTGTGATTAAACCTGCAGATAAGGGAGGAGCTTTAGTAGTCCTTTCTTCAGAATGGTATAGAAATAAGATGGAAGATGTGCTCCATGATTCAGTGACTTATCAAGAGATTGATGCCTGTAACTTAGAGAGGAAGATTGCCAGGACCCAAGACCTAATATATTCCATGCTAATGGAAGGTAGCATAACTGAAGAACAATACAATTTCTTTAAGGTCGACCATCCAACTATTCCATCCATAAGCGGATTACCGAAGGTACATAAAGATGCTTTAAATCCACCATTAAGACCTATAGTTTCAGGCCAAGGCTGGTTGACAGAAACCATGTCACTTTTTGTGGAGAAAAATCTCAAAGAAATTTTGTCTAGAGTACCCAGTGTACTTAGAGATACAGATGATTTCATGGCAAAGTTAATGTATACCATGGAAACATTGGAAGAGAAGGAAGACTTGCTATTGATTACCATGGACATCACAAGTCTATTTACATCAATTCCTAATAATTTTGGCATAGAAGCTGTGAGAAAGATTTTGGAGAAAGAAAGTAAGGAAAAAGCGAATGTCAACCTAATATGTACATTGTTAGAAATTGTATTGGATACAAATTTTTTTTACTATGGGAGCCTTATTTATCGGCAACGCTGGGGGGTTGCAATGGGCACACCATGTGCCAATAGTTATGCAAATATTGTCCTCTCAGACCGGGAAAGTAAATAGATCCTTAGTGACTACAATCCATGGTTTAGGAATGTGAAGTTCTATAGTCGCTTTGTAGATGACCTCTTCCTTCTTTGGAGAGGGAATGAATCACAATTTCAGTCATTTTTGCAATATCTGAATGGGACCACAACATTTTTGAAATGTACTAGCCAAGTATCATGTGATCGAGTGAATTTCCTAGATCTTAATGTCATGTTGAATCGAGAAAAAAAAATAGAGACAACACTTGATAGGAAATCTACATGGAGAAATCATTACCTCCATAAAAGTAGTATGCACCCAAAACATATAACTAATAATATTATGAAGAATGAGCTTATAAGAATTAATAAGAGGTGCACACAAGAATCTGTGATTCAGCAAGAGGTGACACAATTACAAAATTGCTTACAAGCACGAGGGTATTCGAAAAGAGATACAGACATCAATATCCATGAATTTCATAGAAGGAATAGACAGAAGATAAAACCTGATAAGGAAAATGAGCGGAATCCATCTCCTATGAGGCTATGCATTACTTATAGTACAGATAACAGACAGATGAAATTGACAAATTTTGGCCAATCCTTGCTCAAGATTCCAAAATATGACCTATAGTGGGAGATATACCACACTATAGTTACAAGAGCAAGAAGAATATCAAATGCCTCCTATGTATGAAAGATGGCTTTCAGAGACCTACTATAATAGGTAAGAAAGGAACTTTTCAGTGCGGCAATTGTTCTGCTTGTAAATACATTGATAGTAGCAATACCTTTAGATGTCCAGGAATGAACAGAGACTTTATTTTTAATTGCAAGGCAACATGCATCACCAAAAATGTCATTTATTTAGCCACATGCAAAGACTGCCCTTCCTATTATGTTGGGAAGATGAATCCGAACTTCAGGAAAAGAATCTTACGACATATAGGAGACATTAGAAGAGGAGATATCTATAATGCCTTGGCAGTACACGTATTGAAATTTCCTAATCATAGCTTTGCTTTCAAAGCTATTGAAAGAATACCTGAAGATATCAGAAGAGGTGATATTGTCAACAAAACGAGACCTGTGAAACAAAATGGATAGTTAATTTACGAGCAGACCGAGCTCCCAGCCTCAATGCCTTAATTACGCTTAGACCCATGCTGAAAGCAAGGAGACCTACGATTGGTTGAAAAGTAGGCGTGTCGTTGGATAACAACAACAAGTGGATGGCGCCAACTACTAAGAAGGTGTTGTCTGTCATTTTGAATTCTATTGGTGGAGATTTCAGAATAAATACACGTAATGGTGTCCCAGTTCATTATGATCTGATGAAGGAAAATCCAAAAGCGCTCATCGTATGTTTGTATGGGACGTTTCATTCATTTTGCATTTGGAAGTGATTTTATACTAGAAGTGTTACTTTTGTCCAGGCATGCTTGTGCAGTTGAACTTAAGGCTCTAAGCTTCCTATTTGGAGGAATTTGTTGTTTATTCACTGTTAACGCTTGGCGTTTGGCTTGAGAATCATTTGTGCTACCGAGAGTTTGAAAAGCATTGCTTGTGCAGTTGAGCTCAAGGCTCCAAGCTTTGTATTTGGAGGATTCCGCTACTTTACTTACATCTAACGCTTGGTATTTGGCTTGGGAGTTGTTGGTGCTGCCGAGAGTTTGAAAAGTAAGAATTTTCTTATATGCTGTGTTATTGGCAGAACTTAAACTTGCAAATTGAAGATTTCTAAGTTACAGCGTTCATTCTTTGAAAGAGATTGAAACATCGATAGTAGTTGTAAGTTCATTTCATCTAATGGGCTATATGCTTTCATCAACAACTAAAAGTTTTCCAAGATTTATATTGTTATAATCGACTACCTTTGAGTTTTTTTTACAACTTGAGAGCAGTACTGTTTCTCACTAAGAAGAATTACCTTGCTTAGTGACAACCGAATATTTTTTGGCGCTCTGGCCTGGCAATTGCTTGTGCTGCTGAGAACTTCAAGCCGAAGAATACTATCATATGTTACAATAGTGACAAAATTTCTTAACTTGTGAAATTTTTAAAGTGGTTACTTTGAGTGATGTTGGAACATCGTCAATCAGAACACTGGTATTTGATTGTTGCAGCTCTCGTATTGAGAAGATTTATATTGCTTGGTGGTCAACCAAGCGTTTGAAGCGTTATTTAAGCATTCTTAAAACATTTTAAATATTTTAATAAAATACTTCAAATTTGAAACAGCTGTGGAGTAGCAGTGTGATTTTTACTTGGTTTGAGTTTAAATACTTGATCAGTAGTTCAGAGTAATGATGAGTGTGGAAGAAAGGTGAAGAAGAGAGAACAGGCAGGATGAATTGGGTGGAGAAGTGTCAGGAGTGATTTGTGACAGACAAGTACCAGTAAGAGTGAAAGGGAAGGTCTACAAGAGGGTAATGAGACCAGCTATGTTATATGGTTTGGAGACAGTGGCATTGACAAAAAGACAGGAGTTAGAGCTGGTTGTGGCAGAGTTAAAGATGTTAAGATTTGCACTGGGTGTGACGAGGGTGGACGGGATTAGAAATAAGTATATTAGAGGGTCAGCCCAGGTTGGAAGGTTTGGAGACAAAGCCAGAGAGGCAAGATTACATTGGTTTGGACATTTGATGAGGAGGGATGCTGAGTATATTGGGAAAAAGATGCTAAGGATGAAGCTGCCAGGTAACCGGAAAAGAGGAAGGCTTAAGATAAGGTTTATGGATGTGGTGAGAGAGGACATGCAGATGGTTGGTGTGACAGAGCAAGATGCAGAGGACAGGAAGAAATGGAAACGGATGATCTGCTGTGGCAACCCCTAACGGGAACAGCCGAAAGATGATGATGATGAGTTGTGAGTTACAAAGTCATATTTCAGTGGCTGTTGAGGCTTCCTGAGTAATTCTTTGGAGGTTGCCATGTTGTCAGATGTGCAAATGAGAGTGGAATCATCAGCGTATTGTACTAGGTTGGTCTGTTGTGTGGAAGTATAGATGATGATGGTGAAAATGTTAGAGGTTGAGGACGAAGAATGTTGCCTTGTGTCTGTGGTGGTGATGAGGAGGTAGGGAGAGAACGTGGAGTGCCATTTTACTGACTGATACCTGTTAGATAGGTAGCTTTTGAACCACAGAAAGATGGGCTGAGAGAGACATATATTAGGACATTTGAAATGGAAGTTTGCTATGACAAATTCTGTCAGAGGTTTTAGACAAGTCCAGAAATAAGGAAGATATTAATCTGCCATCTCTAGCGTTATTGATGCCAGTATCTGTATATGTTAGAAGGGCAGTAGTAGTATGGGAAGGACAGAAGCCATGTTGTGTAGGGGATAGCAGTTCTTCCTGCAGGAGATGGTCTAGCAGTTGTTTTTGAAAACATTTTTCAGGTATTTTGGTGAGGGGAGATAACTTTAGACCTACAGCAATCTTATTAATGTCTGTTGAATTTCCTCCTTTGTGTAGAGGGATAATGTGATTTTTTTCCAGGAGAGGGAACCTGGGATTCCTGGATTGACCTATTTATAAGGATTTTTATTTTTAAATGACAAACCTCTTTAATTTAATTATCACGTATGACATAGGCAGTCATATAATTATATAAATTAAAATAAACCATATTGACACAAATTTAGTTGCAAACCTTATACATCATTTATAATCTATCCAGGCATTGTCAGACATTGCATAGCTCATTCAAATCCTGCATTCTTTAAACCTCATTCCATCTCTGCATGTATTGTTTGCACAATTCCTGTTTTTTCTATGTAATTTGCTCCAACCCTTTTCTAAAGATCCCAACTCCAGTTATTTTTTCTCTGTTACTTTATTCACTGCTTTCTAGTAAATTTGGTTTAGACTTTGATTTCCATTTTCTAGTAATTGCTTTTTTGGCAGCCACCATAATTAGACGCAGCAGGGACTTACTTTGTCTAGGCAATTCTGATTCTGTATCATAGCTCAAAAAAAAAGAAATCATTTTCTTAGTTACACCAATTTGCTCACCCAGTATTACTGATAGAGTAGTCTGCAAGGAATCTTTAGAAGTCTAACCACGAGCAAAACTCAAAAAGCAAGCACGAACAGTTTCTACAGGAATAAAACGCCAGAATCGACTGAAAATAGTGAAGTCATAAACCGCTACTGTAATCCAAATATCCCTTTATTCGCACATACAGGATTTCATGAAGTTCCGTTGGTTACGGGACAAAATCCTGTATGTGCGAATAAAGGGATATTTGGACTACAGTAGTTATTTGTGACCTCACTATTTTCAGTCAATTTTGGCGTTTTATTCCTGGCGAAACTGTTCGTGCTTGCTTTTTGGGTTTTGCTCGTGGTTTTAATCTTTAAAAGTCTGCCAACTCATTATGCTCCCAGAAAATATGTTCCCAATGACCTCTTTCTTCCCCATCACACCTCCAACATTTGCTGTCTACCCAAGGAAAAGTCCTTTGGAGTCTACTTGAGGTGTAAAAATACCTGTATGAACACTTTCAAGCAAAGATCCTAAATCTTCTACACTTTTTGCATATCTGGGAGATATACATATATCCCACCATTGTTTATTTGTGAATTGCTTATCCAGTCTCTCTCCCCAATCCTTTCTAACTTCCTCTGATTGATTCTTACAGTTATCATGCAATATTTTGTATGCTCTACTAATTATTACTTTAATAACAGCAGTTTCTGTTCTAGATTTTACTAAAAGCTCTACCAGTACTGATATTTTGATTAGGGTCCCCCTATTTCGTTCTGTTTGCCTGTACTCTGATGTCAGTCCTTGATAAGGGAAGGCAGTCTGCAGTCCAAATAAATTCTTTGCTTCATCCCATTCTATTACCTTTCTCGCTCTAATTATTTGCTCCTAAATACCTTGGTTCTTTTGCCAGTTTTCTCCAGTAAATTCCAGCCTACTCTTAGCTGTTGTCTTTATCTGTAATTGCAGTCATCCCTATTGGCAGAATCTCCTTTCTCCGTTCGCGTGTTGGCTTAGTTCTTGGAATATTTTCTGCTACTTCATGAGTATAATATTCTGTTTTATTGTTCTCCTTAAGGCTGTGCCTCCAAAATCCCAGCCTCTCCTTGTTTCTTGAGCTTCCCTCCTGTTTCATTATCATCCCTTTCCATGTAATAGTTTTCTGCTTGTGCTATGTATAGGAGTCTTAACTGTGTACTTATGAAATACCCTTCAGATGCCTTAGAGATAGAATGCGGGAACACGTTTACCACATTAGGAAGGGTTGTTTGGCTAAACATGTTAATGAGACTGACTCTACACATATGTTTAAGTTCAGGATTATGGAGAGGCTGTGGGATACCTCTAGAGGTGGTGATGTCTCTAATTTAACAGAATCTAAAGAAAGCACCTGGATTATTAAATTAAGAGCCGATGTTTTACCAGGCCTGAATGGTAAGGTCCCCATTAAACCTTTTCTAAAAATGAGGAGACTTAAAATCTGAGCACTATAGTCTTCCATGGCCTTTATATCTGTGCTGTAATATATAGATTTTTGTATATATATATATATTTACTTTCTCTATGTCATGTTACATATATATGTCCTGTTTTATATAATGAGCTCTTGATTCATACAGATCAATGCCTGTCTATTGATTATATTATTATGTTTATGCAACACTCATCGCTATGCACTGAAGTTTTTATTCTTGTGTTTTCTACCAATATTGTTATTGATTATGATGCATCAACGACATCAGATGTTGGTTTGATATGTTTTAATATTAGCATATTTATGTTAAAGTACTTGAGTGCTTTTAGATGTTTTTTTTGATGAATGTGTATATAATTTTAGAATGTTTCTTTAAGGATTTGTGTTGTTTTCCCGCCATGGATTGTATTTAAGCCTGTTTTGTTAGAGTTGTAATTGGTCTGATGAAGCTATTAAAAAGCTCACCAACTGTATATGTGCACGCAATAAAGGCATTGATATTTATATTCTACTGGACTCTGTGGATTTCGTGAATGGTTGTTCTAGGACTTTTAGTCCTACCTACTTGGTCTACATCTGGTATTGAAGAGAATTGTTTATATCGGAGTTGGAACAGAAGTGTTTAAGTGACAAAACCGAACTCTGCTTTGCACCCGGTATTTTTGTTTGTTTTTACCCTTCAGATTAGGCAATTCCAAACTGCCTTGTTCAATTGAAAGAATCAGCTTATCCCATTTGACTGTTGCCATTTCCCCATCCAAGAGAAAATCCTTCAACTCTTTATTAATTGCTATCCACAACTTCTCCTCTGATTGATAAAAATATGCCTGACTTATGTATAAAACTAAAGGGCCGAAAAACATTTTAAATGCTTATATCTTGCTACCCATATCCAAATATCAGAGCTTCCAATTTCCAGTTTTTGTATTATCTTTTGGTTTAGTCTCTTCCCACATAACCGTAGCTGCCACACCATAATCCTTTTTAATCCATATAACTAAGTACTTCATTTTATCATGTTCCTGTAAATATGGATATTGCTGAACTAATTTGTGTGTGGGTACATAATTTACAGCTATTGCCTTTGTTTTAGCTTCATTAATTTTGTATCCTGAAAAAAAACTGAAACTGCCTTAGTGTTCCACAACACTGAAATGTCCTTTTCTGGTTTAATCGGGTATAAAATAATATCATTTGCAAATAGAGCCATCTTTTCTTGACTACCATACCAATTATATCCTTGAATTTCTGAGTCTCATTTTCTTTGCCAGTTCTAAATATAGTGCAAGTAACAAAGGGGAAAGTGGTTACCCCTGCCTGGTTCCTGTGCTCAAACAGAAATTATCCGAGAGGGACCCAGACTAAGAGAGGGTAGGCAATGCTACTCACTGTTATTTTTCATGTAGTAGCTTAGAAGGTCATCAACTGAAGAAGAGCGTGATTAAATTTAAAGAGTAGTTTTTATATAGAATGTGGGCACAGGTTTGAAGATTAAACTGGATGTGGTGATAATGTGGCTGTTGGGCAGGAGTGGGATTAGATGTTGAGGAATCCATGGTTAGAGATGTTACACTATCTGTAAAATAACAGTTGAACTGCACTGCAGTTTTGAGTGGTGAGTTATCGGGAGAGGAGGTTGGACTGAATATCTGGCCGGGATGTAAGATTTTGTTAATGGATGTCCAAATTTTTTTAGGGTTGTGTTTAGTATTATTCTAAAAGTTGTACTATAGATTTTTCTTCATTTATTTGCTTTTTAGTACAATTGCGAAGCATTCTGAAGTTTTAAGAAATTGCAGTGTTTTTTATATTCTTGCCATTCTTTCCTTGGTTTTTGTCTATTCTGAATTAGCATTATATCCTTTTTGGATAGGCAAATTGCATTCCTTGTCTTCAGTCTCTTCCTTCTAGGAGGTGCAAGGATATTTTAGAAAAGTTGTATTGAATTCAGTTATAGCATCATCTAAGGGGAGGATTTTTAGGAAGTTCCAGTTAATAGATGATAGCATAGTAATGAACATTTCGGGGTTAAACTTGGAAAGGTTACGTGTTTTATAAATATGCTATTTAACTGGATGTGTGAGATGTCATAGTCTTGCAGATTGGAAGACCATCACTGAGAGAGTCTGATATTGTACCTGTGGTGGAGTATTTGCTATGGTCTGATACTAGGATTCAGTCGGGTAGAGAATCTGATATCGTGCTATAATGTGTGGGGCTATTAATTTGTTGTGTGAAACCACATAAGTTCATGCTAGATGTAGGAGAGTTAGTTTGTCCAACCAATTGACATTCACATCACCTAGTAATATTTTTCTTGTGGAAATATTATGGATAGCCAGTGTAAGATATCTTTCAGTATAGCTGTATTGTCGCCAGGAGCGAAGGGCAGTAGTACATATTTGTTTATAATGTTTTATTTTGAGGAAACAATAAGAAGCTCTGCTGAACTGAAGTGTGGTGTTGGTTTGTTGCAAGATGAAACGTGGTATGTATTGGGTAATATTAAAGCAATACCACCACCTTTCCTCTTTTTATACTGTCATTATAGGTGATGATATAGCCAGGAGGTATAACTTTTTGGAGTCATTTATGCTGGGTTTAGGCCAGGTTTCAGTTACAGGGAGAACATCACATCAGGCTTATGTTTGGTAATCCAGGCATGTAGTTCTACAGTTTTATTTCCCATACTTCTAACATTTATTGCACCAAAAATTAGATCACCAGGGTTGTGGATTGGCTGCTGTTGGGTTAGAGAAGTGTGTGGGAGAAAGTTATCTTTATGTTAATTGTGATAGGTGGCACCAAGATTGTGGTGTATATCTCCTCTTAGAAGGATTTTAGGATGTTGGGGAATTATGCATACTTGTTTTTTGGAAAGGATTCTTGCACATGATTTTGTTTTGGTTTGAGTTGAAGTACTATTAATCAGCCTATATTTGGAATAAAGGTGAGGGGCAATTTGTTGGAATGTAAAGAGAAGGTATGAATAAGTGGGTGGGACAGAGTGGGAGAGATGTTGCGTGATATTGAGTCATGGCAGGATGAAAGATGGCACAGTAGGAGGAGGAGAATAGAGGATAAGCTGTAGAGCAGCGTACAAGAATCTTTATTTTATAGACGTCCAGTAGTGGGGAAGTAGCAGAAGGAAATGAGAAGTTGTAGGACCGTAGGAGACTCTGAGATGGTGGATTCTGACAGCTGGAAGAGGATAGGTAAGGAGAGAAGTATTTTCTACAAAAGAGGAGAGGTAGGTTGCCCTGGTATCTTCTCTGGAATGTAAGGAATAGAGGAGTATTAAAGGCTGGCGTATAATTATGTAGTCAAAATAAGTAGAAATGAGAGTTCATTTGGGAAAAGAGAAAAGATACAATGTAGAATAGATAGGTGCTGTTAGGGAGGGTTGTGATTATAAATGGAGGTAGTGTAAAACAGTATGGGAGGGAGAAAGATTGTTGGGAATGGGTGAAAATTTAAACATAGAGAGAGAAATAGGAAAGAAGAAACGGAAGTGAATGTATAGAAGTAGTAAGGTCATTGGGGAGGGTTTTGGAAGAAGAGTCATACCCCCGGATTCTGTATGCTATGCACAGCGTGCATGATTAGTGCGATCCAGGAGCAACCTGCAGGGACGTGCACGAGAGCTCCTGCACTAATCATGCATGGACTAAGCCCTGTTATGCAAATCACCTCATTTGTAGGAGAAATTCATGCAAATGAGGTGATTTTACAATCCAGGAAGCCTGCAATAGTCCATGCAAGACTAGTGGTCTTTGCAGAAATGTACTCGGTTAGTAACAGAGTACATTTCTGCAAAATCCGAAATGGAGCTATGACAGCTGCAGATAAAGGCTGCATATCATTTAGGAAGCATGCCAATGGCCAAGTATAAGGCCATTGGCATTGCAAACAATAAAAAAAACTTTTTTTTGCCGATCTCGGCTGTTTAAGCATAGGGCAGCGGCGCGCAAATGGGATCGGGGGGAAAATAATAAAATAAACCTAAAATAAGCATTCTAACTAAAATCAGTATTCTGCCATGCAAGTCAATGGCAGGCAGAAGATAACCTGGCCAGTAAGTAATGGCTACCAAGAGGGGAGGCTCAGTGTGAGACGTGTAACTATGCATTAGCAGGCAATCCTATGCAAATGAGGGAAAGGATAGTGAATCCCAGTTTTCCCCAGCATGTGAGGCAGGTCCCAACAGTGTAAGAGTAGGAATAGCTTGGTGCAAGCCTAGGAGTTAGTTGACATCATGGGGGGAGGTCTCAGGCATACTGTAAGCGGATTGGAGCCCTGTGGCTCGGGATTGCTCCTAGCTTAGCATAGCTAAGCTAGGGGTTGTGTCTAAACTTGCCTAGCACTCTTTTTTTACAAAGCCTAAGCGGGTGTGTGCACCGGGTTTTAAAGAAAAAAAAAAGTAAACCAGGAAATAGCAGCTCTGTGCACATTTGAGCACTCTGCGTAGCGCTACCCTGGCCATAAACAGGAAGGCAATGGGAGGGGAAAACAGCAGTAGGAAGGTAATCGAGGAGAACTAGCTTAGCTGGCAGGTGAAATGTATCAGAATCAGCCAATTACACAGGCAGCAGACCAGGCCAGCAGACCACTATAAACTATGTAGACACCTTTCCCCCTTGTTTTTTCCCATAAACTCTGCACCACTGGAGTATACAAATGGGGGAGTTTTACAAAACGAAAGCAAAACAAAAAATGTTAGGGGCTGCATTTGCCATCATAAACCAGCATGTGCAAGAGGCTGAGGGCGGTGAGGATGTGAATGCTGCCGACCAATCCTCAGTGAGGAGACGGAGAAGAGTGTACAGACCCAGGGTAACCTACCAAGGGCTACATGAGCTGTTGATAGTGGAGTGCTATAGGGTGGACAGGGACCTCCTACAGCAAATTGTTGAGCTGTGCCAGCCACACCTCACACACAGAACTAACAGAGGGGAACCCAGCCCAGTGGATACCAAGGTATGTGTAGGCCTAAAAATACTAGCTACAGGTACCTTCCAAAGGCCAACTGGGAATATGATGAGGATTTCACAGGCATCAGCATCCAGGGTACTCCCATCAGTTCCTGGATGCCATGTCAGCACATGTCGGTGAGCACTTGTATATCCCCAACACCCGTGAGGCGTTGGACAGCAATGTGCATCACTTCCACCAAATAGCAGAATACCCTGAGGTAGTGGGTGCAATAGACTGCACGCATATATGCATCAAAGCACCACCCGGTGAGTGGAGTAGGGTCTACATCAACCACAAGGGCTTCCCCTCCAATAACTGTCAGGTCGTGTGCGATGCCCAGGGCATAATAATGAATGTGTGTGCTGCCTGCCCTAGAAGCTATCACGATTCCCACATCTGGCATCTGACGCAGCTGTATCAGAGATTTGCCAATGGGGACGTCCCACACGGTCACCTAGTGGGGGATGCAGGATACGCACTGGAACCATGGCTGATGACACCCATCAGAAATGCACACGCACCCGAACAAGAACTCCATAATGAGGCACACGCGCAAACAAGAATCATAATAGAGCGTGTGTTTGGGATGCTCAAGTCACAGTTCCGGTGCCTGGACACATTTGGTGGAGCCTTGCAGTACTCGCCAACTACATGTACCCAAATTGTCCTTGTATATATGCCATGCTACACAGTATGATCCTGCGGAAACAGCTGCAGCAGGAACAGAATGGGGCAGGGCCACACAGCCCCCCACCATTGCCAAGACCTGCACAGAGTGAATCGTAGGAGGAGCAACCTGAGCCTGCCCCAGTAGGCAGAAGGAGGCATGGCCAGTATGCCCTGGCTTGGCAAAGAGGCCACTCCTAGCACATGCACTGACACAGTAGGGACCCAGGGAATAACACCTCTCTCTGCCTCGCACATACATTAAAAGGAATGCTAAACATGACACTACTTGTGCTCAACCATGTATAGGGAGTGTACTGTGTGCATCCAGCATAGGCAGCTCTGCAGCACCACCCTCAGTACTGGGGCACCCACAAGGTAAGTGACTCACACATGCCAGTCGGGGGGGGGGGTCACATACCCAACAACAGTCACAGCCAGCAGGACAGGTGTAGACAAACACAAACAAATGCTGTACTATGGCCTCTGAATGAGGTCTGTGGATAACCCCCCCAGGCCTACACAGACAGACTACAGCAGGCCAGGCAATTGGATGTCAGTTGTGAAGGCTAGGAAGTCAGAAACTAATATGTAGGTAATTTAAAAGCCAAGATCTGTAGTACACTGGTATGCCTCTAGCCAGCACGATAGGCAAGACTACAGACTAAAATGGAGTACTCGACATACCAGTACAGTCCTAGCAAATGTGTACAAGTGTCAGGTATGCCCCCCCCCCATCCTACGTAGACTTCTAGTAACAGGTGTGCCACCCCCACTCTTGTGTAGAAATGTAGAAATAATCAGGAGTGCCCTCCCCCCCATCCGACATAGAAATATAGTAACAGTCAGGTGGGTCCCCCCCCCCCCAAACCTGTGTAGAAATAGTCAGGTGTGCCCCCTATCCTACATACAAATATTGTAACAGTCAGGTGTGCCCCCCCAAACCTTGTGTAGAAATGTAGAAACAGTCAGGTGCCCCCGCTATGCAGAAATATAGCAACAGTCAATGCCAACTGAACGATGGATACCCTGGAGACGCATCATGCTCCCTGTCGGTGTACAACACAAAAATCAGCACCACAGTACAAACTACCTAGACTTGATCCACACATGCAGTACAGACGGCCATACTGGGCATGCTCACACACTTAAACACATGAAGGTCATGTTTGCAAACCAGTGGACCATACATATCTGGCAGTCGAAGTTCTTATTGCAGACACATGTCAGTATGCACCATTCCTGCCTTGCACACACACAGTGGATAGGAATACAGACATATACATATATATATATATATATATATATATATATATATATGGACAACACGCTATAATAAGCCAAAGGCAGACAGACATAGATGTATTGAAGAGGGTGACCGTGACAAGGAGCCATCCAGCCCTGTCCCACCCAGCACACAGCCAAAGGACCCCAAACACATGAGGTGCAGATGTCACCCACTGCAGATAATAGCCACCGTTATCTGTCAGCATTACAGACTAGGTGGTCCATGCGCCAGCTGTGCAACATGACTATACAAGAAAGTAGTTGAGTAGTAGCTGTATACACGTACCTGTGACATATGACCACATTTGTTCCCGCATGTAGCGTGTCAACCCTTAGATGAATGGGTTCTGGCCCATGCACACACCACCCTCCCTATAGCCCTACTATGACCAGCCTGCTGATGATCTCCATTGTGAAATACAGCCTTTGGAGAGCTGTAGCCCAGTAATCTCCATGGCACGTCCCATAACTGCGTATTGCTGTAGTGTGATGAACTAGTTAGGTAGGAGTTCTAACCCCAGACTTGGCAACTGTGTGTGTGTGTGTGTGTGTGTGTGTGTGTGTGTGTGTGTGTGTGTGTGCACACGCATGTGTGTGCGTCTGACTTTTGTGTAGAGAGCAATGCTTTTCAGGCGACTCACACTCCTTACAATTTATATAATATAAACAACTTTGGCAAGGCTGCTGAAGTCACCAACCAAGAAATACACCTCTGGGAGGATTTTAGCCCAGTAATCTCCATAGCGCATCCTGTAACTGCGTACTGCTGTAGTGTGATGAAGTAGTTTGGTAGGTGTTCTAACCCCAGACATGGCAAGTGTGTGTGTGTGTGTGTGTCTGTATCTCTCTGACTGTGTAGAGAGCAATGCATTTTAGGGTACTCACACTCCTTACAATTCACATACTCAACTTTGCCAAGGCTGCTGATGTCACTAACCTAGAAATACACCCCTGGGAAAGTTGTAGGCCAGTAATCTATGTAATGCGTCCAGTAACTGCGTACTGCTGGAGTGTGGCAGTTCTGGATGTTTTGTGTGTGTTGCAATGTGTGTGTATGGATGTTTTGTGTGTGTTGCAATGTGTGTGTACGGAGCAATACATTATAGGCTAGTCACACAAAGTATATTCCAAATGCCCTACTTTGGTAATCCTGCTGATGTCATCCATTGTGAAGTACACCTTTGGGGAAGGAGTTCTCAAGTAATCCCTGTGGTGTGTCCTATAACAGCTCCATGCTGTTGTGTGATATAGAGCTCGGTCAGGGCTTCTATACCCACACATGTCGGTTGTAGATGTTTTGAGTGCGTCTCACTGTCTGTGTAGGGAGCAATGCATTTTAGGCTACTCACTCGCAGTACATTTGAAATGGCCCTACTTTGGTAATCCTGCTGATTTCATCCATTGTGAAATACACCTTTGGGGAAGGAGTACTCCAGTAATGTCCGTGGCATGTACAATAACTGCGTAATGCTGTAGTGTAATAAACAAGTTAGGTAGGGGTTCTACTTCAAGACATGGCAGGCAAGTGTGTGTGTGTGTGTGTGTGTGTGTGTGTGTGTGTGTGTGTGTGTGTTTGTAACTCGTATCCTGTGTAGAGGTGGTTGTTAGTGTGTGACACCCGTGACCAATGTGGATTGGGTTTTGCATATTTCTTGTATGGTGGCCCTACTATATATCACAATGTCAACCGTACTGTAGCTGAGAGGCTGGGGTGCAAAGCCATACCCATACATGTGACATCAAGGCCAGGCAGTCACAGTTAGCAACCCCAGTATTATCCAGATCACACTCTCTCCCCATGTCTCATACACACACATGCCTAGGCAACGGCCAATACGTTGGTAGTACACTGCATATTGGCCACCAATAGTGATTATGGAGTGATAGCAGTGGGCTACAGAGGGCATGAAACCCTGCCCATCTGTCCAATATGCACGTACATGCAGACAGTGCACCTCCCCCATGTTTCCCAATGGACACCTGCACCACCTGTGGTGCCTTCACATGTGACCCACAACAGACATACCATGCCTGACAACATGCCCTGTATGGACAGATGCTACTGACACCAGGAATGCTGTTAGCATGCTATGAATGTAGGTGCAGGGTAAACCTGCTGCCCATTACCAGTTACTGCCACAGGTGGGCAAGACTGGCACATCTGATAATCCGTGTTCACAGCATGGGCTAGATACCCCAGGTACAGTTCCACATGTCACTGTACATGCATGTGGGAGGTGTGCACATCCCAGACACAGTCTGTCAGGACTAAGGAACACATACATGGCAGGCGATGCACAGCATTGGCCACACACAATAGTCACCCAGGTGACTGGATGGAGGATACAATACCCACCTGTGTGGGCAAATGCAGAAACTACAGCCCTGAGCCACAATGCAGACAATTGTCATGTGGCCTGATGCCAAGGTATACCCATCACCTACCCTTGTATAGCCTGCTGGCACAGTTAACCACCACACACCTGTGCAGACATGCACCCATGCGTGTCAGTACTGGCACCCAGTGTGTTGTATGGTGCATATGGCCACATCCACACTCGCTACAACCCCCATGGGCATACTGAAGCATGCTGTCCAGTGTCTGACACCTCTTCATAATCTTTGCCCTTACGACCTCCGTATGACCCATGTGGTGCATGTGATACCTGCACAGTGATGTGGTGTGGCAATCCCACTACTGATGAGATGTACTCCTGGCCCTGCCAAGAGTGTCAATGTGTGTGTCCCTGTTAGACTGTGGCTGTGTTGACACTGGCACCTGTTCATGCAGACAGGCACGTGTATGTCACCTACCTTATATGTACCGTATCCCTATTGCAGATGTCACTCACCATCACATACATGTTCTGTGTGCTTCACAACAGGTAACCCATGTGGCACACCCAGTAACTGCACCTAACTGTGATAGCACTACATAGTTGTCGGGGGTTTGATACCCTGTGCTGGTAGGTGTGTGACACAAACATACTACAGTTTTACTCTCCCACCCCTCCCTGACAGGTATTTGCCTCTGTCTGCCTCTCCCACCCCCTCTCTGGTGGATGTGGAGACCCACACCTGCTTTGCTTAGGCAGCAGCATGTGTATTTTAAGTGATGCTCATGATCAGCTGATGGCTTCTGCACGAATTTCAGCCCTCCCCTTGCTGACTGCATGTGGAACAGCTGTGGTAACATTCCCATAGCCAATTGCATGGAAACGCACTCCAATATCTAGGAACATCATGGTGGAACATCATGGTGGTGTTGGCCCTTTTCATTCACTGTGAGCAGGAACAAGATCTGTTGTTCGGCAGACAGCATCTCAGATGGATTGGGGATTTACCTCTAACAACATACACTGTGGAAAGAGAGCAGCAAATAGGGGATGTGCCTGACCTGACTACAGACTGTAAGTGCTGCTATACTGCATTTGGAGTAATGTTGGTTTAACAGTGTTTGTCTGGATATGGCTATCGTACATGTTGCAATACCTGCCATGTCAGTTCCATGTTTATGAGGAATCCCCATCTGCAGTGTCCTCTGCAGACTGGCCAGCGTTGTGTCTTTGGTTTCAGTGGCTATCTGTGGACTGCAGAAGGTAGTGTGAGGATTGCAGTCTGTAGATGGTGAAGGCTGTGACAGTTACTGACTTCATATCCCTTATAGGAAATATGTTGCAACAAACCCTGTTACAATAGTAAATGTATGAGGGTATCACAGCAACATGTCAATATTGGCCCTGTGTATGTGCTTCCAGCCACACTTCTGTCAACCTTTGTACATATGTCATGCATGAAGTGGTGGATATGTGCCATACACCATAATTAGTGTCATCATATCTGATAAGCCAGTGATATATCAGACTGCTACACGTTATGTACAGTAGGGGTTATATTTCATGACATAACTTGGACATTCTGTGGATGATTGTACAGTACTGAGGTCTGTGTACTTATGGTGAATGTTGGCAGTGTGTGTATTGTTAATATGTACTTTAGCCTGTGCGGTGGTGGTGCTGCGGTAGCGTTGTCGCCTCACAGTAAGACGCTGTCTGGTTTGATTCTCAGCTAGAGCGTCTTCTGCATGGAGACATGTGTGAATGGGCGTACCATTGTTGAAGGTTGTGCATCAGAGCTGGCAAGTTGTGCGTAAAAATCAACTGCCAATCATTAGCGGACCGGAGTTCCGCTGTGGCGACCCCTAACCGGGAAAAGCCGAAAGACACAACAACAGACTGTGGTAGATGTCATTGTATGATGTTACATGCTGCCCCACTGCATGGTACCATATTGGCGTACATGTTTGTACTGCTATACACACACATGTCCATACCACAGACAGCCATCCAACCAAACTGTGTAGCAGCCCAGTAGATGTAGGGTCATTCTGTGAGTGGCACATATGAGGAATGGTGTAGAACAGATAGCCCATATACTGGAATATTATGCTAGCTTACCATATGAGGCTGTGGCTGTGTTCACATTGGTTGTGGTTATGTATGCACTTTCACACAGGTGTATCTTACCCTGTGCTGTGACATGCCTGTGGAGCCTGCTGTATATGCAGGTACATGTGCATTCCCCCATAGTGGATGTAGGTCAGTGTTGAGCCAGACCGCCTGTAGCCTGCACAGTGCATTGTTACATGCCTAGCAACTTAGTGTACTTACCCAGTGAGATGTCATGTGCAGATTCTTTCCAGATCTACTGCTGCCGTGCCTCCCTTAAACATCATGTACGTCAGACAGCGCAGTGGGATGCTGTACAGATGTCAACATCTAGTGAGTAGTATGTGGCCATGGCACCCCTGCACCAGCAGTCATTATGTGTTAGGCCAGACAGGAGTGTGTGAATGCATAACCCCTGGTGGCAAATGTATAATCTACATGGCTGTCTACATGCATGTTACACATGTGCACTAAGGGCTTATGTGTATACCTCTGGACTGTACAGGGTGTGTCAGAATTTCCACATATATTGGCCAATATCTCTGCTGCCGTCCACAGGGCCATTACATGCTAGCAGCGGTACATTACAATGATTTTCTTAGGATGGCTGTCAGTAGCCAATGGCACACATGTTAGAAGCAGATGTAACCTTCCACACACACTATGTCTGTGGATACAATCCCAATGACAGTAGCAAAAGTGTACTAATATTCCTGCTATACATACCTGACATCTGTCCAGGACATATGGTGGAAATATATGTACATATACTTATCCAGATAGCTATAAATATATGATTACACATGTGTAGTACTTCCAATTACCACTGTCATGCAACCACCCACTATAAATCCCTACATCATGTGGGTGTAGTCCCTTTGCATTTCCTGTGTGATGGACATCCTACCTGTGTGTGGGCATCAGTGTTACAGACAGCAGGTTGCACTACCTCTTACAGGAGAGCCTGCACACACAGGACAACTACATATCCATAGGAGGTTCAGGAACTACAGACAGTGTGAGACTAGAGTTGTGTTATGCTTTGTATAGCACTGGTGTTAACAGTGTGCGTGTACAAACAACTATACCTTGGAATGCAGTCTGTCTGCATAGCTCTCAACTGTGGGCCTATCCTCTTGGTGGCCAGAGGTATGCCTATCATGTGTTTTCTGTCCAACACACTGGTCCTGTGTCAGATATGTCACTGGCAGTGTGCATGTTGAATGCTAGCAGTACATGGCTACATCCATTTCTGTTTCTGACCTCAGTACCCTGACTAAGGGTATGTTGCAGACTATTCTGTAACACCAGCAACCTGCTTAGTGTATGACAACCATTCTCCACATGTGTGCCTGTGTCCCAGCCTCTGTTCTCCACCTACATAATAGGCATCGCACATATGACATGCTGTAGACAGTTGTTTCATAGTGGGCTGTGAGTACATCACACTGCCATTGCTGCCAGCGGTCCATTTCTGTTGTATCCCCCACACATACGATGGGGCTGGGGCCATATATGTGTGGGCGTCACCTACACAATACATGTGTGCTCTTATGCACTCCAGAGGCCAGTGTATGTAATAGTGGTATACGGCCCTGTATTAATGAGTCGGGGGGGAGCACCATAAATTACCTAGGCTGTTAAAATATGTGGGGGATGTCAGGGATGAGCTGCCTTAAGGTATCTGGATGTGCAGTACTATATACTTCACCTATATTTACATTACTTACATATTGTGGGTTAATGCAAGCCTACCACCTCCTGCCATACAGACTGTTCTGTTTGTCAGTGTGCATGTGATGGTGTCAGTTATGACTTATTATGTAACAGTTACAACCCATTTGGTCAAATGACGTCTTTGCCACCTACTGATGTTGTACAGTGTGTGGATAGAGGCTGCTGAACTATATACCTGTATTACATACTGTTGACCATCCTGGGGATGTTGATGGCTTCCACAGTTTACATTTCCTATGGGAGGCAGACTGTACTGCATGATATGTCACCAATCCAAGCCTGACATCATACAGGTGGCATGTAGTACTGTTAATATCTTGTGCCCATGTCGTGTCAGGTCCTGGTTATGGGTTCTGCAACACTTGGTAGTGTATCGCAGGGCGGACTTGTATGGCTGTAGGAGAAGGAGGCCTATTTGTACAAGATGTATAGTGTGTGGGGCCTCTCAACCCCATTAACAGTGCATGTGGACATGTGTGTTTGTTACTCTGCCATTGCTATCTACAGATATATGGCCATATATACAGATGATAGAAATGTATATCTGCTTACATATAAATAACTGTCGGTATATACCTACATAGATGTATATCTGCATACACATATGTAACTTGCTGTTTATATATAGACATATAGGTTTAGACACATATATGTGTCGATGTAGGCATTTGCATGTATGTATGTTCATATATATGCAAATGTATAGAGATTTAGAAATTATATGCATCTACATATATAGATATGTTGTATCTGTTTACATATTAATATATTTCCACACATACATCTAGATGATGGTATACATTCTCTGTACTGTTGCAGTATTGGACTGGATCAAGATTATGCATATCTGCCCATGACTTAGTGGTAAATCACTTTGTGTATGGTGTGCAGGGTCCTTGGTTCGAGCCTTGCAGGAGCTGTATGTTTTGTTGCTGGGAAGAACACGGCCCATTGGATACAGACAGATTAAGGCAGTTTTTAGCATTTGTAAGAGGGTCTGCGCTGCAGTAAGCACTGCCTGCACAGGTTAAGCAATATAGAAGCTAACTGACTGTAAGTTACTATAACTGGAAGTTGGCAAGTCCGCTTACAACTGCTTTAAACTGCCTTAATCACACTGTATCCAACAGGCCATGTTCTGCCCAGCAACAAAATGAACCGGTCCTGCAGGGCTCGAACCCAGGACCCTGCACACCATACACAAAGTGATTTACCACTAAGCCATGGCAGATGTGCATAATCATGATGTTTTCACTAACATATCATCCAGCCCAGGTATTCAACACTATGGGGAATATTTTCCATCATGTAGATGTATGTGTGTGTGTGTGTGTGTGTGTGTGTATATATATATATATATATATATATATATATATATATATATATATATATATATATATATATTTAAATGGATATATCTATACATGTAGATATAGAAATATATACATATATATATGCCAATATATACATAGATACCATACATCTGTAGATATATATGTATACATGTATATGTCCACATATATACAGCTATAAATATACACACATATATATGGTTCACCTTTCAAAGGGAGAAAATAATTTTTCTGAAAGCTTGAAGGTCGAAAGTAAGTTTTCAACATTGCAAAATCTTGGAATAAATGCATTGAATGTGCAATGAGCGAATGTCACTATGCATTCGCTCATTGCAAATTCGGCATTTTGGGTGCGGATTGCACTACAGTGGGGATCGAGAAAATGTCCCTTTCTCTACTGTAGTGCGATCTCGGAGTTGGAATATTAAAGTAGGGGGTGCAGGGGGACTTGCCCCCCTGCATTACGATATGTATTCCAACTTGTAGTTCAGAAATCAGCGAATCTGCTTTTTGATTTGCTGAGTTTTGAACTCCGGTGCGATTCGAATTAACGGATTTGTCCTTTTGGGTTACAGAAATAGCCATTCAGAGAAATGATTTTCTCCCTTTCAAAGGTAAACCCATATATATCTATATAGGTATATATGGACATACATCTGTAGATGAAATTAGGAACATAACCAAAACATATATGTCCACATGCACCATTAATGAGTTTGAGAGACCCAAATAACATACGTCTGGCACGGATAGGTATCCCCCCCCCACAGCCAAACAGGTCTACCCTGCAATACACTACCAACCTTAGCAGATCCCATAACCAGGACCTTACACAACAAGGGCAGTATATGTTAACAGTACTCCATCCCACCTGTATGATGTCAGGCTGGCATCAGTAACATATAATGCAGTACAGTCAAGTGAAGTGTCATGATTGGGGGATCCCCCTGGACAGGCTCACTAAGTAGCTGGGATCCCTCATACAATCCATCATGCCTACACCTGACAATGGATTCACCACTGTTGCCAAGGACAACCACAAATCCACCATATCAGCTGGGAACTACCACCCAGTAGCCTGATGAGCCTGGTCTGCAGGGACATGGAACATATCAACAATGAACCCATGGCCGAAGTCACTGGTAATCTTCAAACCCTGGATCCCACCAATGTTGGACTTGTCAAAGGCAGAGAATACCACTTGAACCTGGTATACCTCCTTGACGTAGTCATGATAGGTGTAGATAAGGGTTAAGAGATGCACGCAGCCTATGTAGATCATGGCAGGCTTTTGTACACCATCCTACATGTAGGAATGTGTGTAGATGTTAAGAGATCTACCTCTGTTCACAGAATGTTTCCCCCAGGACTGCTTGGCAAATGCCAACATTCCACAGGTGCCATCCCGTGGACATAGTCCTTCACAGGTCATAGATGTGTTAATGCCCTCCTCCACACTGTAGAGGTGTGCAGTAATACTGGGGTTTGTATAACTCACTGGGTGTGGCTGTTGTGGAACTGTGCACCATCATTGCAGTTACTGTTACGTCTATCCCCCCACATAGCTGTCTGTAATACTTACAGTATATGTTATCAGGTTGGTTAGTTGTTTACACCATTCACAGTAGTAGAGTGCCTCACACCCTCCTAAGGGTAGGGCTATGCCACCGGCATTGGCACACCCATGTTATTGAGGTGAGAGTCGCAGTAGAGTGGGGAAAGGGACATATACACCCTGCTGTTAGCATGTTCATTGTCATTCAAATAGCAGACTGCATATATACCAATGTGTGGTTGTGCCTATCCTGTCTTGGTGGGGACTACATGGGCAACAGATGTGTTACCTGCACGGGGATGTACCTCCATGTACACAGTCTTGTATCTGTACTACATCCAAACCAAAGGCTGTGTGTGTTTTATCCAGACATGTCATGTGTAACACCCACTACACTTACTGGTGTCCAGTGTAGAAGGCCTGCTGACACCACTACACCCATCAGCCGTGTGGCACATGGACAACCGCAACACAATCAGAATAGATAAATGTGAAAACAATACAACATTGTTAATTACAACTATAATGCATCATGGCTGCACAGCTACACCTTCCAGGATGTTAGCATTTCACTTTACTGCTGACAACATGCTACACACTTGTAAAGTCACCATGTGCATCAGCACCATGTTAGCCTGTCCTTGCATCGATGTTACGGATGACAGGGTGTGGCACAGGTATCATCATATGCACAGGGTGTGTTGTTGGTTTGCCAGAGGCCTAGGCTGAGCCATACAATTGACAACGTGCGTTTGTGTGGGTGAGGGGGCTGAGTAGTGTTATGGGCCAATGGTGATGTGTGTGCAGGTATGTGGTTGCCCTAGGTTTGTTGTTTGTGTGTGTGTCTGCATGCACACAGTTCCACCATGTGGCTGCCCTATATGGGGATTTGTGAGACAGCTGCAGACTGTACCTGGCAGGCTTTGCAGTTCACCATCTTCGGACACAGGACCTGTGCCTGGCAGGGGTGCCACAGGCAGTATCAGGTACAAAGCCAGATAGGGTACTGTCCCCAGAGGTTGACAAACGTCCACTGGGTACTGTCCCCAGAGGTTGACAAACGTCCACTGGATCCAGGTCCCATCTGAGACTGGACTGGCCAGGGCCACATGCACATGGTCTGCTATGGCGGTCTGTGGACAGCACCCCCCACAGTGCTGGGGCTGGTACTGCCACTACAGGAGCGGCTGTGACTGGTGGGACCTCCACAGTGACCTCCAGCTGCTGATGTTGCTGGCATATGTCCACGTGGCCATCACAGCAGTCCCGTCCCACCCTGTCCTGACACATGGACATGACATTGTTGATGAGATCCAATGTCTCACCCCACCGTCTGTCCATGACCTCGGTGTAATTACGAATGGCACCTGCTAGGTCACGGATGCTGTCATTTACAGAGGTGTGATGAGCCCTCTGCACATTTAGACCCCCTATATGGTGTACCGTTCATTTGTGCCTGTGCCTCCATGACTGCCTGGAACATGCTTGTGGTAGATATACATGTGGCACGTCTGCCAGGGGCATGATGACCAGCAGTGCTCCGATGAGCACCCCCTGAACATCTGTCTATGTGGTACCCCGCGGGACATAAGGCTATGGCTGCTGTGTCCTGACACGTACCATGGATACCACACTGTCCTGGCCAATGCCAACCGTAGACTGTCCCTCAGCTAAGGCCAACGGATATGAGGTATGAAGAGGCAGTGTGACTGTGTGCGTGGATGGGATGGATACTTGTAGGATGTCAATTGGTGGCCCAGCGGCAGACCCTGATGCCCCTGTGCCTCAACACACCTATCTTCATGGTCCCTGTCTGTATCAGTGACATCAGATTCCCTGCGTGAGTGACCCAGCCCCACCTCGCCACCTGTGAGGGGAAAACAGGGAACAAGACTGTAAGACCTGTACATCACAGCTAAACAGTACACTCACACTCTCTCTCACACACACACACACACACACACACACACACACACACACACACACACACGTGTGTGTAGACATGGCCACACACACAGACATACATGACAACCCATACACTTCACCAGACAGCACCTACAGACAACTCCAGCACCCCCATAACAAACAATAGCAGGTGATGGTGTAGTGCATTATCACACATAGACCTGTAATTACACACACCAGCGTGCAGGACATGTGGTTCTCAACATCATGCAGTGCAACTGTAGTCAATCCCCATTACCAACATTATACATGGCTGTGATGCATGGCTTCTGTTAGGTGATGGCCCTCCCCCTGGAACACACTGCACGCATGTCCACAGCATTGCTGTGCATCTGTTCAGCACCCTGGCATGTACTGTGCACCATACCTCACAGGTGTACACACCATTGCAGGATGTGTATCTGTGTGTCAGTTAAGTTTCCTCTACTGCTCACAGCCTCTGTGTGTTTCTGGATTATA
>NC_056748.1:62728552-62763552 GCF_019279795.1 Protopterus annectens | reverse complement strand
GGAGCCTTACACCAGCCTTCCAGGTGGAACTGGCATCCCCAGCTCTTCCCTCACAGGTCCTTCAAACTCCATCTAGATCAAGGCATGCTTTCTTGGCATCTTCCAGGTCTTCCTGAAGCTTCACTGAGGCCAATATGGACAGGATGATGAGGAAGTTAGGGCATATGTCCAGATGGGGTCTTGCCATTCCTGTCCCATCATGGATAAGTGAGTGCTCCTTCTCCTTCCTTGCAGACTCATTTTCTGATCTGACCTCTGGTTTCCAAATCCCAGGAGCACTGTACCTGAGGGAGTCTGTCAGATTCTAGGAAGCTTCCTTCCTGGACTCCGATTATATCCCTGACCAGTCCTGCTTCTTTTTTGCCAGATCAGAGTGGGTACTGGTGCAGAGATTTCGCCACCGACTGTAGGGGGTTGCCATTTGCTCTGACTTTGTCTGATCCTTCACTTCCCCTTCGGACTTTGAACTCTGACAGCTCGGGTCTGGTTCTGGTGGAAGGCCTCGGATATGTGGGTGTCTCTGCCCTTTCTCCTCCAAAGACTTCATCTCCGAGGGAGAGGGAGGGTGTCTCCCTGAGTTCAGTGGCCTTCCGGGTGGCAGAAAGGATCTTCTCTAGTGTTATAGAGTAGTCTCCTCACATCCCGGATCTGCCCCTTCCTTCATCGGATCAGAGTGCTAAGCCCATCACTCCTTTCCTAGGTCAGCCTGTCCCGAGGAGCCTCCAGCCTGCTTCCCCCCCTGCAAGATGTCCCCCCTTTTTCCGATACCTCCCCAGAACACCACACAGAGGAGGTCCCTCGAAAGAAAAAGTGTAAAAGGTGGCATATAGACTCCCCTATGGTGTCTCTTACTGAGTACACAGATTTCGATGAGAGAGAAAGATCTCCCTGATTACCACCTGACTGTCTCTCTTTGAGACATCCTAGAACTCCTTAGGTGGAAATGTATCCTCTTGTGGAATCTTTGTTCCTGGAGGCTGTCAGGGTGGGCTTGTTTACGTCCTGGGTGTTTCCTCTGACAGATGAGCTGATTTTCCCCCTGTGCCTGGAAGGAACCAGACACGGCCAAGCCTATCCCTAAGTGTGCCCTGATAGGTTCCTTACTCTGCCCTCTGATCATCTACATTGGAGTAAAGGTGTTCCTGTAGATACCATTGCTGTTGGAGCAGCCCCCAAAAAAGGAGCTAGATGAACAAAGCTCTACTGTCCATTTGCCAAACAAGGAGTCTAGGGCATTGGACAGATGGGAAAAGCACGTTTATGCCGCACTAAGTTTTGCTCTAAGGTTGTTATACTGTTTGGCACTCTTCACCGGATTACATAGAGACCTGGTTAAGGAGTTAACCAACTCTCTTGCAGAGATCATGTCAGAGGAGGACTTGAAAAGGTTTTTCTCCACTGGCTACTCTTTCCTTCCTTGCAAATTCTTTGAGATTGATTTCACATACAGTGAAAGGCACCTTACGAGCAGCCAGTGTAGGCATAGTCATTAGGAGATGTGCCTGGATGCGGCTTTGTGACTTTGTGGAGCCCTTCAAGGCAGCATTCATTAATGCATCCTTTGACGGTTCTTCTTTGGACCATCCGTGAAAGACGCACTAACCCACAGCGAGCAAGAAGTTAAGTCCATGTCTGCCACGGGGATTAAGTTTTCCACCACTCAGAGGATCTGCTCTAGGAATCGGTGAGGAGTGAAGAAAATTTGGTTTAGGAAGTCTCAAGAACCTTTTCAAGACCTGCTTGGGGACACTTCCTTCAGAGGCAGAGGGGGAGGGTTTAATGGCAGACGATGCACTAGAGACGGGGGGGGGTGTAAAATCAAGGTTTCAGGGAGCTTTTTCCCAACAGGCCCCATCAGTGCTCCTGAAACTTTGCCCCACTGTCCATCTCTGGAGGCAGTCTGGGGTTGTCTATTTTTGTACCTTAAAGCCTGGACAAACATGACAAACAACGCCTGGGTTCTAAACATTATATCCAGAGGTTATTTCATTCCCTTTTCCCTGTTACCACCAGGTCCCAGGGGGAAACTCTCTGACTTTCCACACATTCAGAGGGGGTATGCTATTCAAGAAGTTCAAAAACTTCTAAAAAAAAAAAGTCATCCAAGAGGTTCCAGTTGAACAAAAAGAATTTTGAACATAATCTCACTTCTTTTTAGTGCCAAAGAAAACGGGAGACTGGAGACGTATTTTGGGCCTCAGCAACTTGAATCAGTTTGTCAAGAAGTCAAAGTTCCGAATGGTTATGGTTTAGTCCATTTTGCCACTTTTGTACCTCGGTGATTGGATATGCTCTGTAGATCTTCAGGATGTGTAGTACATCAAAATCAACAGGCACTCCAGAAGACACTCGCATTTTTGTCTCGCGGCCAATCTTTGATTTGTGGCACTGCCCTTTGTACTTGCCACAGCCGCCCAGTCGTAGCTGCTCACCTAAGGCTAAAAGGATTCAAGGTGTTTCCCTATCTAGACATTTGACTCCTTACTGCACCAACAAGGCATTAACTGCCACAGTCCAGGAATTATCTGGTAGAGATCTCAGCCACCTGGGCATCACGATAAATCTGGCAAAATCAAAATGGACTCGCGTTCAGAACCTAGAATTCATAGGAACTCAGTTGGGCACGACAACACAAGTGGTTTCCTTACTGATGCAACACATAATATCTCTAAGACAACAGGTTCAGGACTTAATTAGATCTACCTTCACCTCCAGCAAGACCTATTCTATGGGCTCTGGGATCAATGGCAGCTGCAGTCATTCTAGTTCCATTAGCAAGGTTGTTTATGAGGGTTCTTCAGTGGACCATTGTGGTTCAGTGGTCCATCCTCTGCCAGCCGTTTTCAGTTTCCGTAGAACTGTCTTCTATCTGCAGGAATCCTCTACAGTGGTGGATGCAGTCAGATGACCTGTATCTGGGCAGGCTTTTTTCTGTCCCCCTGTCGATAACAGTGACCGCAGAAGCTTCCCAGTGTGGGTGGGGATGGGCATTACCAAGGGAAGATGGTCCAAGACATGTGGTCGTCCATCGAGAACCAATCTGTATATCAGTGTCCTAGAGATGAGAGCAGTCCTTCTAATGTAAGCTTTTCAGGACATTGTCAATCTGGGGATGATTGTGATTCACACAGACATGTCAGTAGTCTGGTACATCAACAAATAAGCAGGAACCCATTCGTATCCATTGTACGGGGAGGCCATGACAGTTTTGGAATAGGCGATATCTTCAGACTGCTTTCTAACTGCAATGCATGTTGCAGGGAGAACCAACATTCTCAGCAGACAGACTCAGCAGGAGCATTCTGACTCCTCAGAAGTGGTCTGTCAACCAGTCGGTGGCAAACAAGATTTTTAGACTTTGGGGGCAACCTTATTACGATCTTTTGCTTCTCTGAACTTCAAGTTCATCAAGTATTTTGCTCTGATCCGCCTGAAGGGGAAAGTCACTGAGGGATGCTCTAGTCTATGATTGGCCCCTGGATCTCCCTTATGCTTACCCTCCATTTCCGTTGATCATGAAAGTCCTACAGAAAGCCAGCAGGTTGAAGACCTTAGTGATCCTCATTGCCCCCTTTCTGGCCTTGCCAGGTGTGGTTCCCCCCTTCCTTTGGGCTCATCTCAAGTATCTGCCTTGGATTCTGAATCCCACACAGGATCTCATTTCTCAACCATCAGAAAGACCGCTTTCCAGTCTTCACACCCTAAAAACTGGCCACATGGTTTCTCCACTTACAGTAATTGTAAGAAAGTCCAAGCTCGCCCCCCTCCATCCATGACATGTCCTGGCCTCTCAGAGGGCTTCCACTAAAAAGGTCTACAACAGCAAGTGGAAGAGATTCTCAATTTGGGTGTCAAAGGAGAATATTGATTCTTTATCAGCATCCATTCTCCTTTTTCTTAGCACTCTTTTTCAGGAAGGAGCCAGTTTATCCACCATCAAACTTCAGTTGGCTGCCATATCCAATTTTCATGTTGGGAAGAGAGCCTCCTCTCTCTTTTTTCCAAATTATGTAAAACCTTCATGAAGGGAATTTTTCATCTTAGACCTCTAATGAAAGATCCTTTTCCCCCTTGGAATCTCACATTGGTATTGCAAAGTCCTGCCCAGAAGCCTTTGAACCAGCTGATTCTTGTTGCATGAAATTTTTCTCTTGGAAAGCAATCTTTTTGGTAGCTATTACTTCCATTAAGAGAATATCGGAGGTTCAAGCTTTGTCAGCCAGACCTCCTTGCATCATTTTTCATAAAGATTAGGGTATCCTTAAAAACAAATCCATCCTTCATGCCTAAGGTAGCCACAGAGTCAAACATTAACCAATCCTTTCCATTACCAGTTCTCTTCCACAAATTATCAAACAAAGGTGAATATATTTTTGCATCTCCTAGATGTTCACAGGCAGTTATGTTTATGCCTCCACAAGGCAAAGAGGCATAGGAAGTCCAGTGAACTGTTTCTCTTTTCCAACAAAATGGTCAGACAGTTTCAACAATCACTTTAGCTAAATGGATAACCGACTGCATTTCCTTTCATTTATTTTCAGAAAGGTATACATTTGCCTCTGCCTCCCAAGGCTCATTCCACCAGACTTAGGGCTACTTCATCTGCTTTCTCTTTTCCAGAGCCACAATTGATGAAATTTGTGCTGCAGCCAGTTGGTCTAAGACTCGCACCTTTGTCCACCCAGGGATCATGTAGCTGGGGACTCTGACCCATCAGGGAGGAAGAATGAAAGGGACATCCTCAGATTTAGAAGTTGTGTACTTATCATAACTTGGTGTCTGTGTTGTCCATTTTCATTCTTCCTCACGTTCCTCTCAGCCATCTCCCGACCTGGTGCCTTAGAGAAGTGCTTGGAAGAAATTCAGAACCCATGGGTTCCAGGTTTGAGCCTCGGATATTTTTCTTTCCCTCTAGTATTGCTATAATCCTTTCAGTTGTAGGGCAGCAAACTTGATCTGGAGAACTGAGGAAGGTATGGTACCATTATGGGTAGAGGGAGGAGCTTGAGACTCGGATCCTAAAGTCTTGGAAAGCAGCTGAGTTAGATCCAGTATTGGATTTGAAACCCATCAGTGAGGAAGAATAAAAATGGACAACACCGATACCTAGTTATGGTAAGTACATAACTTCTAATTTAACAGCACATTTGCCTTTGCTGGATGATCGGAAGACTGTGGGTTCTGTTCCCAGACCAGGTAGTGGGATTAATTTCCAGTACAGTGTAAAGGGAGTACTGCTTTACTGAGTATGCCATCATTTTGACAAAATGCTGAGCTGAGGCCCCATCTTCCCAAGTTTGTGGTGGCTCACATCGATGTAAAAGATCCCACTGCACTTATCGAAAAGAGTAAGGGAACTTTTTTGGTACCCCAACCAAATTTCCCTGAATGAATGAATACTGTTTCTGACCTGTTGAGAAAAGATGCTGTTTGTTGGCCTGTGGGACTAACCTGTTCAGAAAGGGTATTTGTTTCCTGTCACCTCAGCTGCCCCAGTGCCCTTTACCTTGGGTTTCCTGACACTGAAGTTGGTTGGAAACACTTTGTGTGAAGTATAGCATCACAGTTAACGTGCTGGTGTTTTATTACTCCCATATTGTGAAGATTGCACTTTGCTGTTTCAAGTAGTTTTTTAAAGCTTTTGTTTTGTTCATAACCCTGGGTCCCCTTTAACTGAAGGAGTTGATTGTCCCCCTCTTGCTTCTTCTTTGGGCCTGTTGTGGTTTCTGAGTTGCAGCTCTAGACCTCTGGTGTTGATGTTTTGCTTATTATACTCCAACTCTCTGGGGTCCCCTCCCTCTGGTTTCGGGAGTCTTCCACTTTGACCTGAGTTGAGAACTTCCTGAAGTTGTATGTTTAGCATCAATGTTGAATTTTATTTTTGCTATAGTTGATAAGAGCCTGTTAAGCTGTTATAATGTGGAGTGAAAACAATATTTGAGAGCCATTCATTATTCTGACTAACCAGCTTAGCAAAGCAAATGAAGGGCAGAACTATTAAAGTAAGAAAGCAGACAGAGTGCTAGATCTGCCCTGTATATTTTGGGTAGCTACTGTGTACGGAAGTGAATGTTTGTTTGCTTTTACCTGGAGGTAAAGATTTGGCCTTTCTGCCCCACACCCCTTTACACCACATGCTTCCAGCGACTCTCTCCATAAAGCAGATTTCTAAGGTTGCTTGTTCTGCATTTCAGTTTAATGACAGCTTGATTTAAAATGGTTCATTACTACTTGCCCTGTAGTTGGTGGCCCTCACAAGCCTTGTAGTTTGGTACCAGTGCTTTGTAGCCCTCATAGACCTTGTAATTAGGTACTCATAGTTGATGGGTCTCGTATCTCTTGTTAGTATGCATTCTTGGTTGGTGGCCCTCAAAGTACTTGTGATGAGGTACTTTGTGGTTGATGGCCCTTGTAACTAGATTCTCATGGTTATAATGGCCCTCGTAAACCTTGTAAATATATGCTTAATCATTTCAGCTTTACTACTAGAGTGTAAACTGGAGCTGGCTGATCTCGCTCCTTTTATAAAGGTGACCTTATTTCACAGTTGTTACTTCCTTACTGTGTCAGTTACATTCACTGCTCTAGCTCTACCTTGAGTGACATGTAAACTGAGCAACTCTTGGATTATCTTGACATTAGTCAGCAAAAAAATAGTTTTCATTCTACAGTATGGATTTTTGATTGTATTATAAAATTCAGTTCAAATCTGCCCAATTAAGAGCATGATTATGTGTGCTTCTCTTGTAGTGCAGTTCTGTCCTGTGGTCTGTGTTGCCCTTTAAAAGCTTTGTTGTTGCTCCCAGTTAACTCTTTCCACAGCTGAGGTGCACGCTATGTTTTTAGTTAAAATGGGATGTTTAGCTGCCTCCCCAGTAACTGCTGTTAATTCAGCTGCATCACTCAGACTTTGTATGTGCTTGATGCAACTTCCACTATCAAGTCCGTCTTGAAAATTGTCTGCATACATTCTGTTAGTATTCCTAGTATATTTCTTCAGTTTGATTTTACTTGATCTCCAGACCCCTTCATGTGATTGTAAGTACAGTTCCCTAAAACTGTGACTGTGTCACGCTTCTGCATGATGCAGTTAATGCAAATCGACAGGTGCTGAATAAATCTCTCTGCTCCCTTTTTCTTTGCACTGTTTTGGCAAAATCAGTTGGCTTCTCTTCCCTGGACCTCTAAAAAGGCACAACATCTGAACATAGACAAACATTTTATAAATAACAGCTCTGTCTAGGTGTATTTCAGATCATTAGAAAATGGGCATACCTTTAAACACCTAATGTAACGAGGCAGTTGTGTAAAAAAAACATGTATATAAACAGGTGCCAGAATGCTTTAGATGCACATGAATGGATTAGAGGCAATATGTGCCGGAAGCTTGTTGGGGGGGAAAAAAATCATGCTAATTAGATGAGGTAGTCGTGTCAGGCACCACATATTAATCAGAATTCCGCAATTCTTTTTAGGGGAGGGGGTGTTAAGGTACCAGGTAAATACCTTTCACATGACAGTTCAGCAGAGAGTAACAGCCTCCTTTATTGCACCGAGAAAGAAGTATGTGGGAGACTAGGAAATCGAGGTCCTGTTTCCTCAAACTACACAAATCATCATTCTTTATATCTTCATTAAAAGTAAGTGATTTAACAATCCTAGAATAGCCACTGACCAATTAGAAATTAACCCTACAGCATTAACTTTTTTTTTTAGCTAAGATCTCCTAACTACTAATAGGTTCCTAGGTAAGTACTAGGTTAGCTGTCCATGCAGGTCATTTTAAACCTAGCCAGTTTCCCTTTCTGTGCTCAAAATAACCTGTCTCATTTGGTTATAGATTGTCCTTGCACATCCCATGGTCAGTAATTATGTATTAACCCTCATAACAATAACTAGGATCATACCGTAGATAAGTTGAAGGGACCCATGCATGGGATAAAGCATTTAGGAGCTGCCTCTGTCTTTAGTAGTACAGAGGGCAGTCCTGTCTTGTGTTTCCCATCCATACGTCTAAGTTGTTTTTGAACATGGAGATGGGTGAACTTTGTTTTATGTCGCTGGGGGTCTGTTCCACAGAAGCGTTATCCTCTGTGATATATTCCTTTCTCTCCAAACTGTTCTGTTGTTGCAAAAGAGGACGGAGCAGTCCTGGGTAAAGTTTCTGTTTCCCATTCGTAGATTCAAGTTGCAATTTGAATATGGAGAAGAGTGAACTTTGTTTTATGTGACTAGGGAGTCTGTTCCACAGCAGTAGTATCCTCTGCAAAATATTCTTGTCCCTCCAACGATTCCTTTGATGACCTAGAAGAGTTTCAGATCCCATTTAACCTGCTGATGTGCTGTAAATCCATCAGTAATGGGTCAGAGAATGTCTTGTATGCTATACATGGGTCACTTCTTAGCATTCTAGGATACTGAATATAGTGACAGGGCTTTGAGTCAGTATATGTAGGACATGTTTAGCCTTGTATCCCTTTGTTGCATGTGTCTAGGCAGAGACATGCCAAAGGGTGCACTGTATTCACTGAGTGGCCTAATGAGGACTGAGTAAATGGTACAATGACCTCCTCCCTACATCTAGACATTATATGTTTATAAGCTTTGCAGTATGGAAGGACTTTCTTGCAGCAGTAGATGCATGTTGGTCAAAAGTTGGGTCACTGCCCACCTAATTTTCGAAATCCTGGTCAACTGGGTGCACATGTTTGACATTCCATATTAGGCACGTGTTTTGAATTCCATGGGAGAACTTTCTGCTCCGAACAAATCTTATGCTTTTCTAACCCTTTGGCACTGGCTAATATTGGGCAGGAAGCAAGTTAGCAGATGCACACTGAAGGATACTTTCATTCTGTTCTTAAAGGGTATTAGAAATCAAATGCACTAACATGTTCCCTTCTCTGTACTTACCCTTCACAGGGGTGGTGGTGATGAATTAAGAAATCTGTCATTCCCACCCTTGTCTTATAGATGCACCTTAAGTGTGCTGGCACTCGACTTCTTGGGGATGGAGCAGAGGGACAGCAGTTACTGTGTTTGTTATAGGGCACCTTGCCCTGCGAATTCAGAGGTATGTTGAAGAGTCATGTGAAGTACGGGTAGAAGGCATTGTTGGTTTCTTCACTGCTGAATAGCGGACTGCCAGATACTAATGCACTCTGTCCTGGTTGTGGAGGAGTCTGTTGGCCTCAGGATGTGCATCTTCCTTAATGAACCAAGCCAACTGTAATCCTTGTATAATAAGCAATGGTAGCGTTGAGTAAAAGAGTGCAGTGATTCAGCCTTCTACAGAGGTGCTCTGTGAACTGCAGCTTGTGGGCTGACTGCTCTAATCTGGGCAGGTTACATTTTTTTAAACATAGAAAAGCATGTGTCAATATTTTGAAATTTTACTCCACCAAATCACAAGTTTCCCTACTGAATTACTTTTTAAGGTTGCAAGGAAATTTAGTTTGGTTGGTTTTAACTGATTACACTGGAAAGCTGGCCACTGTTTTATTAATGGAAAAGTTTGTGTAGCTCACTGCTCTCCAGAGTATGGAACCATTCTGAGCTGCGTGGTAAATTCAGCATTTGACAGGTGGAGGCTGGGTAACCAGTGATTTAAAAGACCTTCCAGTTTAGATGGTTCAGTCTTGTATTGGAGAGCAAAAAGATTGTGTTATGCAACATTATATACATACTTAGCCTTTTCAGAGTGCTGTGGGATGCACAGTATAAGGTGATGAAGCCAAAATGATTTTGATATTTTAAGGAAAAAAATTGGGGCTGCAAGACTTACACTTCTGAAAAAAGATCTGACCATAAATTAATCACTATGGACATCCATATCCCGTCCCCACCCCCAGCAAAGGAAACCACGGTCAAAAACTTCTCAAAAGCAAACTTCCCACTTCTCAAAACCAAGGTGGAATCCTTCAAAGCCCCAGGGCCAGTGGAAAATACGTCCCAAACCGCAGAATCCTTTACAAACGCATTCTATGGATACCTACAGGAATGCATGGATCATGCTATCCCAAATAAAACCAAGACACACTCCTCCAAAGGCAGGAGACCTGTCTGGTGGACCCCAGCCACAAATAAGCTGTACAACAGGAGGAGGAAGCTACTACATGATGGAGCAAAATCCCTGAAAGGGAAGGCAACTCTGATCAGTACTAGCAAGAAACTGCAATCCCTCATAAAATCATCTAAGGCTAGCTTCGAAAGAAAAATTGCACAAGACGCTAAAGATAATCACAAGGCTTTCTTTAGTTATGTCAGAAACCTGGGTGGAAACTCCCAGATATGCTCTAAGTTAGTGCAAAATGAAAAAAATACACTGAACCCACAGACATTGCCAACATCCTGGCAGACAGGTTCAGTGCAAACCCCCCCCCCCCCAAATGAGCAAATGAGTGAGTGTAGCCTCCCTGACATCATAGATGCACAGGTGAGAGCTGCCCTCTCCAAAGCAAAAAACACAGCATCAGTGGGACTGGACGGTGTCCCAGGCTGCGTTTTACATGAGCTCCAAGAAGAACTGAACCCTCACTTAAAATCACTGTTCAGTCTCAGCTTTACAACAGAATATGTACCCAAAGAATGGCGTACAGCAACAGTGGTCCCACTTCATAAAGGTGGTGCCACAACGGACCCCGGAAACTATCGCCCTATAAGCCTAACTAGCCTGCTCTGCAAAGCTATGGAGCGTATCATCATGGAACTCGTAAACAAAGACATTGGGAACCTCCAAACACTGGATACTACCTAATTTGGCTTTAAGGGCAGATCTTGCCTCTTGAACCTGGTCAATTTCTTTGAAACAGTCACCAAGGTCATAGACGAAGGGAAGGTAGTTCACACAGCCTACCTTGACCTTGCAAAAGCCTTCGACACAATACCCCACTTGGGCATCTTAAATAAGCTCACCAGCTTAAATATCAACCCCTATGTCACAAGATGGGTTGCAAACTGGCTTAGGGATAGAACCCACATGGTCAGAATTGCAGGTGACATGTCAGACTCTTAAACCAGTTACAAGTGGCATCCCACAAGGCTCAGTCCTGGGACCTCTCTTGTTCAGTATATATTTCTCTGAGGTACAGGCTAACACAGGAGGACTATGGCTGACAAAGTTTGCAAATGACTGTGAACTGGGGGCCATAATCGACTCGTCGGTTAACACAAGCATCCTCCAAAAAGGTCTCACAGAGACTGATAACTGGTGCCAGAGCCATGGCCTAAAGCTAAATGCCAAAAAGTGCATAGTCATCCCCTTTGGGAAGAACAAAGTGCCCACAAATTACCACATAGGTGGTAATCCATTAAGTATGGAAGAAGTAATTAGGGATTTGGGGACCCAAGTAGATTGCAATCTCTCCTTTGACAATCACATTGCCAAAGTGGTTAGAAAGACATTCTATATAGCCCACCTTATCACGAATGGGTTCACATCTAGATCAAGAGAGGTCATTGTGCCCCTCTACTCATCACTCATCAGGCCCATAATTGAATAGGTTCATAGGTTCATACTAGGCTATCTGCCCTAGGGCATTTATAAGCCTAGCCAGAGTGTGTTTGGCTTTTGCCACCCATTTTAAATTAATTTTATGCCCTTTTTCGAGGTTAGTATACTCTGCCTCTGTGTAACAGTGACACAGAAGTGATACCCGGGGTAAACCTATGATCTCCCATCCACTCATCAAGATTCCTCTTCAAGAGAGTCAGTGAGGGACTCTGCCTAACCTGGACTGGGATTTTATTCCAGAGTGAAGGGAGCCTCTGGGTTATGAATCTGTCCCTCCAGCATGTCCTATTTATTTCAGTGCTGAGGTTCAAGTCTCTCGAGCGCGTAGCTCTATGGGATTTGGATTGTCTGAGGTGCAACATGTCCATTAATTCCGGGTTGGACATGGCTTTATACGTCAGGCACAGATCGCCTCTGAGCAGGCGGTATGCCACTGAGTGGAGCTGGGAGTTTCTTTAACCGGGCAGCATATGGCATCTGTTTGAGCCCTTTGATCCTCTTCGTGAGGTACTGTTGGGGTCTTTACAGTTGCTGCAGGTGTCTGGTAAGGTACATCCCAAAAGGGGAATTGTACTCAATTATGGGCCTGATGAGGGATGAGTAAAGAGGCACGATGACCTCCCCTGATCTAGATGTGAATCCCTTCATGATTAGGTGGGCTATATAAAATGTTTTTCTAACCACTTTGGCCACGTGGTTGTCAAATGAGAGATTGCTATCAACTTGGGTCCCCAGGTCCCTGATTACTTCTTCTGCACTTAATGGATTACCACCTATGTGGTAATTTGTGGGCACTTTGTTTTTGCCAAAGGGGATGACTATACACTTTTTGGCGTTTAGCTTGAGGCCATGGCTCTGGCACCAGTTGTCTGTTTATATGAGGCCCTTTTGGAGGAGGCTTGTGTCGGCTGGAGAGTCGATTATGGTGCCCAGTTTGCAGTCATCTGCAAACTTGGTCAGCCACAGTCCTTCCGTGTTGGCCTGTACCTCTGAGAAATATATACCAGACAAGAGAGGTCCCAGGACTGAGCCTTGTGGGACGCCACTTGTAACTGGTTTGGAGTCTGACGTGGCTCCAGCAATTCTAACCATGTGGGTTCTGTCATTGAGCCAGTTTGCAACCCATCTAGTGACATAGGGGTTTATATTTAAGCTGGTGAGCTTATCTATAATGCCCGAGTGGGGTATTGTATCGAAGGCTTTTGCGAGGTCCAGGTAGGCTGTGTGGACCACCTTCCCCTCGTCAATGACCTTGGTGACTGTTTCAAAGAAATCGACCAGGTTTAAGAGGCAGGATCTGCCCTTAAAGCCGAACTGGGTAGGATCCAGTGTCTGTAGGTCCCCAATATCTTTATTTATGAGGTCCATGATGATCCTTTCCATAGCTTTGCAGACCAAGCTAGTCCAGGCTTATGGGGCGATAGTTTCTAGGATCCGTTGAGGCACCACCTTTGTGGAGAGGGACCACTGTTGCTATACGCCACTCTTTGGGTACATATCCTGTAGTAAGGCTGAAATTGAACAGTAGTTTTATGTTTGGGTTTAGCTCTTCTTGGAGTTCATGTAGGACGCAGCCTGGGACACCGTCTGGTCCCATTGATGCTGTGTTTTTTGCTTTGGAGAGGGTGGCTCTTACCTGAGCATCAGATGTCAGGGGGGCAGCACTCTGCTGGGATAGATATTTGCCCTTTTGGTGGGGAGGGGGGGAGAAGTTGCGCTGAACCTGTCAGCTAGGATGTTGGCAATGTCTGTGGGTTCAGTGTATTTCTTGTCATTTTGGACTAATTCTGAGCATATCTGGGAATTACCACCCAGGTTCCTAACATAACTAAAGAAAGCCTTGTGATTATCCTTAGTGTCCTGTGCAATTTTTCTCTCGAAGCTGGCCTTAGACGATTTTATGAGTGCCCGTAGTTTTTTGCTAATACTGATCAGTGATGCCTTCCCTTTTTGGGATTTTGCTCTATCATTTAGTAGCTTCCTCCTTCTATTGTATAGTTTGTTTATGGCTGGGGTCCACCAGACAGGACGTCTGCCTTTGGAGGATTGGGTCTTGGTTTTATTTGGGATCGCATGATCCATGCATTCCTGAAGGTGTTCATAGAATGCGTTTATAAAGGATTCTGTGGTCTGGTCATATTTTCCACAGGCCCGGGGGCTTTGAAGGATTCCACCTCGGTTTTGAGGAGTGTGAAATTTGCTTTAGAGAAGTTTTTCACTGTGGTTTTCTGGGCAGGGGGTGGGGTCGGGATGTGAATATCCAGTGAGATTAGTTTATGGTCTGATCTTACCAGTGAGGGATACACTTCTGGTCTGGAGCATAGAGTCCCCATGTTGGTGATGATCAGGTCCAGTATGTTTTCCCCTCTTGTGGGAGTGGTAACAAGTTGTTGCATAGCATTTGAGTTTATAAATTCTAGGAATCTTTGGGCTAGGGTGTTGGAGCTAGAGTAATGCACCCAGTCTATGTTTGGGTAGTTGAAGTCGCCCAATATAATGGTGTTTGGAGAGACCTTCATATTTTCCAGTGTTCTCAGGAAGGCCGAGTGGGGTTCCTGGGTTTGGGAGGGTGGTCTGTAGCAGGCTATAAACTGGAAGGCAGTTTTACCCACTGTTAGTTGCACATGGATAGTCTCTGATGCTTCGTGCTTTGCCACCAACCTGGAGGTGTGGGTATCTTTGATGAATATCGATACTCCCCTTTTTGGTTCGATCCAAGTTTTGGTGCCGAAAAGCATGGTATGAGGTATAACCTGGTAGTGCTGGGGTGCTCTCGGGAGTCCTGAACCAGGTTTCTGTTACTGCACAGATATCGATGTTCTCCATGCTAAGGCGAGTAGCATTACTCTTAGTTTCTTATCCCTTGTGATACCTATGGAGGTGGGTTTGTCTTTTGAGCCTTGCCTAAAAAAGGCACTATGGGGTAGCAAGAGCCTTTGCCAATATCCGAAAGCCCAGGGGTGACGGGTGCAAGCCGTCCCTAGCGAAGCATCGTGGCTTGTCGAGCATATCATCCCAAGCTGACAGGCATTGGATCCCCTTTGAATGACACCAGTACTTAAGCCAATTGTTGAAATTGATCATCTTGTCTTCATATTGTGGCATCATTCTTGGTGAGGGTAAGATGCTACTCAAGGTCAGGGTCATACCGGCCTGGGCTACATGCTCAGAGAGCTCCTTTATGTCTCTTTTCATGTAGTCCAGGGAGGTACGTCTCAGGTCATTCACACCAGCATGGACAATGACTGAGTCATATTTGTACTTGCCTTGGAGTGACCTGAGTGCTTGTGTTATGTGGCGGATCCTAGCACCTGACAGGCTGCTCACCGTGACCCTCTCCTTGTTCAGCCTAGTGAGCGGGACGTCAGTGTGCCTGACGATAGAGTCACCTATTACAAGTGTATCAAGTGTGTTGTTTAGTCTTAAGGGCTGTGACTGTTCGGCACACTGGCTTTGTGAGATATGTGTTGCACGTGTTTTGTTTTGGGGTAGCGGTTGCTTGGGTGTCTGCTTTGGAGGTCTCTGCTGCTTAGGCAGATCTTTATTTAGAGCCTCCGAGTATGTTTTTGTGTGATTATGTGTTTGGTTTGCTGTAGTGGTAGGTCTATGTGAGACTGGAATTGTAGTGAGTGTGGTTTCCTTCTCCTCCTGACTGGTTATGCCAGTACTGAGTTGAGAGAGCTTAGCCTCCAGTTTGGCTATATGGTTGCATCTCTCACATGGGTTGGAATTTGTTGGGAGGAGGAGAGGGTTGTCTGTGTACATGAGGCAGTTGTAACATTGCCTGAAGATTCCCAGATTCACCAGCTGGACTGGAGAGGAGATTGACAACTGACCTTTGGACATGCTAGAATAATATTGGAAATTCCTTAATAATTGAAAACCAGGGCCAGTGGGGAGTGAGGGTGTAGTGCTTTTAATTTTTAGTGCTGACTTATATAATTGCTTTAGTGAGCAAGTGCCAGGTAACTTAAGTGCAATGTGTTACAGGTAACTTAAATGCAAAACGACAAACAGTAACTTTCTTTCAAGTGAAACAAGGAAATAAGTACAGTAAGCAATGCAGATATCACTAGTGATCCACAGAAGCACTGAGAAGCCGCGTATTAGGTGGAATTAGCGTTCCAGGGAAATAACAAGCAAACAAACAACAAGCATATAAACAAAGCTAGATTCAGCAGGCCTGGATCTAGTCTATGCTACAGCAAACAAGGTGTACCAATTTCAGTAAGATACAGTTCAAATATTCAGGCACTATAAATTTTTAACCAGAAATTCCCAGCTCAGAAGGGCAGAGTCCATCCTCTTCTCCCACAAGAGTGCAGACCACAAACCTTCTTAATGTAAAATAACTGGCCTGAAGCCCAAGTGCTTAAACCAGAACTAATACACTTTAAGAATAACAGACACTGGGCTCTCAATCAGCAGTTCCCAACTTAGAAGGATGAAAGCTACCTGTCCTGCCACCACAGTGCATGCCACAAACCTTCCTAATGTAAAACAACTGGTCTGAAGCCCAAGTGCTTAATCCAAAAGACTTAGAATGATAGCTACACTTTAATCAAGTTACTACCAAGCAGTAATAAATACAATTGAATACTTTAGAGAATGCCTGGATTAGTGCTCAAGTTACACAAACAAAGCTAGATCCAGCAGGCCCGAATCCAGTCTATGCCACAGCAAACAAGGTGCACCAACTTCAGTAAGAAGCAGTTCAGATATGCATGCACTATAAGCCTTTAACCAGAAATTCCCAGCTCAGAAGGGCAGAGTCCAGCCTCTCCTCCCACAAGAGTGCAGACCACGAACCCTCTTAATGTAAAATAACTGGCCTGAAAGCCCAAGTGCTTAAACCAGAATTAATACACTTTTAGAATAACAGACACTGAGCCCTTAATCAGCAGTTCCCAACTTAGAAGGATGTAAGCTACCTGTTCTGCCACTACAGTGCAGACCACAAACCCTCTCAGTGCAAAACAGCTGGTCCGAAGCCCAAGTGTTTAAACCAAAAGGCTTAGAATGAGTTACACCAAGCAGTAATAAATACAATTGGGTACTTTTAAGATGATGCAAAAGTAAAAAAAAAGTAGGTAGAAACACAAGTACAGTAAAAGCAGATGACATTTTTTTTTTTTTTCTGAACAAGTGCTGAGATCAAAGAAACAGATTTGAGTGCTGAAACTAGAAAACTGGCTAGTTATAAGAAAAAAAAAACTAAGCTAGAAGGCTTCCCTCCAACACAGAAGGGCTTGGGGGCTCAAACCTACAAATAGTCTATACCACTTAACAGGAAAGGCAGGAAACAAGCTTACATTTTTTTTTTCTGTTTCCCAGATGCTCTCTTTGTACACAGTAGGAGTGCCTGAAATCAGAATATGATCTCACTGCACTCAGTTGAGTGAGCAAATGAGACGGGCCCAGAAGGAGTATCCAAACACAAATTTACAAGAGGGGCGGGCAGTTGCAAGGCCACTAAGATTAACACCAAAACAAAAACAGGGAGGGTGGGTGGGACTTACTGAAGAGCAGAGTCAAAACTTCCAGTTCAGTTAATATTCCTTCCACACAGTTAAAATCGATTTAAATACTGTATTTTTTTGAAAAAAAAAAGTGCAGATAAAGGTACTTAAATTCTCTTTTACGTCCAGTTGAATACAAGTTCTTAGCCGGCCAAAGCTGAGGTTTTTAAGCAGAAAATATTTCACACTGTACCACTTAAATAGGCAAGGACAGGAAATCAAAGAATGTGGCTACCCCCACACCTGCAATTACTAACAAATAATAAAATTCAAGCAGCACTAACTGAAGAGCAGAGTCAAAACTTCCAGTTCAGTTAATATTCCTTCCACACAGTTAAAATCAATTTAAATACTGTATTTTTTGAAAAAAAGTGCAGATAAAGGTAATTAAATTCTCTTATACGTCCAGTTGAATACAAGTTCTTAGCCGGACAAAGCTGAGGTTTTTAAGCAGAAAATATTTCACACTGTACCACTTAAATAGGCAAGGACAGGAAATCAAAGAATGTGGCTACCCCCACACCTGCAATTACTAACAAATAATAAAATTCAAGCAGCACTAACTGAAGAGCAGAGTCAAAACTTCCAGTTCAGTTAATATTCCTTCCACACAGTTAAAATCAATTTAAATACTGTATTTTTTTGAAAAAAAAGTGCAGATAAAGGTACTTAAATTCTCTTATACGTCCATTTGAATACAACAAGTTCTTAGCCGGCCAAAGCTGAGGTATTTAAGCAGAAAATATTTCACACTGTACCACTTAAATAGGCAAGGACAGGAAATCAAAGAATGTGGCTACCCCCACACCTGCAATTACTAACAAATAATAAAATTCAAGCAGCACTAACTGAAGAGCAGAGTCAAAACTTCCAGTTCAGTTAATATTCCTTCCACACAGTTAAAATCAATTTAAATACTGTATTTTAAAAAAAAGTGCAGATAAAGGTACTTAAATTCTCTTATACGCACAGTTGAATACAAGTTCTTAGCCAAAGCTGAGGTTTTAAGCAGAAAATATTTCACACTGTACCACTTAAATAGGCAAGGACAGGAAATCAAAGAATGTGGCTACCCCCACACCTGCAATTACTAACAAATAATAAAATTCAAGCAGCACTAACTGAAGAGCAGAGTCAAAACTTCCAGTTCAGTTAATATTCCTTCCACACAGTTAAAATCAATTTAAATACTGTATTTTTTTGAAAAAAAAGTGCAGATAAAGGTACTTAAATTCTCTTATACGTCCAGTTGAATACAAGTTCTTAGCCGGCCAAAGCTGAGGTTTTTAAGCAGAAAATATTTCACACTGTACCACTTAAATAGGCAAGGACAGGAAATCAAAGAATGTGGCTACCCCCACACCTGCAATTACTAACAAATAATAAAATTCAAGCAGCACTAACTGAAGAGCAGAGTCAAAACTTCCAGTTGAGTTAATATTCCTTCCACACAGTTAAAATCAATTTAAATACTGTATTTTTTGAAAAAAAAGTGCAGATAAAGGTACTTAAATTCTCTTATACGTCCAGTTGAATACAAGTTCTTAGCCGGCCAAAGCTGAGGTTTTTAAGCAGAAAATATTTCACACTGTACCACTTAAATAGGCAAGGACAGGAAATCAAAGAATGTGGCTACCCCACACCTGCAATTACTAACAAATAATAAAATTCAAGCAGCACTAACTGAAGAGCAGAGTCAAAACTTCCAGTTCAGTTAATATTCCTTCCACACAGTTAAAATCAATTTAAATACTGTATTTTTGAAAAAAAAGTGCAGATAAAGGTACTTAAATTCTCTTTTACGTCCAGTTGAATACAAGTTCTTAGCCGGCCAAAGCTGAGGTTTTTAAGCAGAAAATATTTCACACTGTACCATTTAAATAGGCAAGGACAGGAAATCAAAGAATGTGGCTACCCCCACACCTGCAGTTACTAACAAATAATAAAATTCAAGCAGCACTAACTGAAGAGCAGAGTCAAAACTTCCAGTTCAGTTAATATTCCTTCCACACAGTTAAAATCAATTTAAATACTGTATTTTTTTGAAAAAAAGGTGCAGATAAAGGTACTTAAATTCTCTTATACATCCAGTTGAATACAACAAGTTCTTAGCTGGCCAAAGCTGAGGTTGTTAAGCAGAAAATATTTCACACTGTACCACTTAAATAGGCAAGGACAGGAAATCAAAGAATGTGGCTACCCCACACCTGCAGTTACTAACAAATAATAAAATTCAAGCAGCACTAACTGAAGAGCAGAGTCAAAACTTCCAGTTCAGTTAATATTCCTTCCACACAGTTAAAATCAATTTAAATACTGTATTTTTTTGGGGAAAAAAAAGTGCAGATAAAGGTACTTAAATTCTCTTTTACGTCCAGTTGAATACAAGTTCTTAGCCGGCCAAAGCTGAGGTTTTTAAGCAGAAAATATTTCACACTGTACCACTTAAATAGGCAAGGACAGGAAATCAAAGAATGTGGCTACCCCCACACCTGCAATTACTAACAAATAATAAAATTCAAGCAGCACTAACTGAAGAGCAGAGTCAAAACTTCCAGTTCAGTTAATATTCCTTCCACACAGTTAAAATCAATTTAAATACTGTATTTCTTTGAAAAAAAAAGTGCAGATAAAGGTACTTAAATTCTCTTATACGTCCAGTTGAATACAACAAGTTCTTAGCCGGCCAAAGCTGAGGTTTTTAAGCAGAAAATATTTCACACTGTACCACTTAAATAGGCAAGGACAGGAAATCAAAGAATATGGCTACCCCCACACCTGCAATTACTAACAAATAATAAAATTCAAGCAGCACTAACTGAAGAGCAGAGTCAAAACTTCCAGTTCAGTTAATATTCCTTCCACACAGTTAAAATCAATTTAAATACTGTATTTTTTTTTTAAAAAAAGTGCAGATAAAGGTACTTAAATTCTCTTATACGTCCAGTTGAATACAACAAGTTCTTAGCCGGCCAAACTGAGGTTTGCAAGCAGAAAATATTTCGCACTGTACCACTTAAATAGGCAAGGACTGGAAATCAATGTGGCTACCCCCACACCTGCAGTTACTAACAAATAATAAAATTCAAGCAGCACTAACTGAAGAGCAGAGTCAAAACTTCCAGTTCAGTTAATATTCCTTCCACACAGTTAAAATCAATTTAAATACTGTATTTTTTGAAAAAAAAAGTGCAGATAAAGGTACTTAAATTCTCTTATACGTCCAGTTGAATACAACACGTTCTTAGCCGGCCAAAGCTGTTCTCCATGCTAAGGAGAGTTTCGAGTGCGTGCATCTTGAGGTTTAGACTTATGGCGTTGAGTAGCATTACTCTTAGTTTCTTATCCCTTGTGATACCTATGGAGGTGGTTTTGTCTTCTGAGCCTTGCCTAAAAAAGGCAGTATGGGGGTAGCAAGAGCCTTTGCCAATATCCGAAAGCCCAGGGGTGACAGATGCAAGCCGTCCCTAGCGAAGCATCGTGGCTTGTCGAGCATGTCATCCCAGGCTGACGGGCATTGGATCCCCTTTGAATGACACCAATACTTAAGCTAATTGTTGAAATTGATCATCTTGTCTTCATATTGTGGCATCATTCTTGGTGAGCGTAAGATGCTACTCAAGGTCAGGCTCATACCGGCCTGGGCTACATGCTCAGAGAGCTCCTCTGTCTCTCTTCATGTAGTCCAGGGAGGTACGTCTCAGGTCATTCACACCAGCATGGACAATGACTGAGTCATATTTGTACTTGCCTTGGAGTGACCTGAGTGCTTGTGTTATGTGGCGGATCCTAGCGCCCGACAGGCAGCTCACCGTGACCTTCTCCTTATTCAGCCTGATGAGCAAGACATCAGTGTGCCCGACGATAGTCACCTATTACAAGTGTATCAGGTGTGTTGTTTAGCGTTAAGGGCTGTGACTGTTCAGCACACTGGCTTTGTGAGCTCTGTGTTGCACGTGTTTTGTTTTGGGGTAGCGGTTGCTTGGGTGTCTGCTTTGGAGGTCTCTGCTGCTTAGGCAGATTTTTATTTAGAGCCTCCGAGTATGTTTTGGTGTGTTTATGTGTTTGGTTTGCTGTCGTGGTAGGCCTATGTGAGACTGGAATTGTAGTGAGTGTGGTTTCCTTCTCTTCCTGACTGGTTACACCAGTACTGAGTTGAGAGAGCTTAGCCTCCAGTTTGGCTATATGGTTGCATCTCTCACATGTGTTGGAATTTGTTGGGAGGAGGAGAGGGTTGTCTGTGTACATGAGGCAGTTGTAACATTGCCTCAAGATTCCCAGATTCACCAGCTGGACCGGAGAGGAGATTGACAACTGACCTTTGGACATGCTAGAATAGTATTGGGAATTCCTTTATAATTGAAAAAAAGGGCCAATGGGGAACAAGGTACTCAAGCGGAGTTTGTGAGGGTATAGTGCTTTTAATTTTTTAGTGCTGACTTATATAATTGCCTCATTTGGGATGTACCATACCCGACACTGCTACAACTAGAAAGACCCCAAAAGTATCTAACCAAGAGGATCAAGGGACTCAGATGCCCTACGCAGTTAGGCTAAAGAAACTCCAGCTCTACTCGGTTGCTTACCACCTACTCAGAGGCGATCTGTGCCTGACGTATAAAGCCATGTCCAACCCAGAATTAATGGACATGCTCCACCTCAAGAAATCCAAATCCATCAGAACTACACGCTCCAGTGACTTAAACCTCAGCACAGAAATGAATAGAACATGCTGGAGGGACAGATTCCTATCCCAGAGGCTTCCCTCACTCTGGAACAAAATCCCAATCCATGTCAGACAGAGCCCCTCAATGACCCTCTTCAAGAAGAATCTTGACGTTTGGATGGGAGATCGTAAATTTACTCCTGGGATCTCTTCTGTGTCACTGCTGGACAGAGGCACGGTAAACCAACCTTAAATGGGCTATCTTCTGTGACCTACTATACAGAGGCACAGTCAACTAATCTAAGAAGGGTGGCGAAAGCCAAACACACTCTGGCTAGGCTTGTAAATGCCCTAGGGCAGATAGCCTAGTATCAACCTATGAATCTTATTGAATGTACGTTTATGCTTATTTTGAAATTAGGTTGATGTCATTTGGTTTGTCTATGTATTCCAGATCCATTTAAAAGAAAGGAAGAAAGCGGACACAACAGTAAAATGCAGACATTATGGCCCAGTCATATTGATTGACTGTATATGGTTGGGATGGGGGAATGACCAGCTGATAAGAGATGTAGAATATCATCTCTATTTATGATGGTATGAAGAAGCAAGCAAGCAGTCTCCCATCCTTGAGGCATGTCCTTTTTGTGTGCTTGTTCCCTCAGCATTAAAACACATTGTGTATCTGATGGAGACTTGCACCACATTGATGCCACACACACCCACAAGCATGTCAGCAGAGTACTTGTGCATTTTCCCAAGTGCCCACTTTTTGATGCCCTCAGCCTCCACCATTTTTGCTAACTTGTCCATTTGCATAGAGAAACATTTCAAGTATGTTTTAAAACATGCAGATGTGGTAATTTTTTTTTGGTGTCTCAACCTCCATCCATCATTGCACCAGCCCAGTACCTGTTCATGACCCCCACCCCTGGACTTGGTTTTAATGCTGGGGAGAGTCACAGAACAAGATATACGGGGGATTGACACATCTGTGCATCTGTCCGGTGGGGATTAACTTTTTATGGCTTACCCATTTCAGTCCCTCCTCCCCATTGCAGACCCATGGTTTAGCATGGGGGGGGGTTGTGTGCAGTGAGATGCGGAGTGTTTTGCCCCACTTCCACAGCATTGTTTTAAGAAGTGTGTACATAACAGGTCATGCATGGTGATGTGAAACCATCTTCTGACTTTCCGGCTGCCTCACAGTAGCTGGTTTTGTGAATACTTCTGTGGAAAAGCTCTGATTTCTTTTTTCTCCTACACTAGCCTTGGCTGATGGGTTGCATGTTTTTTATATTGTACAGTAATTACTGAAGATAGTCCTTAGAGATCAGTCCATTTTATTCATTTTAATAATAAGTTCTTGAAATGTTTCTGTGCATGTTTGTTAGAGTATAGACCACAATGTTGCTTTGTGACTTGTTAAGAGCTGAGACATACTTGTTATTTGTAGAGGTGCCTTTTATTTCTCAAGTAGAAAAACATTCTCTGTTTGTCATTTTAGGTTGGAAATGCACCACTTCATCCACATGAGCACTTTATGCCACAGGATGAGAGTCTTACAGACCAAGAGAGATCAAAAAGGTAGAGTTTTCTGTGCTTAACTTCAGAACTAGAACAGTGTTGACTTTTGTAATTTGCAAGTAGTTTTGGAAAAAAAAAACATTCAGAGCAGATTGTCTGTTGTATTTATTATTAATTGATTCTTGGCTCCTTGTCACCCTTTTGTATGCAGAATTATATTTTCAGAAGGAAAGCAACATTTTTTTCCTGCTAGACTTTCCTGTTTGCACATTTTCTGAAATTGTAAGCAGTATGCGACATTAACATGATGCCTCTACCCAAAATGCACATCCCAGACTACATCTGGCAGTTTGCACAAAGGACCAAGGCTATGCGCTGTTAACATGCTCCTTTCTGAGCTGTGGGTTTTGATTGCCTCAGTCTGCTGCTTACTGGGCGACACTCATGAAGTCCTTTTAAACTGGATTGTGGATAGAGTCTGAAAAAGTCCTTGTAGATCATGTGTACTCCAGTAAACAAATACAGGTACACAAACTTTGAAATGCCATAAATGTGATCCTCGGAGACCAAGACTGAAAGTGCACAAGCTGGGCAGTGTCTGTACTGTAGCCAAATTTTGTGGTACCTTGTACTACTCCATGGTAGAGTGAGGGTTGGGTGCAGCAGGGAGTAGTGACATTATGGTTAGTTTTAAGTTTCACAGTAGACAGTATGTGATACTTCCTTATTTTGGTTTTATTTTTTAATTGAGGGAATCCCAGTAATTGGTGCTGTGCTTCTGACGGGAGCATTCTTCTAAGCATTGTGGAGACCTTTAGACCTAATAGCGTTCAGTCCAAGCAAGCAAAACAAGCTGTACAGTGATACACAATTCATAGATCATGTTATTAACTCACCACTTTTTATTTCACTGGTTTCATCAGGTTAAATTGGCATACAACTAGATGTTCTTTGTGTTTCACTGTTGCAGTCATCACATTAGGGTTATCTGCTTGTAGTAGCCCTCAGTTGGCCTGATTAACAAAGTCTTGGGTCCTGCGTTGGTTGCTGACTCATCTTCCATGACGGCAGGTAGTCAGGGGTTTAAAGCATGCAGCCGACGCCATTACATCAGTCTTTCTTGCCGTGTGGTGCCCGAAGCAGAAGCAGTTTGCAAGTGCTGGTTGGCCGACTCCTGAAATTTTCGTTTTTGAGTTTCAGAACCGAAGTCTTTAACTAAGCTAAGTACACCGTTGGGGAAACTTTTTCTTGCTCTAAACCGATGTCAGTAAAAGTCAATAATTGTATTTCTTGTGGAAAGCAAATAACTCGTAAAGATTTTCATTCGTACTGCATTCCTTGCTTAGGCCCTGACCACGACGTACCTCGCTGTCAATTTTGTGCCTTATTTAAACAACAAACTATTCGTCGTTGGTTTATTTACGCTTCTAAATATTTTGGTACTCTGTTCAATTATCCAGATATGGCTTCGGTAAGCCACCCGACTGCCGACATTCTGAAAAAATGCAAAGATAAAGACAGAGACAGACCGCATAGGTCCACAGCTGCCGACGGCGCTTCTCCCAAGCTAGTCGCCAGTTCGCCAGTACTCAGTGAGGCACTTTTGCAGCCCCTGATACACACTACTTCAGATTCGCAGGCCTCTACTGAGACCCATTCGGAGTCCAGTATGCCACGAGGTGCTTTAACTGTGGAACCTGCGGATGTCTCTACCTAGGATGGGTCCGGAGCCGCTGTGCAGGCACCGGCTTCTGAGGGTGTATTCAGGCCTACTGACTTGCATATTAAACCAATGCCATCTTCTTCATCAATGCCTAAAACTCGATCCATGCCTAGAAAACTGATGCCCAGACTGCATGGTCAGGCCTCTATGCCTAAAAAACAAATAAGAATGACTGAAGACCTTATTACTTAAATCAGGGGAAGCTACCCTTCCCCCTCTAAGAGACCTAAGACTGAGTTTGCTTATGATTCTTCTGATCAGGATTCTGAAATTTCTGTTTCCTCTGATGACAAGGATTTGCCCTTATCTACCTATGAGGATTCTGATGCAGAGAACTCTATTCCCTCTGCTTCCCCTCCAGAGGATTTCACTTTTGGTGAAAACTTGCATACTCTTAGGGAGCATTTTCGCTGGGAAAGCCAGGAGTACTCTGACTCTAAAAAGAGGCTTAGGGATTTCTTACTCCTGCCCCAACACAGGCCTTTAGTTATCCCCTTTGTACCAGACATTGTTGATGATGCCTTTTCGGAATCTAGCTTGGCCCCTGACTCTTTACCTCCTGCTCCCAGAAAACCTGATAGATATTACAGGGTTCCTGACTCTCGCACGTTCCTCTTTAAAAATTCTACTGCAGATCCTGAGACCATTTCACAGGGACCCAAGGGCATTAAGGCTACTACTGCCAAAAATCCTACCCCTCTGATAGAGATTCCAGGGCACTGGATAAATGAGGGTAAGAAGGTATACACTTCTGCAACCTTGGCCATTAGGGCCTTAAACTGACAGTTTCATATGTTAAAATATCAGCAGCATATTATTGGATTGCTTAAACAGAAAATTATGTTGATTCCTGACTGTGCTGAAAATAAAGATTTACAGGATTTAATGCATTCTGCGGAACAAGTTGGAAAACATACTTTGCAGTGTGGTTTTGATTCACTAGAGGCATCTTGCAGGGCTGCTGTCACTGGGTCTGTACTTAGAAGGCATGCTTGGCTTAAGGAGCAATCTTTGCCAGATCATGTTAAAGCCAAATTGCTGGATGCTCCCTTAAAATAAGACCGCCTGTTTGGCCACAAATTAGAAGTAGTACTTAAAAATATGGAAAAAAAAAACTAAATCTATGCAAACTATTAAAGATTTCCTGCAAGTACAGCCACCCAGATTTAGTAGGCATTGGCCCTCTAAAAATTGGTCCTTTCCTTCCTCTTCCAGGCCTTCTCAGTCCAAACCCAGAATCAGCAGAACACCCAGGCTTCAGTCCCAAGGTACTCACAGGGCTAAGCAGTGGGGGGCTCCCACTTCAATATCAGGGAGTGGTATGACTCCCCCCATGGTAAATTGTCTCAATGACTTAACTTTAAATCTTCCCAGCCCTGCACAACTGACTGTTCGATTAGGGGGAAAGATTGCCCGGCAGGCAAAAAATTGGGAACTCATTACCCAGGACAAATGGGTTTTAAATATAGTTTCCCAAGGATACAGAATCCACTTTCACTCCTCACAAACCCCAAATGGTTGGCCAGACCTTCCCCCAAATCAGTAGGCAGAGGCTCAAAAGCAGATTCTCTCTCTCTTAAGCATCAGGGCTATTCAACCTGTTCCAGAAGAAGAAAGGGGACAAGGTTTCTACTCAACACTTTTCCTGGTGCCCAGAAAAGACAACTCCTGGCATCCTATCCTGGACCTCTCCTAAACACTTTTTTGCTGATCCCAAAATTCAAGATGCTAACTCTTCACCAGCTGCTTCCTATGCTAGGTAAGGATGCCTGGTTGGCAACACTGGATTTAAAGGAAGCCTACCTGCACATCCCAATCAGGGAATCCTGCAGAAGGTACCTATGCTTCAAAGCAGGCTACATGCACTATCAGTTCTGTGCACTGCCCTTTGGATTATCTACTGCGCCCAGGGTATTCACAAAGTGCCTAGCTCCAGTTATTGCATTTTGTAGGCAAAGAAATGTCCAAATATATCCATACTTGGACGATTGTCTAATTCCGGCAGAAAGCCAGGACATACTATTGAATTATCTGGCATTTCTGCAGAAATTGCTAACTTCTCTGGGGTACACCATAAACTAAAAGAAATCACATCTGGTACCCTGCAAACAAATTGTATTCCTGGGAGCAAGCTTGAACACAACTTCCCAGATGGCTTTTCTCATGCCAGAAAAACAAGTTCATTTGACAGCCTACTTCAAACTATTGGCCGCAAAGACCCAGCTATTCTGCAAGGAAAATACTGCAAGCCCTGGGGTTCATGGCTTCCTGTATTCTACTAATTCCATATGCACGACTGCATATGAAGAAACTACAATGGTATTTAAAAAGCCTATGGTGTCAACATTCTCAGAATCTAGAAGCAATGATTCCTATCATTCCTTGTCTACAGATAGAGTTCCTTTGGTGGACAGATGCCTGTCACCAAAACAAGGGACTACCATTCACTCTACCCTCTGCCGCCCAAACCCTAACAACAGATGCATCAGACTATGCATGGGGGGCTCACTTGGCAGGGAAGTGCATTCAGGGCAAATGGAAACCAAGTCAAATGCACCTGCACATCAATCAAAAAGAAATGTTAGCTGTACAGAATGCTCTGACAGCCTTCAAGGACCACATCCTTCCAGAGCAATTAATGGTAAAGACGGACAACACCACTGTTATGTGGTACATATGCAAGCAGGGGGGAACCCACTCATACCGTCTCTGCAGACTAGCCATGGCTCTGTGGAACACAGCCTTGAGCTACCAAGTGCACCTACAGGCTCAGTTCCTGCCAGGAAAGCTAAACACACTGGCAGACGACCTAAGCAGAAATCTCATGGACCCACACGAGTGGATGCTGGAACCAAAGATATTCAGTATGTTGAGAAACAGATGGGGGAGCCCAGATATAGACCCGTTTGCCTCCCCCCAGAACTACCAATTGGAAAAATTCTGCACAAGGACTCCCCACAAACAAGCTTGGAAAGTGGATGGCCCTGTCTTTCACCTGGAAAAACCTATCAGTTTATGCCTTCCCCCTCTGCCTCGCCTCTCCTAGGTACTACTAAAGATCAAACAGGACAAACCAAGGACGATACTGATTGCACCAGACTGGCCACGCCAGCACTGGTACCCCCTTTTGCACAGTGTGTCACTGCTGGCACCTGCCTCAGATCCCTGCCCTGCTGTCCTAGCAGAAGGGCCAGATTCTGCACCCGCAGCTTCAAACCCTGAACCTGGCAGCCTGGCTAATTACCTAATCTCTCCGTTACCTCAGTAAGCAAGTGTTGGATGTCATTGTGGAGGCAAGGAGGCCTAGTACTAGAAAACCCTGTGCTGAAAAATGGAAAAGATTCTGTTCCTGGAATCAAGCTCAGGGGATGGGTAAGCAATACCCAATTTACCTCAGATTCTTCAATACTTAACTGAGATGCTGCACAAGGGCCTTTCCTTCCCTCCATCAAAATTCATGCCTCAGCCACTTCAGCTCATTACAACACAGAACCACCCCTCTTCTCTCATCCACTGCTGAAGCAATTCCTCAGAGGGGGCCAAAAACTTAAGACCACCCAGAAGAGCTCCTACTCCATCCTGGGACCTTAACTTTGTATTGGAAAAAAGTCACTCTACTTCCTTTTGAGCCAGCTGCAAATGCAGAGTTGAAATTCCTTTCTTGGAAAAGAGCCTTCCTTTTAGCCATCACTTCAGCAAGAAGGGTGCCTCAATTACAAGCCCTCATGGCAGTGGAGCCTTTCATCATTTTGCATGCGGACAGGGTGTCCCTCGGGACCAGTCCCTCCTTCATGCCCAAGGTGGTATCCAGTGTGGCCCTTAATCAGTCCATTCATTTGCCAACCTTCTTTTCTAATCCGCAGAACAAAGGGGAGCGAATACTGCACTTCTTAGATGTGCACAGACAACTTAGATTTTATTTGGATAGGACTAAACCTCTCGGGAAATCTGAACAACTGCTGGTTGCATTTGCTGCAGGGGCAGAGGGAAAGGCCATTTCAAAGCAAACCATTTCTAAATGGATAGGCCATTGCATTTATTTCTGCTATAAGCACCATGGAAAATCTACCCCACAGGGGATTAGACCACATTCAGCCAGGGCTGCATCTACCTCTACAGCCTTTCTCAGAGGTGTCCCTACCAGGGACATCCTAGAAGCTGCTACCTGCAGTTCTTTACATACCTTCAGCAAGCATTACCATTTGCCAATTTTCTCTAAATCCAGACCTGGCTTTGCCACTGCAGTCTTGCAGGGCCTTATAGCTGGTCCTAATGCTATCTAATTTCCTTCTCCCATCCTTAGCTTTGGGAATCTACCCAAATGTGATGACTGCAACAGTGAAACACGAAGAACATAGCACAGTTGTGTACACTTACCATAAATGTAGATGTTCGAGTGTATTCACTGTTGCAGTCCTAGTTGCCCTCCCTCCACCCCCTTGACTTCTATTGGCTATACCTCTGTTCTTGCTTTCTATATTTAAAGATTTTTGGTGTATTTGCTGTTTTATTGGAGGTGTAACCGTGTATATATAATTGCTTCCCATTATAGGGGCACCTGACATCTGGGGCAAGAAAAACAGATGTAATGGCGTTGGCTGCATGCTTTATACCCCTGGCTACGTGATGTCATGGAAGATGAGACGGCAACTGATGCAGGACCCAAGACTTTGTTAATCAGGCTGACTGAGGGCTACTGCAAGCAGATAACCCTAATGTGATGACTGCAACAGTGAATACTCTGTAACATCTACATTTATGGTAAGTGTACACAACTGTACTTTTTACACTGCTTCTCAATGACATCTTACTCGGTCAACTCTTGTTTCAAGAGAGTTTTCAAGTGTATGAATACTTTAAATGCTTACTTTAAAATGACAACCTTCACAGTAGAAAAGTAATAATATAATTGTATTGAATTTCACAGAAAACACTGTAAACTGTTTTAATATTATCGATTCCATAGGTGGTCTTTCTGTGGGGGAAAAGATTTGCAGTGGAACTGAACTACATAAGAAGCCAGTGAGATTACAAACACTTTGCATTAACCTTTGTTGGAAAATAAATCAGGATGCAGGTTTGGTTCAGTAGGACTGATATGATGCATCCCAAAGAATAGTAAAAGACATATGTAACAAGACTAGTAAACTAGAGAGCTTCTGGCTGTACAAGCTCATTGGTTAGTGTAAGGTGTTTGTATTATTTCATTTGAAATGCACAAAACACTGACATGTGTGGCATTGTTATCATCCAGTGGCAGAAGGTAGGAAAGGCAACCATTAGAAGAAATGACATACATTTTTGTGGTCTCTGTGGATTCACAAAAGTTATAGCATTCTGTGGTGTAGAATGCATTTTTAAAAGTAGTGTTTTGGAAATTATATAAATCACTTGCTTAATATGAAAAATGTTATCAAGCAAGCAAGATTTGATTGCTTATGGTATTGTTGGAAGCAGTGCAGAAGTTTTCTGTTTTATCTATTTTATCTTGATGAGGCTTTGAACTCCATGGCTCCTGGGGGACTTAAGTACCCTGGCTTAATTCTCTAGATTTATCACAGGTCTACTCACAGTGATGTCATTATATATGGCTATACACATTGTGTCCTACTATAAGCATCTGTAAAAGGGGCTGTGGCGGCTGGTGACTTCAAATAAAGGGGGGGCTGCAGGAGACAGCTGAATGGATGGGGGCCATTGGGAAGGGAGTGTGGCCAACTAGAAAGGGGCAGAACTATGCTCAAAACCATAACAACTTGAACTTTAATTAAATATGTTGCCCTGGGTGCCAAACTGTCATTACGAGAGTCCACTCAAGACAAAGTGAAGTGTAGAAGAAAAAAATATCTCAGTGCATTGGCTACATGACAGCTTACTTAATATCTAGATGGAAACAAAAAGGTTGTGAGGCATGAAAAAATAAACTACTTTTTTAAATACATTACTGGAGTGCCAGTCAAAATCAAGTATAAAAAAAAACAAGCAGCACTTAACTCAAACCACTTCTCCTTGCACTGCAGTTCTAATTATAATTTATATTCAGCTTTATAAAAGTACCAAGTAACATGCTGAAAGTAGCAATCTCTGTGATGCCCCCACTTGTAAAAATCCAAAAACGACCTGCTGCCACCTGACCGCTATCTGCTTCTTTCATGGGGAAAACATGATCAAAGTAAAAAAATTAACAGCAAACAAGAAACAAGCTCAAGATACATTGCTTAAAGGATTACTGCACAGGTTATGGACCACACATGATAGATTGGCATGACTGCAAGTCTCCAGCAAAAGTAATGAACTTCTGAAAATACTGTAATCCTGTCCTTTATTACAAATACTGTCATATGCATTTCAATACCTAAGGCTTATACATTATCTAGTTATGTAAATATTCTCTGCATGGCAACAACAAAAAGGCTTTTTCAATGTTGGTAATTCTTTAATAGTATGCTTATTAAAGCTTACTTGCATCTTACAACCTCAGACAAGCTTAATGATGGTCATTAAAGCATTGCTATTTAAACACAGAGCAACAGGGCACTGTGACAGCATGCATTTTCTGAATAATAAGAACCATAAATAAACCTTATAAAAATATGACGGAAAACCAGAACATTTTGCAAAATCAAGGACAGATGAAAAGCCACTGTCGTACTTGTGTCTACCTTGGATGGGGGAATACTCTGCACACTTACACTGCAGAACTGCTCCTTGCCTTGCTTGTACACATCCAGAGTCACTACTTGGGGTGGAACAAGTATGTCACTATTTGAAATGTCTCTCTCTCTCTGGCTGACTGTGATGGCTCTGACACATTTGTCATACCTCTCAACCTCAGAGCAAGAAATCTAGACAAATCCACATAGCAGTGGGACAAAGGCCCAAAATTAAGGACAGTTTTTAAATACTGCTCTTATAAACTTAGATAATAGAATAGTAGTAAGTCTTGCATTAGTATGGATTTTCTGAAGGGTATGAAATCTGAAACTCAAAAGTCTGTCATCATTTTCTAACTTCAATCTTTAATGATTTGCCACTAATTTGCCGGAAAACCACAATTTTATGAAAAAAGGACCAAAAATGTGATGCAAAAATATAAAATTGCCACACAATACAGCTGGGAAGCTGTCAGAGGGACACTTTTTCAATATTAGTACTGTTAACTTGAACAGCTGTCAAAATAAGAGAATCTACATGCATTTCTGAAATAAAAGTAATCTATAACTCTGATCACTAGAGTTATTTATAATTGTAAACCCTCCACGTTTTCTTCCAAAATTGTTATTTTGCGATGAGATTATTAGGGGGAGAGCAACATTTTGAACCAAAATTGGGGACAGTTGAGAGGTTTGGCTATTCCTAATTCTATAAAGTGATTTATTTGCACGTACCTCTTAATGCAGAAAATCTGAACAAGGCCAAATATATTGGGGGAACATACAAACGGTACTAAAAATTTCTCTTGTATAAACGTAGTTGATAGAATACCATGTCTTGCTTTCGCATGTATTTTTCTGAAGGTTATGAAATCTGAAACTCATTGTCTGTCATTTATTTAGTGACTTAAAAGTACCAAGTAACATGCTGAAAGTAGCAATCTCTGTGATACCCCCACTTGTAAAAATGTTTGGTATCCAAAAAAGATCTGCTGCCTGACAACTATCTACTTGTTTCATGGGGAAAACATGATCAAAGTAAAATAAGCAAAAATCTATTTGTTCTGCAAAAAATCTGTACAGTTGAGAGGTATAGTTTAGCCGGGCCTGTCTGAGTTTGCTGCCCCCCCCCAAAAAAAAAAAAATAATGGTCGAAGGAGCCTCCCCCTGCAGTCATTCCAATGTCCCATTACTTGGCTATTTCGCCCCAGTTACCATAAACACTGTAATGTGCATACTGCTTTACTTCTCTGATGATTTCGATTTAATTTGAAAGTTTTATTTTGCATTTTACAGCATAAACTGTAATAGACGTGCTAAACAAAGCAATGCAGTTTCACAATGAAAATAGACTTGGCATTAAAACTTGGGTCTATATTATGATATTGCACGCTCAAAAGAGCAAATGACAATCGATACCATGTAAGCGAAAGCTTACAACATCGAAACCTCAGAACAGCGATTTTATTCCAAGGGGAAAAAAATCGTTGTTCCGAGAGGAAAAAAAAAACCTGGAAAACATTACATAATGTGGGGGGCTGTGCCCCCCCACCTCCTACTTAAATGTACCAACTCCGAGATTGCACTACACTACTGAAAAGGCAAAGTAGTGAAAATAGCCAAACAAATTCTTTCCCAGGGAAAAAATTTGCTGAAAAGTCGCTTCGCTATTTTGCCTTTTCGCACTTGAAACTTGTATTCATTGAAACAGCATTGAAACCCACATTCAAAGAAAATACATTTTGCCAGTGGCAGATAAAGATTAACTTTGGGCTGTTTTCAAATCATAGGCCCCTTGCACATGAAACGTACATGTGTTCTTTGGGGTCTACTTCCTATGGCCTAAATGTCATTTGACTGAAATTCATTTGACTGAGACCAAAACACTGAAAGTTCAAAAGACTGAAAACTCATTTGACTGAAACTCATAACACTGACACATTAAAAGGTCTATGCCCTTTTCCCCACTGTAGTGCGATCCTGAAGTTTAGTATATATAGGGGGTGTTCGGGGCACAGCCCCCTACATACTTTATACATTTTAAACCATACACATGGAAATTTATAACCGCAATGAATAACTGTGCAGAAAACAATATTTACCTAAACTGTGTGTGGGGGGGGGGCTTTGCCCCCCCCCCCTAACTATATATACTAACTCCAGGATCGCACTACAGTGGGGAAAAGAGCATATACCTTTTACTTTAATGTGTCAATGTTATGAGTTTCAGTCAAATGAGTTTTCAATCTTTTGAACTTTCAGTGTTTTGGTCTCAGTCAAATGAATTTCAGTCAAATGAACTTTAGGTCATAAGAAGTAGACTCGTTCTTTGATGCACCTTCCTGATTGTATTAAATAATATTACTTGTATAATACAGTACAGTTGTTAGAGGGCGTTTTAAATTTATTGTACTGAACATTTTTCCAGTAAACAATGAAACAAAATACATGCACCAATAATGACTGCCCAATTTAGAACATTTCCATCATAAAAGTCTACTCAAACTTCAACAATCCACCAGTATCAGTAAATATGCACAATCTCTGAAGAAGTAAATGTCATCTAAATAATTCCACATTAAAGAGATCTGTAACTAATGAAAAGGCTGCAGCTAGCAAACAACTTTATATTTCATTGTTTCATCTGTGAATAAATGCCTATGTTACATTAAAAATGATAATCTGGTAATATTGCAATAGGATAACAGCTTCATAGTTACTTGGTATCTTCGCCAAAAAGGACTGCAGCACCCTCCCCTTTACAACATAGTATCAACAATGCATCTACATGTTGTGGGAGTAGAATCCACAGTCTTCTGCATCAAAAGCAAGTACACTGCCTGTTGTGCTAGTAACACTGCAAGCAGACTCAGCATAAGCAACACTAAACTTCTCTTCCCTGCAGCTCTTAGCTCTTTGTAAAATCTACTAGACACTCAGCTGTATCTCTCAACTTTGCAGCACAAGAAATCTGGAAAAAGCCAACATTTATTGAGGGGGGGACAAAAGACCAAAAACCAGGGAGATATTTTAAACATTGCTTGTATAATCTTGGAAAGTTGCTAGAATAAAATGCTGTGCTACTACCATACATTTCACTGCCAAGTCTTGAACCCAGGACCCTGTGCAAAACAGTAAGAGCAACATACCACTATGCCAGATCAGCTGTTTTGTGAAAGAGAGGAAGATTGAAACTTAAATGGCTACCATTTAGTGAATTAAGTTCTCACCATAACTGCCAACCTCTTAGCACAAAACACCTGGACAAACCAAGTAATGGGGGGAAATACAGCCCCCCAAACATATTCAGTGAATTCAGTTCTCACCATAGCTCTCGACCTTAGCACAAAAAACCTGGATGAAGCCAGTAATGGGGGAATACAGTCCCAAAGGAGACAGA
>NC_056748.1:62671052-62723552 GCF_019279795.1 Protopterus annectens | reverse complement strand
TGGGCAGTCTTGCCTAAATTTGTTTTAAAAGATGTGGACAATCTGTCAAATTCCCCTGCAGTTTTGAAATGTAAGACTGTGCCTTCTGTTGAGGTTCAGGTACCCCCTTAGGTCTGTTTTCCCTACTTCTCGTCAGTCCCATTGATTCTTTTGGTCATCTGCAGTCTGCTTTTGCTTACACTGCCATACTGACCAAATCATTTGCCCAAATAGTGCTTTGCCTCCGCTAAAAGCAGGCCACAAACCATTTGGCAAAACAAATAGGCAAATATTTCCAGCCTCTGTTCTAGCATATGATTTAACTATGAAAAGGGAAATATATTAATAATATACTCATATACTTGTGATTGTACTCAAGGCATTTCATGTATTGATGTAGATAAAGCAGTTTGTTGAGGAACAAAGAAAATTTTAAACAGATTGTCTTGCAGCAGGCTGATTTTTAAATGATTTGTTTCCGTACGGGGAGTCTGACTTACCTGCTAAATGTAGACTTCTGGTGCAATTCTAATGATGGTGTGTATATGTGGGAAGGTGCGCTGAAGATCGGTGTGTCTCTTTCTGAATGTAGGCTGTTCACTGCATGCACACGCTGTGGCTTAATGTCACAGATGGGTGATTAAGGCTGTAGAGGGACTCTGCTTCAGACAGTTGCAGTAAATGAGTATAGTTAAAAATGCCATCTACTTAATATGTGCAACGCAAGTACTCATTTGTCAGTGGGTGTATAGGCACTGCTGCTCAACAGTAATTGACGGTGAATGCAATAAATGCAGTAATTACTACTTTTCCATTGCTTTTAAGAAATGCTGTTCATTTAGTGAATGTGTAGAGTTACTTTACAAGTAGTATGATGGACTGTAGATTGAGAGGGTCAAATACATATTTTACAGGGAATGAATTCATATTACCTCAGTTTTGTGAAGAAAATTAAAAATGTATGCTTCCAGTAAAGGTTTTTAACGTTTTCCCAGTCATTCAAGACGGGGCATTTTAACTTGAGTAATTTTCCAGGTTTCTTGGGAAGTGAGCATATATTAAACAATATGAATAATAACCAGATTTAGAGAAATGTGATGCAGGAAGTTGAGTGGCTGAGGAGGGTGAAGAAAGAGCATCTTTTATTGAAGATAAAAAGTACATAGTTAATTAAGTTAAGATTGAGTTAAGCAGGGTGAAACATTACAGTGGTGGATGCCAGTGGGGAGTCAGCAAGGGAGGAGATATTGGTCCTTAATGCCAAAACAGTGATAGACCCAAGCAAAAAAGAATAGATGTAGCAAATTTTTTTTTAATATATTTTATGCCTTGCAAAAGGATTCCTGATAAGTAAAATGCTTCTTGGAAGGCATAAACCTTCTCTGGTGGGACCCGTGCAGAAATGTACTTGAGCCTTTTTGCTGTCAATGTTAGAGGCTCTTGACAGCTACCCAGCAAGCCCAGACAATAAGGCATCATATCAGGTACTGATATTCAGTGTCAGGTGGAACAAGTTTTTACAAGTCTGTGGCTACCATGGTGACATTCATTCTACATAATATTCTCTGTCATGTAGATTATTACTGTGCTTGGAAAAGCCTGCAGAGTACTAACAAATTTGTCTTGTTTTGCTTTATTAATGTGCGAGTCAAGGTGTACATTAATGTCGGCTCCTGGCTGTATTGTCTTTTCCCTTCTGTAGAAAGTACTCCTCAGGCTGGATTGCCAGTGTGAGCAATATAAAACTGAGCACTTTCATTTGATAGTGTAACAGATGACTTCAGAGTAAAAAATATGTGATACAAGCACAATGAAATATCCTTAATTATCAGTCGCATGCTTCCACACACTAGTTGACTGAATAGTTATGTTTTGAATTGTGATTTTTTTTACAAAGAAATTTAAATTTTATACATCTAGCTTACAAAAGAATTGACTATTTTTTGAAGGACCTTTTGGACCAGGGACAAATCAACTATGGATTTTATGATTTTTTTTTTCATAAAATTCCCTGTGGTAGCATCTATCTTCAGTATCCCAAAGATGCAGAAAAGTACCACAGACCTGCCCCATGAGTCCCATTGTCAATGCTAGTTCCAAAACCCTCCCTTTAGCCAAGTATATTGACATCAAGCTGAAAGAGTTTAGAAGGTTTCACATACCGATGTTGAGACTCCTGGGAGTTTTTGTTAAAAAGTTAAGGATATTGTATACTTAACGTTTAAAACATTGAAGTTCAGATCATCGAGACCAGAACATCGAGTTTTAAAACATCGAAGGTTTGAAGGGGAAGAAAACGGTAAGTGTAGGTGGGATAATGTTTGTGTTTTTGCAGGGCACCAAGGTGCCCTGCATACTGTGTGTCTCTATGTGCCATCTGTGTGATGGCACTACAGATAGGGTACGGAAAATCTTCCGTTTAGCACCCATGCATATAGCGCTAAATGGGAGATTTCCCTTTACTCCACTGTAGTGCGGTCTCAGAATATTAAAGTAGGGGGGGTGGGGGGTGCAGGGGGACGAAGCCTGCATACAATTGTTAAAATTTATTTATTTATTTATTGGTTACACATTTAACCTTTTATGTTTCAAAATTCAATGTTCTGGTCTCGATCAGAACTTTGATGTTTTGAAATTTCGATGGTTAGAAGTGGAACCAGTAGAATTGTTCCACATGATGTTGGGTTACTTTGGTTCAATAACTTTTTCTGTGAAAACACCAAAATAACTCAAAATTAGATTAATATTGTAAACTTGGTCATGGAACTTGTCCTAAAGAACAATTTTTTATTTTTTTATTTTATAGAGGGTCAGTATTTCCAGCAGGTTAAGAGGTGGCTATGGGCATTTCATGTGCCCTGATTTTTACCAACATTGTTCTTATCCAATGGAAAAGAACTTTTATTTAACCATTTTGATCTTCCTCCCTGGAAGATGTATACCAGATACCTGGATGATATCGTTATTGCTTGAGATGGTGAAACAATTGGCATTGGCCCCCTTTGTTGAGTACTTAAATTCTACCACCCCCTTTTTGAAGTTTACATATTCTTTTGACCCCTTGTCTATTAACTACTTAGACGTCAGAATCTTTAAAGAGAATGGGAAACGAGCCATAGTGAGCACTATCTATAGGAAGCCAACATACTGTAACAGCTTGTTACGCTACCAGAGTAGCCATCCCAGTTTTCAAAAAAGGGGCATGTCAAAGGGCAATATAGACAGATGGCCATAATGATTTCTGACAACACATTATTTGAGGTGGAAAGTAAAGTATTAGTGGAAATGCTTCATGTCCGAGGGTACCCTACCCAACTTATTGACTCCATTAGATGTGATCTAGTACAAAAAAGGAAGGTAGGGTATTGTACCCCTAATAAAAACCAATTTTAAGTCAGTAGATGAATTTTTAGTGGAAGTTATGTCCCCAACAGAGATTTATACTACTGCTTTTGTAATGGAATATTATTCGGAAGACAGACGGATTAGAGAGATCCTAAATAGGAACTGGTCAATATTTACCTGTTTTAATGGCATTGTAGACGGAGTAGGCAATAAGCCGCTTGTGGTATATAAAAAGGATAAAACTATAAAAAAACTTTTTGGAGCACGGAAATTTTATTTGTCAGTACCCACACAAGAAACCTGGAACTGGTAAGTGTGGGTTTTGTTCCCAATGTAGCATGACAACACCAATGTAGGTTAACTTTGGTGGGGACGCTGTAATGGTCAACGGAAAACCCTTTAAAGCTATTTTTCCTATAATTGCAACTCACTAGGGGTGATTTATGTTGCCTATTGTCAAAAATGCTCTGGCGTTTATATTGAGAAAACCCAGAGGAAATTTAGGGAACGTATACACTGACATTCCCTGGATAATGGGAAAACAAGGCCAGTAGTGCTCTTGCAAAGCACATCAACAACAACAGCCCTGGTCACCATTGCCTTTTTTTGTGGTTCGATTTTTTACCTAAAAGCCCTAGAGTAGGTCCTTGGACAGGACCTTTTAGTGCAATGTGAATTGCTATGCCCCCCCCCCCCCCGGGCTTAATGAACAGATATCGATTGGAAGTCTTTTAAGACCAAGAGCCTATAAAGTTTGTTTTCATATCAACATATTTATAAAGATAACTGTTTTTTATATATTTTCACATTTTTTTATTTGTGTGTACTTTTCTTATTTGATTTCACTTTATTTAATTAGTTCAATCCGTGTGTGGAAGCATGTGACTGATAATTAAGGATACTTAATTGTGCTTGTGTGTCACATTTTTTTACTCTGAAGAAGTCTGTTACACTATCGGATGAAAGTGCTCAGTTTTACATTAAACTTTATTTTGGTTCGTCCTTGCCCTTTCTTGTTTTGTTGGCTCGGTGGTGGTATTAGTTTTTGCTGTTTGAGGTTCCTGGATATTGTCTTCAATATGAGCAGTGATCAGTTGTGAGCCTGTGTCATACTGTTTGAGCAGCCCACATTATCTCTGACCTTGTTTTAGCCATTGTTGTAGGCATTTAAAGCCTTCAGAGTCCTACAATGGAATTGGCTGTGGAAGACTTTCTTTGCATTTGGTCTGGCTTTCAAAACTGTCCCAGCGATTTGTGCCCTTTATAATGCTCCATATTTCTTCTTCACAAGTACAGCAAGACATTTCCACTTTCCTGTAGAAAGAGCAAGAAGATAGGGATGCTTGCTCTTCACAACCCTTTTTCTTGGTGGCCATCATGCTGCTAGTCAGTACATCTGCTTTTGTAGCAGTGTCATGACAGACACCTTCTCCACAAACAAGTAAAGATTGGATGTTTAATGATGGTCTGTTCTTTCTGCCAACACTCCTCAGGATGTTCCCACAGTGGTTGATATCCTACAATGCTTTTCCACTTTTAGGTTTACTAGTCAATTTCTCCAGGCTGGAGATGACCTGATCAGTCCTTCAGCTGAAGAGTTGTGGCTGTTTTTAGGGTGCTATTAAACCAGCTGAGAAATGGATGTCTAGTTTTCATGCTTCATCTACTGTTACAGGAAAAGTAATTGGCTTGTATGTGAAGGGTGATCACTGAAAATCTTCATAAAAATTGTGTTCTGAAATTGTTTTCCCAAGAAAAAGTTAATAATAGTTATCCTATAAGATGATACCCAAAATGTATTCCTTGTTTAATTGAGTCTCCGCTTCAGTTGTAATCTTGACAGTGCAGCTAGTATTTCATATTGGCAAATGCTTGCTTTGTATCTTCATTTGCAAAAAAAATGTCTTGTATGAAACTGAGGTGTAGCAAAGTAGAACAAAAGTAACACAGGAAGACTTTATTTTTCTCCTTTCCATGCATTCAGGTTCGAGAAGGCTTATACCCATACATTGTACTACCTGGCACAGGTATACAAGAATCAAGAAATGAATGAGAAGGCTGCGAGGTACTGTCACACCACCCTGCAGCGGCAGCTGGAATTTAATGACTATGTTCCAATAGAGTGGGCCATCAATGCCGCTACACTGTCCCAGTACTACATAACAAAGGTGAGTAATGTACCTGTTGGTTTTCTCTGTTGACCAGACCTCTGTACGCTGTAATCATAAAGACTTTAAAAGCAGTCAGGGTCTAATTGGCTTACCCAGTCTGCTGACACCATTGCCTGTTTGAATAAACGTGTGACCTTAGTTAAATGGTATTCTAAACTGGTGACCTTAGTTAAATGGTATTCTAAACTGGTGACCTTAGTTAAATGGTATTCTCTATTGCTTGTCTTTCAGTGTGTACTTGTTTTGTGTCTGTCCTATATATTTAATTGTTCAGTTTCTGTTCATTTCTCCTGGGAGATTTCTTGTACCTGATTTTTTAATAGAGACCCCCCAACTAAATAAGTAAAATATAGTTTAGATTTTCTCCTCTCGTTTTTCCATCTGCCTATTGGAAATGAAGGCAGTAGCAGTTAATGCAAGAATTAATCTCAAGGACTCTGGTTGATGGGTCATGTGGTTCGGTTAATTATTTCCAGTGATCTCCATTCGGCAAACTTTTCTTGGCCAATACCACAATCTGGGATGTAGGTGCTCAGAATAGGCACTTGGATACGCAAGGGGTGCCCAACCCCCTGAATTCCGCCCTCCCCCTTAATGCGCACTCTGCAGGTAGCAGTGTCTGACTACCTACAGACAAAAGCTTGAATAGTTTTTTTTCCATTTTATTTTGTGCTTTGACTGCATATTTTTCCTTTAGTTTACATCACTTGCTGGGTTTAATTATATTTCTGTGGATTATGCTGAAAATTGCAACTGCACTTAACATACTAAGTTGTTCCTGGTTGATGCACAACATTTCTTGCCCTGTTGTTAATTGCTACAGTTTGCTATGGTTCTTTTTTGTTACATCGTAATACATTTTACTTTAAGCGTTTTGCTTTGTGTCTCTCTGGATTTGCTACTGTGGTTACACAGTTCATGTCCCAGTGAAGCCAAACCTTACATGCTGATGACTTTTTCTCCAGAGTTGCCTTTTAAACATTTTCCAGACAATGTGTGTACTATGGTTTTTAAGCTTCAGAGATGCACAACACTATGGATTGTCCATTGTCCGCTTCTGTCTTAACAGAGGTGCTTTCAGAAAATGAAAATTCTGAGTTGTCATGCTTATCAATTTTTGTTGATTTTTAGTACTCTTTAAAGACTTTTTTGAAAAATGGGAGTCTCCTATTGTGGTTCTAAGTGTCTACCTTCCCTGCATGTTAAAAGGTCTGTTTCCATCAGGAATAAGAATGGGAACTGGTCACATTAATGCCTACATGAGCCTCTCATAAGTGGGCACTGCAGTCCTTTTTATCAGGCCAGAGAAGATTAGGCTTTCATAATGTGTTTCAGGAAGTACTAGCCCAGTAGTAGTGGGCCCAGCCTCTCATACTACATGTGATTTTAATTAGTGATGAGGACAAGTCAGACTGAAAAAAAAGTTCTGTAATAAAGCTTTTTTATAATTTGTTTCAAGGAATATAAGCCCCACGAAGGCAGACACAGCATCTTGTATTGTATGCGATATAAAATAGGCTAGTAAAGTCTGGTGATAGCCTTATAAAAGTAGGAATTTTTAGTGATCAAACTGTAAACCACTCTACAAACCTCTCTATTAGATGGACCTGATGAAGCTCAGGCAAAAGTGTTTTCTGTCATATAGTTGTATAGTGGCAGCTCATGATGTGCTGTCATTTTGTTTGTTTAAAAAAAAAGCGCTTGTAACTATAAATGTATGAGGTTCCACAGGCTGAGCTGGTAAACCCTCACAGGTCTTTCAGGAATATTCAAATAAGGGACTAACCTCTAAACTTTGGTATTGGCTGTTTGTTTTTCCATCTCCCAGGTTTTCCTCCAGACAGCTGCCCTGGACCCTCCCACCATTGTCTGTAGCTGCCTTTAAATAACTGACCTGTTGAATGTCGTGCGTTAAAACAAGAAAACTCATCCATCTACCCGCTTAATTAAATAAACTACTACAAGCTTCAATGAGGCATCTCTGTCCTTCTACAAGGAGGGTATCAGAATTCTCTTAGCTGCAGGGGCGGCTCATGCTATAGGACTGCAGTGCCCCCCCCCCCCCCCAGCTGTGGAAAAGGAAAAAAAAAAACAAATCGGTGAGTCTCACAATGTGTTTCCAAACTTCCGTGCATGTGCACTCTGCAATCGCAGAACTCAGAGGGGATCCAGACTGCTGCAACAGCAGTCCGGAGTAGGAAGAAGGCATCTTGGTACTCTGATGCCCAGAATTCTATGTAGTGATGACCGTATAGAATGGAAGAGATCAAGACTGCAACATCCGCAGACTGGAGTCTGCTCTCACAGGAGAGAAGGATGTGTGTACCGGACCTGAAGCTACTGGGAGTAGGACGTGTTGTTGAAGCTGCTGCTACCTGGGGAAGGCGATGTGGGACACCAGGTACTATTGAAGGTGTGTGTGTGTGTGTCTGTGTCTGTGTCTGTGTGTGTGTGTGTGTCTGTGTGTGTCTGTGTGTGTCTGTGTGTGTCTGTGTGTGTCTGTGTGTGTCTGTGTGTGTCTGTGTGTGTCTGTGTGTGTCTGTGTGTGTCTGTGTGTGTCTGTGTGTCTCTGTGTGTCTCTGTGTGTCTCTGTGTGTCTCTGTGTGTCTCTGTGTGTCTCTGTGTGTCTCTGTGTGTCTGTGTGTGTCTGTGTGTCTGTCTGTGTCTGTGTGTGTCTGTGTCTGTGTCTGTGTGTAAAATGCCCCAGTTGATATATACTGGTAGCTAGAGAGAACTCAAATGGTAGTGGCTCAGGCTTGAACCCTGTACCTTGAGTGCAGGTAGCAAGAGCCTGAATTCCCTACCCACCACCATCTGTGAAAACTTTGCAGATTTTTGCCTCATATTTTTGTTCTGTTCTGTTCCTCATAAAAACTGTGGATTTTTAATGAGATCCTGGAGTTAGTATATATAGTTAGGGGGCTGTGGAGGGCACAACCCCCCCACATAATTTAGGTAAATATTGTTTTCTGCAAAATGTTATTCATTGCAGTTATAAATATCCATGTCTATGGTTTAAGACTCTATATATATATATATATATATATATATATATATATATATATATATATATATATATATATATATATATATATATACTAACTATACTAACTCCAGGATTGCACTACAGAGGGGAAAAGGGCATATATATTTTACTTTAGTGTGTCAGTGTTATGAGTTTCAGTCAAATGAGTTTTCAGTCTTTTGAACTTTCAGTGTTTTGGTCTCAGTCAAATGAATTTCAGTCAAATGAAGTTTAGGTCATATGAAGTAGACCCCAAAGAACACATGTATGTTTCTTGTGCAAGGGTCCTGTGATTTGAAAACGGCGCAAAAATCTTTTATCTGCCACTGGCAAAATGTATTTACTTTGAATGTGGGTTTCATTGCTGTTTCAATGAATGTGAGTTTCAAGGGCAGAGAAGTTTTAAGGCTCCCTATTATGCTGTTGCAGACGCAGGTTGTCGAATGCGTCTTTGTCTAACTGAAAAGCGCGAAAAGGCAAAATAGCAAAGCGGCTTTTCAGCAAATTCTTTCCCTGGGAAATAATTTGTTTGGCCACTTTCCCTACTTTGCCTTTTCGGCACTGTAGTGCACTCTCGAAGTTGGTACATTTAAGTGGTGGGGGGTGTGGGGGCACAGCCCCCCACATTATGTAATGTTTTCCAGTTGTTGTTTTTTTTCGGAACAGCGATTCCCCCCCCCCTTGGGAAAAAAATCGCTGTTCTGAGGTTTTGACGTAAGCTTTCAGATGTTCATCTTGTTTCACTGTTGCAGTCATCACTGTAGGGTTCTTCCTGCCGGTAGGAAGCCCTCGGTCGGCCAGAATCCCAAAGTCTGGGTCCGGCGTCGGCTGTGTACTCACCCACCCTGACGTCAGAGCGCCAGAGGTACAAAGCTCCCAGCCGACGCCATGTTCTCCAGTCTTTCTTGCCGCGTGGTGGAAGCAGTTCGCAAGTGCCGGTCGGCTGTCTCCTGTTATTTTTGGTGCTTCATACCGAAGACATTCTTCTTTTCAAAGCTAAGTACCTCGTTGGGGAAACTTTTTTCTTGCTCCAGACCGATGTCAGAAAAAGTTAATAATTGTATTTCATGTGGGAAGCAAATACCTCATAAGGATTTTCACTCTTACTGTATTCCTTGTCTAGGCCCTGACCACGACATAGCTAGTTGTCAGTTTTGTGCTAGATTTAATCAACGTATTATTAAACTGAGATATGATTTTGCCTTTCATTACTTTGGGAGGCGATTTAATTATAACATGTCATCGGACACGCTTCCGACTACCGGAGTTCATAAAAGGCGCAAGGAGAAGGATAGGCCTCCGAGGTCCAAATCAGATGACAGTTTACAATCAGAGTCAGCTGCTGGTTCAGCTGTCGTCAGTGAGATGCTTTCGCAGCCCCTGTTGTCTGCCATTACAGAACCGCTTGCCGAAACGGACTCCCACAAGGAGCCAGCTAGGCCTTCGAATACTCCAGGTGCAGGACCTTCGGATAATGCTCCCTTGGATGGGTCCGGAGCCGCTATGCAGGTACCGGCTTCCGAGGGAGTTTTCAGGCCTACGCAGCTTCAGGTAAAGGCAAAGACAAAGGCAAAGACTCCTTCTAAAACAAAGACTCAAGCCCAGGCCTCTTCTGATCCGGGACCTAAATCTCAAAAACAAATGCTTAAAATGGCGGAGGACTTGTTAACTATGATTAGGGGTTCACATCCCCCTCCTGACAAAAGGCCAAGACAGGAATTGGATTATGAATCCTCTGATCGGGTATCTGTCTCTTCAGTGTCTTCCTCTGAACAGGATTATACTTTCCCTCCTTATGAGGATTCTGATGCTGAGGAATCTATCCCTTCAGCTTCTCCTCCTGAGGATTATTCTTTTGGGGAAACTTTACATGACATGAGGGAACATTTTCACTGGGAAGGGCAGGAGTACTCTGAATTTAAGAGAAGGCTTAGGGATATCCTACTTCTTCCCCAACACAGACCCCTGGCTATTCCTCCTATTTTGGATATTGTGGATGATGTCTTTTCTGAGTCTAATTTAACTCCTGACTCCTTTCCTCTGGCCCCTGCTAAACCTGATAGATATTACAGAGTCCCTGACTCCCACCAGTTTCTTTATAAAAATCCTACTGCTGATCCAGAAACCATTTCTCAGGGTCCTAAGGGTGTTAAGGCCACCACTGCTAAGAACCCTATTCCGTTGGATAAGGATTCTAGAGCTTTGGAGAGATGGGGCAAAAAAGTGTACACTTCTCCTACTTTATCTATTAGGGCTTTAAATTGTCAATTTCATGTGTTGAAATATGAGCAATACCTTTTGTCTGTTATGAAACAAAAAATGAGTACCATTTCTGCATGTGCAGACAATAAGGAATTACATGATTTGATGCATGCTACTGAGCAGGTGGGAAAACATACCTTACACTGTGGTTTTGATGCTTTGGAGGCCTCTTGCAGGGCGGCTGCCACTGGCATGGTCATTAGAAGGCATGCTTGGTTAAAGGAACAAAATTTGCCTGATCAAATGAAAGCAAAGTTACTGGATGCTCCTGTTCAACATAATGTTTTGTTTGGGTCTAAGGCTGAAGAGGTTATAAAGAAAATGGAGGATAAGGCAAAATCCATGCAAACGGTTAAGGATTTCTTACAAGTTCAGCCTCCTAGATTTAGCAGAAATTGGCCAGCTAAAAATTGGTCCTTTCCCAGCTCGGATAGGCCTCAGAGGGGTAGATATAGGCACCCCAGAGGGAGGGCCCAAGCACAGACCTCTCATAGACCTAGACAGTGGAGTGCTTCCACCCCCAGGGGTGGAGAAGATAGGTCTCAATCTTACGGGAAACAGGCTCAATGACTCCTCCTGCATGGCTCCAGGAACATGTCTCCTGGAAGCTCCTCTGGGAGGAAAACTTTCTCTTTTTCACCGAAATTGGACTTGCATAACCCAAGACAAGTGGGTTCTGGTTGTAGTTTTAAGAGGTTGCAAATTCCACTTTCACACCTTACCAAAACCAAACGGATGGCCAGACCTACCAAAAACTCAATGGGCAGAGGCGTTAAAACAGGTGAGGTCCTTCATGGCTATGAGGGCCATAGAACTGGTTCCAAATTCAGAGACGGGACAAGGCTTTTATTCAAGACTCTTTCTAGTTCCCAGAAAGCAAAATACTTAAGACCCATCCTGGATCTGTCAGTCTTAAATACTTTCCTGGATATACCAAAGTTCAAGATGCTTACTCTGCAGCAGCTCCTGCCAATGTTGAACAAAAATGCATGGATGGTGACATTGGATTTAAAGGAGGCTTACCTACACATTCCTATCGGACAGGAGTGCAGAAGATGCCTCAGGTTCGAGGCCGGATCGAGGCACTATCAATTCTCTGCGCTGCCCTTTGGATTGTCTACTGCGCCCAGGGTCTTTACCAAATGCCTGGCTCCAGTAGTAGCTTACTGCAGACTCAAGGGAATTCAAATTTACCCTTATCTGGACGACTGTCTTATTCAAGCAGACAGCAAGGATGTCTTACTCCAGCATTTAGAATTTGTTCAGAATCTTCTCAAGTTCCTGGGATTCACTGTGAACATAAAAAAGTCAAATTTGACACCCTCACAACAGATAACTTTTCTGGGTGCTTTTCTGAACACAGCAACCCGGATGGCATTTCTGACATCCGAAAAACAAATACAGCTGGCTTCAGCTTTCAAAACCTTGGCGTCTCTAACTCCGCTATCTGCAAGGAAATTCCTGCAGGCTTTGGGTTACATGGCCTCCTGCATCCTCCTCGTACCATATGCAAGACTACATATGAGGAAAATACAGTGGTACCTAAAAAGTGTATGGTCCCAGCATTGCCACAGTCTAGACACACACATCACCGTCCTGCCTTGTCTTCAAAAGGAATTCCTTTGGTGGTCCAAGGCATGTATTCAAAACAAAGGGAAAGCCTTCAGTCTGCCTCCAGCCAGCCAGATACTAACCACGGACGCCTCAGATTACGCATGGGGAGCCCATTTGCAGGGAAAATGTCTGCAGGGCCTTTGGACAAAGGATCAGAAGCACCTGCATATCAATTTAAAGGAAATGTTAGCTGTCCTGAACGCTCTATTGGCCTTCAGGAATCTGCTACAACCAGGACAACTACTGATACGGACGGACAACACCACAGTTATGTGGTACATAAACAAGCAAGGGGGTACACACTCCTACCCCCTTTGCAGATTAGCCATGAATCTATGGAACACAGCTCTAGCTTGCAAAGTGGACCTACAAGCTCAGTATCTACCAGGGAAACAAAACATCCTGGCAGACAGACTGAGCAGGAACATGTCAGACCCACACGAGTGGATGCTGGACACCAAAATATTCAAGATGATTACAGCAGTCTGGGGATGCCCGCACATAGATCTTTTTGCATCACACCTCAATCATCAACTACAGATTTTTTGCACAAGGACATTCCACAAACTAGCATGGAAAGTGGATGCACTATCATTCAGTTGGAGAAACCTCTCTGGGTATGCCTTCCCACCTCTACCTCTTCTTCCACGGGTGTTATTAAAGATCAAGCAGGACAAGCCCAAGATGATCATTTTACTGGCCCCAAATTGGCCTTGACAGTTTTGGTACCCAACTCTGAAAAACCTTTCTCAGGAGCCCCCTTGGGTTTTACCTCAGACTCCGAACCTTCTGTCCCAACTACAGGGTCAGGTTCTGCACTCTCATGTCAAAAGTCTCAGTCTGGCTGTCTGGCTAATCCAGGGTCTATGATTCATTCTCTCCTACCCAAGCAGGTTATGGATGTCATTTTAGAAGCCAGACGTCCTAGCACTAGAAAATCTTATGCAGGAAAATGGAAAAGATTTTGCACCTGGATGCAGGCTCAGGATTCGGATCCTCTTATTCCTAATATTCCTCTGATTTTACTTTACCTGACAGACCTATTACATAAGGGTCTCTCCTTCTCTTCCATAAAGATACATACCTCTGCTATCTCTGCTCATTATTATACAGATCCTCCAATCTTTTCCCACCAGCTCATGAGACAGTTTCTCAGAGGTGTTAAAAATTTAAGGCCCCCTAGATCTCCACCCATTCCTGCCTGGGATCTCAACTATGTTTTGGAAAAACTCACCTTACCTCCTTTTGAGCCTGCTGCTACTTCTGACATTAAGTTTTTATCATGGAAGACAGCCATCCTGTTAGCTTTGACCTCTGCCAGGAGAGTTTCGGGGTTGCAAGCTCTCATGGCTGTAGAACCTTATATTATTTTTCACCAAGACAGGGTGTCTTTAAGGACTAATCCTACTTTCATGCCTAAGGTGGTTTTGAAAGTGGCTTTAAATCAAACTATTCACCTGCCAACTTTTTCCCCAGTCCATAAAATAAGGGGGAAAGGATCTTGCATTCCTTAGATGTACACAGACGACTACGTTTTTACTTGGACAGAACCAAGGACATCAGGAAATCAGAGCAATTGTTTGTTTCTTATGCTTCAAGTTCCCAAGGCAAAGCCATTTCAAAACAGACCATTTCTAAATGGATTGCTCATGGAATCAGATTTTGTTATTCACACCATGGAAAGCAAATCCCAGGGAGTATAAGGACTCACTCTACCAGGGCTGCTGCCACTTCAGCTGCCTTCCTCAGGGGAGTTCCTACCAAAGACATTTTGGAAGCTGCAACTTGGAGTTCAGTGCATACTTTTTCTAAGCACTACAATCTACCTCTCTACTCTAAGTCTAGGGCAGGCTTTGCTTCTGCAGTTTTGCAGGGCCTTTTAGCCGCCCCCTCTACTTTATGACCATCTCCCTTTTTCTTCTGCTTTGGGGTTCAACCCTACAATGATGACTGCAACAGTGAAACACGATGAACATAGTACAGTTGTGTACACTTACCATAAATGTAGATGTTCGAGTGTCTTCACTGTTGCAGTCTGGGTTACCCTCCCTCCTGTCCCCTCTTATTTTTTCTTTTGTGTGATTCCCTTCTTTACCCTTCTTCTGAGGTGTATTTGCAAAGGGTATGGGCTTACACTCATTTTGGAACACCTGACATCTGGGGCAAGAAAAACTGAAGAACATGGTGTCGGCTGCCAGCTTTATACTCCTGGCGCTCTGACGTCAGGCAGCATGGCTGAGCAGCCGACGCCAGACCCAGACTTTGGGATTCTGGCCGACCGAGGACTGCCTGCCGGCAGGGGAGAACTCTACAGTGATGACTGCAACAGTGAAGACACTCGAACATCTACATTTATGGTAAGTGTACACAACTGTACTTTTTAAGTATGTGTTTTCTGCTGAGATCTAACACTTGCATTGCTTTACTTTGATGTATGTTTAAGTGTTTACAGTATAAGCAGTTCAACTTCACACTTCAAGCTGAAGGTTCTTTGGTGCTGCTGACATGATCTGCATGATAGTCCCAGGTGTCATCAGTAAAAGTTCCTGCGTTCATTCTAATGCCAGATTTTAAAACAACTAAGCATGTGTACGAGCACATCTATCCATCAGATTATTAGCTACAAACCTCACCAGCTTTGCCTCAGGGAGGAACATGGCGTCAGACATCTCTATATTTCAACCTTGCTACATGCAGAGAATGGAGAGAAAAAGTTTCTGGCCTGCTTTATTTTTAGAACTTTGGCAGTAGCCAAAGGTTTCTTAAGTGGGAATTTGCAAAGGGGTTCACCTTTTTGTAGAACCTACCATCAGCAAAATCACTACCACAAATATAAAAGCTCAGATGATGATGTTACCTAGTCATTCTGGAGAAAAGTCTGTACCAAAACAAACTTCACAGTCATGCTGTTGCCGAGTTCATCTTCTGCTAGCAGGAAATTAAGCTTGTATCCTTTCTTTGCTTAGACAGGTTATGAGGGGTAAGAAGAAGGTGTGCACCCAACTCCCCACTGGCGGGGGGGGTGCATTCTGGGCTGCTAGTAACAACCATTACCATGGTTGATTTAGCTAGAGCTTCAAATCCACCTGCTTGATTTTGCTGAATAGCCTCTGAGTCACCTTTGGGTTGAATTACATCCACTCCTGCCCCTTGACCCAAGGCACGCCAAGGTCTGTCAACCCTGATATGGTGGGGTATGCGACATTGTGACATCATGTATACTTTGGGGTTTATAGCTCAGGTTCTACACATCAGGTAAATGTTTATCGCATGGGACCTTGAGTCATGGGTGCAGGAATGCTTCCTTAGGGAATGCAGCCTACTGCCTTTCGCAGTCGGTCTCAAGCCTCTCTATTCATGTCCTGGCTCTGACGAGATTCATGTCAGCCAGCACTCTCTGTATTTTATTTGCAGTGTGCCATGCTGAAGGCAGTTGGAATTGTAGGGCTGCTTCCCATGCAGGTTCCTATGCGTAGTCGGAGGCCATTGTCTCGGAGATGGGTAATAGTAAAGAGAATGTCCTTGGATCCCACATGATGTCATGATGCCCAAGTGTGCAATGGCTCATGGTCATACGTCCTCCCACAATTTCTTTGTTTTTGTGAATAAGGCTATGGAGCCCTGTGTTATCCAGCCTCTACAGACCAATAAGTGTCATTTTTGAAAGCATTGAGGCATCCCAGCACCTCTTCATGGTTTCCAAGAAGGTGCACACACTTTACGTGCTTCTGGCTGATTGAATGTGATCATTTACTCAAGTGAGCAGAAATATTTCTCATAATTAGATTTTGCACAAACATTTTCTTATACACATGGATCTGCATGCACTGCAGTCTCCTTTTTGTGGCACTGTTGTTTGATATTAAGGTATTTTCTCTGCTTTTTTTATTTTTATTTTTTTGTCCAAAAACATCACTGTTTGAAAATAGTACCGGTAATTTCAAGGATGCATGTGCTTGTCAGTACTACTCAACATATCTGTTTTATGATGTGTGTTTATAAAGTGAATTACATTCCTTGGTGCCATGACATCTCCACAACTTCACTGCTGCCTCATTTGATGCATACCATTTTTTGTCAGAACTTCAGCTTTTGAAGTTTGTGTCATCTCTGAGAAACTGCATAAGAAGCAGTTTGTACAAACGACACTGACTTCTTCCCTAATTCAGAGATTGAGATATTTCCTTCATATTTGTTTTGTTACAAGACCATCAACTAGTGTGACTTCAGCACACTTAATTGAAACCATCTTCTTAGACTTTGCTTTGTGTAAGCTAAACAGACCATTACTGTTGGTGTGTGTTTACAGGGAGCAAGTCCCTCTGCTACTGTAGTGTTGGTCATTCTCACAATGAGGTTAAATAAACCTTAAGAAAAGGAAGTAATTTGTTGCTGAAGTAAACCCAACTTCAGGGAAAGCAGAATTCTGAACAGCCACTTTTGAATAGTGCATCAGACCATAGATAATTAATATTCAGTCATAACTGTAGGTGGTTCATCTGGTATCGTGTACAGATTCCCCAAACTCGTGCCCCTCAATTCAGATTTCCTTTACTCCTGCAACTATGGTAAGATGCTTGCTGAAACTAACCAGGAAATTGTTGTATTTACTACCACACACACACACACACACACACACACACACTCTGTCACTCACTCACCCCGCATTTAGTAGCAGTTTTGGCATTTATTTTTCAGGGCAATGCCACACCATCAGCACCTGACTATTTTAGCCCCTGACAGCTTGTGCCTGGGCTAGTTACTCCTTTCCTTCTGCCCTAGTTGCAGCTCTGTATCATTGTTTTTCGTGTTCAGATTGCCCTCTGCCCTCCCCATTAGTCTTCTATGTGTTCTATTGACTTCATAAGGTGCCTGACTTCCAATTGTTTTGGTCTTAACATATTTCCGTCAAATACCAGTGTGCTTTCTCTGTATAGCCATGAAGGAGTCTTATCCCATTGTGCTGACTTCTGTGGTGTGCAGAACAGTGTCTGGCTAGTGATGACCCCTTTTGTTGTGCATAGCTGTGGAACAGTACTTGCCTTGTGATATGCTGGTGTACAGCAGCAAAACAGCACCCCCCCCCCCATTCCTTGTTTCCATTTCCTCATTGAAAAGCTACTAATGCAGATACAAAAATGGTTAACATACAGCTGAATCAAACCCTTAAATGGGCATATTTGTTTTAGCTTTCTGAAATCAGAGGAAATGCCAAAGCTAGCTACGAAAACAAAATCGCCACTAAATCCAAGGACAACCACAAAGCATTCTATAGCTATGTCAAGAATCTAGATGGCAACACCCAGATCTGCTGAGTTACAGCACAAAGGCACGAAAATTACAGAACCAACTGATATTGCCAACATCCTGGTAGGTAGGCTCAGTGCTAACTTTACCCCCCCCTCTCACCCCCTAAAGGGCCCATATCTATACAGGAAGAATGCAGAGTCACTGTAATCATAACTACGCAGGTAAAAGCTGCACTCTCTAAAGCCAAAAACACAGCATCCATGGGACCGGACAACATCCCAGGCTGCATTTTACACGAACTTCAGAATGAACTGGCTCCCCACTTGAGCACCATGTTCAATAATAGCCTCGCATCAGGCTTTGTGCCCACTGAATGGTGCACAGCAACAGTTATCCCACTCCACAAAGGGGGAGCCACCACTGATCCCAGGAACTATCGACCTATTAGCCTAACTAGCCTGGTCTGCAAAACCATGGAACGTATCATCATGGAACTCATAAACAGACATTGGTAACCTCCAAACTCTGGATCCCACCCAGTCCGGGTTCGTGAAAGGCAGATCATGGCTCCTGAACCTGATTGACTTCTTTGAGGCAGTCACCAAAGCTGTGGATGAGGGTAAGGTGGTCCACACAGCCTATCTTGACCTCGCCAAGGCTTTCAACACCATCCCCTATTCTGGAATTATAGCTAAACTCGCTAAACTAGGTATAAATCCCTACGTCACAAGATGGGCTGCCAACTGGCTCACTGACAGGACCCACAGTGTAAAAGTTGCAGACTCCAAATCTGACCTCAAAGCAGTGACAAGTGGAGTACCACAGGGTTCCATCCTGGGACCTCTTCTGTTTGTATCTACTTCTCCGAAGTACAGGCTAACACAGAAGGCCTCTGGCTAATGAAGTTCACAGATGACTGCAAACTAGGAGCCATAATCAAGTCCCCAAATGATGTGGACATCCTACAGAAGGGCCTCACTGAGACAGATGCCTGGTGTCAGAGCCATGGCCTCAAGCTCAATGCCAAAAGGTGCAGTGTCATCCACTTTGGTAAAAACTCTGTACCCATGAACTATCACATAGGCAGCAATCTACTTAACACCAAATGCGTGATAAGAGACCTTGAGACCCAGGTGGACAATAGTCTCTCCTTTGATAGTCACATCGCCACAGTAGTCAGGCAGGCCTTCTACGTGGCATACCTCATCATAAAAGGGTTCTCATCCAGGAAAAAAGAGGTCATTGTTCCCCCCTACTCGTCACTCATTAGACCCATTATAGAGTGCAACGCCTGTTTTGGAATGTACCTCACAAGACATCTGCAGCAGCTGGAAAGGCCACAGAAGTACCTCACAAAGAGGATTGCTGGCCTCAAACAAATGCCCTACACTGACAGCCTCAAAAAACTCCAGCTTTACTCCGTAGCATATCGCCTACTCCGATCTGATCTCTGCCTAACATATAAAGCGATGTCAAACCCAGAGCAGTTGGACATGCTACACCTAAAGAAATCCCAGTCCTTCCGACCTACATGCTCTAGGGACCTAAACCTTGTCACCACAATAAACAGGACACACTGAAGGGATAGATTCCTGTCCTAGAGACTTCCTATATTCTGGAACAAGCTACCTGTCTATGTCAAGCAAAGTTCTTCATTAGCACTCTTCAAGAAGAATCTTAATGATTGGATGGGAAATAGGAAATACACCCTGGGGATCACTTCTCTGCCTCTGCTGGACAGTAGCACAGGAAAATAACTTTCTTGGGTGGCGTAAGCTATGGAACCTTGCTGGCTAGGCTTACGTAGGCCCTTGGGCCGATAGCCTAGTACCTACCTATGAACCTGTGAAGTACAAGTAAAAAGGCTGCTAAATAGGAATGTGGAGATTTCTGCTGTAGCTTACTGAGCACCAGGGAAACGTCAGATTTCGGAGCAATCAGTCCATTCATCTTTCTTCCTTTTTTCCTTCACTTCAGACTAGTATTGAGGGATTTTTCACACTTAAGATTGCATGGACGGCGCAGGTATTATTTGGATAAGACTAAAGATGTAAGGAAATCCAAGCAACGCTTTGTTTCCTTTCATGCCAAGACATTGAGTTCATCTGTTTCTAGACAAACCAGCGCCTCCTGGCTTTCTAAGGTCATTTCTTTTTGTTAGCATTTTCGTGGTGGGCAGCTTTTTTCTTAATTTCATGCTCGTTCTGCTCATTCTACCAGGGCAGTAGCCTCATTTCATGCTCATTGTGCTCGTTCTACCAGGGCAAGTAGCCTCATTTCATGCTCGTTGTGCTCGTTCTACCAGGGCAGTAACCTCATTTCATTCTCGTTGTGCTCGTTCTACCAGGGCAGTAGCCTCATTTCATGCTCGTGCTCGTTCTACCAGGGCAGTAGCCTCATTTCATGCTCGTTGTGCTCGTTCTACCAGGGCAGTAGCCTCATTTCATGCTCGTTCTACCAGGGCAGTAGCCTCATTTCATGCTCGTTGTGCTCGTTCTACCAGGGCAGTAGCCTCATTTCATGCTCGTTATGCTCTTCCTACCAGGGCATTAGCCTCATTTCATGCTCGTTGTGCTCGTTCTACCAGGGCAGTAGCCTCATTTCATGCTCATTGTGCTCGTTCTACCAGGGCAGTAGCCTCATTTCATGCTCGTTGTGCTCGTTCTACCAGGGCAGTAGCCTCATTTCGTGCTCGTTCTACCAGGGCAGTAGCCTCATTTCGTGCTCGTTCTACCAGGGCAGTAGCCTCTTCTGTGGCCCTTTTTAAGGCTGTAGATGCTGGAGCCATTTTGGAAGCTGCTGTTTGGTTTTCTGTACATACTTGTGCTAAACACTACAAGTTGGATGAAGTTTCTAGGACCATAGCTGGATTTGCTAGGGCCATCCTACATGTATTTTTTGGAGGGCTCTTCTGAAGAACTTACTGTGATAGCAGATGTCCAGCATTTCACTTTTTAAAAGCAGATGTCCAGCTTTTCACTTTTGACTTGTTCTATTGCCTCCCTCTTTCCCCCTATTCTGTTTCCTTTCCCTCTGGCTGAGGGGTCCTTTTTCCCCTTTGTGGGTGCACATGTCCTTACTACTTTGTTCCTCTTTGGTTAATCTGTTTCTCCTGGGGTAATTCGATTCTGAGGATTAAGTGCTCATGGATCACATATGTACCTTAAGTTTTGGATGTAGAACATCTATTTGATGTATGATGCCTGGAAGGACCTAAGGTGTTGGTATGCTGGCCAGACATTGGTTAGGAATACTGCAACAGTGAAAAGTAAGACATCTACTATTATGTTAAGTTCTTGAACAACTGTACTTTTTTTGTACAATACTACACTAAACATCCTCAGGAATGCGGTACTTTTGGTGGAAAGGGAAACCAATAGGCAGGGAGTAGCAAAATCAACCTGCTGAACTTTTTTCATGGCTCATCATGGTTTCAGGAATTCAACCAAATGATCCTTTCAGACTGCAGAACAGTCTGGTGCAGGATATACACACAGTAATCAGATTACTATTATCTTGTATAAAATGTGTAGTATTTCTTATGTACATTGTGTGATTGTTATTACACTGTAGTTTAAAGCTGTTCTTGTTTACTGTTCCTTGTGGGGGGTCAGCATCATAGCTGAAAAGGGTCTTTGTGTCAGCCCACCTCCTTGTTTATGAAATTGCAATAAATAGACCATATTCCTGGACCTTTAACCATCTTTGGTGCATACTTGATTAGGATATCCCACAGCATATTTTGTCTATAATGTAGTTGTTGGTCCTCCATAAAATGTGTGCAGTTACATTTGTGAAAAGGAACAAACTGGAGAGAGCAGAGCTGAGGCATTAAAATAAAGTCAAGCTAGAGCAACTATACAGAGAGCAGAAAATGGTCAAAAGTAGTGCAGTGATTAGTTGTATACTGCAGACTGATGTTCCTGAGAGAGAGCAACTCCCTTCAGTCTAAGACAGACTGTGGTGGTAGGAGAGCAAGGGAGTAGGTCAGTGAGAGTGCAGTGATTAGTTGTATACTGCAAACAGATGTTCCTGAGAGAGATAGAGCACTCCCTTCAGTCTAAGACAGACTGTGGTGGTAGGAGAGCAAGGGAGTAGGTCAGTGAGCACAGTGTCATTACAAGAGCTGACAGGCTTATACATCTGTGTGAAGTCTGGGTGGTAATTTAGGAAGTATGAAGAGCCCCAGATGTGCCGAACGGTGCAGTCCCTACCAGAGGGAAGCTAACGTAGGCAGATTAGTCACCACCACCACCTCATTCTTCTCCCACATTAGCATGACTCAAATCCTGCAGCAGAACACCAGAGATCATTCCAGTCTTTGGCCGCACAGCTGGATTTGCATCAGCTAACCTAAATCTGATTTGAAGAATCATATTTCACGAATAGATGCTTGTAGATGAATTGTTGACCTGTCCTGAGTGCACACCTCCCCCACCAATGCTTCCACAAGAATAGGCAGATGTTCATTCCCATCACTGCAGTAGCCTTTAGGCTGTATAGGTTATTTTCTGTCTGGGGAAACAGACCAGTTTCAAAAAGCTCTGCCCCCCCCCCCCCCACCACACTCACACTCTCACACCTCAGCATTTAGTGAAGATTTCTTCGCTACTTTCTTGCCATCTGAAGACACAGCATCTATCATCTTTACAGGAGCAGTAAATGGCTAAAATGTTAGTTTCTGGCAGATTAAGTCCCTCTTGCAGAACCCCTCCACATAGAAAATATTGCTCTTTTAAGAAGAACAATATATAATTTGTTTGCTGGGTGGACTGAGGAATTCTCATCATAGATGTCTTTTTTAGTGGCTGCTGTAATCACAATGGCATCCGCAGTCACTCTTACTCCAGTTGGTTCTGTCCTTAAGAGGGGCTTAAATCTTATCTGGTTTCTTGGGGATCAATTCCACTATGTCTGGGTCTGTCCCGGCTGTCTGGGAAACATGTTTAAAGGAGCTATATAATGAGGTACGCTATTGGAGCAGGTGAGATTTAAATGCAGGCACTTTAGCACATTGAAATCCCAGGATCATGGGGCAAGCTGTAAATAAATGCAAAACAGTTTTTCCACTGATGTCCATAAAAACTGGATGTAGATGTACATGTAATGCCTGCTAGTCACAAGCTATTTGGGGGCTGTATGTTTGCTATTACTTGTTATTATATGAGCATAATAATGTCAGAGTGGATACTCTTTCCTGATGTCTTATCTCACCTTAGAACAGAACTGGTGTGTGCTTTTTTGACATTCTAACTTGCACAGAGTTTTAACAGTTTAATTCTGAGCAGCCTTTCTGAGGACTGATGTTCATCGTGTTTCACTGTTGCAGTCATTACACTTGGGTTATCCTGCTGGCAGGCTACCCGCAGTCGGCCTGAATTCCCAAGTCCTGGTCCGGCGTCGGTTGCTGTCGCCTCTTCTCTGATGTCAGTGCGCCACAGGTATAAAAGATGCAGCCAACGCCATTTTCTTCAGTCTTTCTTGCCGCGTGGTGCCCGAAGCAAAAGCAGTTCACAAGTGCCGGTCAGCCGACTCCTGAGATTTTCGAAATTGAGATTCAGATCCGAAGTCTTCAATAAAGCTAAGTACCCCATTGGGGAAACATTTTCTTGCTCCAGTCCGATGTCAGTAAAAGTTAACAATTGTATTTCTTGTGGGAAGCAAATACCTCATAAGGATTTTCATTCTTACTGTATTCCTTGCCTAGGCCCTGACGTTGCTAGTTGTCAGTTTTGCGCTAGATTCAACCAACACACTAAGCCTCTGTTCGATTTTGCTTTACATTATTTTGGCTGAAGGTTTAACTGTATAATGCCGTCGGAACAACCGGCGACCGGAGTTCATAAAAAGCACAAGGACAAAGAAAAGGACAGGCATCCGAGGTCCAAAACCGACGACGAAGCCTCTTTTAGGCCAGTCGCCGGTTCGCCAGTGCTCAGTGAGATGCTTTCGCAGCCCCTGACACCCGCTACCTCAGAGCCACAGGCCGCCTCCGACTCTCACGTGGAGACAACTAGGCCTCTGGAAACTCAAAGTATTGGGCCTTCGGAAACTATTCCCTCAGATGGGTCCAGAGCCGCTGAGCAGGCATCGGCTTCTGAGGGTGTTTTCAGACCTTCACAGCTTACTATCAAGACCACTTCAGCAGCCAAGGCAAAGTCCAAAACACCTTTAAAGACAAAGAAACAAGTACAGCATTCACCTGGACAGTCATCCATGCCAAAGAAACAGATGCTTAAAATGTCAGAGGACCTAATTACTCTGATCAGGGGTTCCCATCCCCCTCCTGATAAAAGGCCTAGGCAAGATACTGACTATGATTCCTCTGACCAGGTTTCTATTTCCTCTGATTCCTCTTCAGAACAGGGATATTCTCTTCCTCCCTATGAGGACTCTGACGCTGAAGAATCTATCCCTTCAGCCTCTCCTCCTGAGGATTACTCTTTTGGGGAAACGCTGTACACCATGAGGGAGCATTTACATTGGGAGAGCCAGGATTATTCAGAATCCAAGAAAAGGCTCAGAGACTTTCTTTTACTGCCTCAGCACAGCCCCCTTGCTGTTCCCCCTGTACTAGATATTGTTGATGTATTTTCTGAATCCAGTTTGTCTCCTGATTCTTTACCCCCTGCACCAGTTAAGCCAGATAAGTACTACAGGGTCCCAGATTCTCATAAATGTATTTGTAAAAACCCTGCTGCTGACCCAGAAATAATTTCTCAGGGTCCCAAAGGGGTCAAGGCTTCCACTGCAAAAAACCCTTTTCCCTCTGATAGGGATTCTAGAGCACTGGACAGATGGGGGAAAAAAGTTTACACCTCTGCTACTTTAGCTGTAAGGGCTTTAAACTGCCAGTTTCACATGCTTAAATATCAACAATACCTAATGTCTTTGCTAAAACAGAAAATGCTTACAAGCTCAGAATGTTCTGAAAATAAGGAAATGCAGTATTTATTGCATGCAGCTGAACAAGTGGGAAAGCATACTTTGCAATGTGGTTTTGATTCATTAGAGGCTTCTTGCAGAGCCGCAGTTACAGGTTCTGTGATCCGAAGGCATGCTTGGTTGAAAGAACAAAGTTTACCTGATCGTGTTAAAGCAACATTGTTGGATGCTGCATTACAACATGATACTTTGATGTTAAGGCAGAAGAAGTGTTAAAGAAAATGGAGGATAAAGCAAAATCAATGCAGACAGTAAAGGATTTCTTACAGGTTCAGCCACCCAGATTTAGCAGAAACTGGCCTTGTAAAAATTGGTCCTTTCCAGTGTCAGACAGGCCACAAAGAGGCAGATACAGACGCCCTAGAGGCAGATCTCAGCCTCAAGGCTCATACAGACCTAAGCAATGGGGTGCTTCAGCCCCCAAAGGTGGAGAAGACAAATCACAACCTTATAGGAAACAGTCCCAATGACTTTCCTCTACCAATGCCAAGCACTTACCTTTTGGCAGCACCCTTGGGGGGAAAACTAGCACTTTTCTCACAAAATTGGCACATGATCACCCAGGACAAATGGGTATTGAATATTGTTTCCAAGGGTTACAGGTTCCACTTTCACACCCTACCAAGGTCAAAAAGTATGCCAGACCTGCCACACAGTCAATGGGCAGAGGCACAAAAACAAATTTCTGCTCTCATGGAAATGAGCGCTATCCAAACAGTACCACAGCAAGAGCAGGGACAAGGATTTTACTCAAGACTTTTCTTGGTACCCAGAAAGGACAAAGCTTGGAGACCAATACTGGACCTGTCTACTCTAAATACCTTCCTGGGCATTCCAAAATTCAAAATGTTGACACTGCAACAACTTCTACCCATGCTGGGCAAAAAGGCTTGGCTAGTTACCATGGACCTCAGAGAGGCATACCTGCATGTCCCAATCAGACAATCTTGCAGAAGATACCTCAGATTCATAGCTGGCTCAATGCATTACCAATTCTCTGCACTGCCCTTTAGCTTATCTACTGTGCCCAGGGTCTTCACAAAATGCCTGGCACCAGTAATTGCATTTTGCAGACAAAAAGGAATTCAAATATATCCCTACTTGGACGACTGCCTTATTCAAGCAGACAGCAAGGACATTCTACTAAAGCATCTGGCGCTTGTAAAAAGATTACTAATTTGCCTAGGGTACACAGTAGACGAAAAGAAATCAAAACTAGTGCCCTCTCAAGAGATAATATTCCTGGGTGCAAGCTTAAATACAACTGCCCAGATGGCTTATCTCACACCAGACAAACAAAGACAACTGACTCATTATTTTCAAATGATGGCAACAAAGACCGAGCTACCTGCAAGAAAAATTCTGCAGGCTTTGGGCTTCATGGCATCCTGCATCCTGCTAATTCCATATGCAAGACTGCGTATGAGGAAGCTACAATGGTATCTAAAAAGTGTTTGGACTCAACATTGCCACAGCCTGGAAACAATAATTACTCTCATTCCTTGCTTGCAACAAGAGTTTTGATGGTGGGCACTGGCCTGTCACCACAACAAGGGACAGCCTTTCACTTTACCCACAGCCAGGCAGACACTAACAACAGATGCATCGGATTATGCCTGGGGAGCACACATGGCAGGAAAATGTATACAGGGCAAGTGGCCCACAGACCAAATGCATCTTCATATCAATCAAAAAGAGATGCTAGCTGTCCAGAATGCCCTGACAGCCTTCAAGGATCTACTACATCCAGGACAACTATTACTAAAGACGGACAATACTACAGTCATATGGTACATAAACAAGCAAGGGGGCACATATTCCTACCCCCTCTGCAGGCAAGCCATGACTTTGTGGAACACAGCACTGGCCTATCAAGTACATCTGCAGGCACAATTCCTGCCAGGAAAGAAAAATACTCTGGCAGACTAACTAAGCAGAAACCTCATGGACCCTCACGAGTGGAAACTAGATCCACAAGTCTTCAGCATGATAACAAAGAAATGGGGATGCCCAGACATAGATCCATTTGCCTCCCCTCACAACTGCCAACTACAGAGATTCTGCACAAGGACTTATCACTCACAAGCATGGAAGGTGGATGCTCTGTCATTCAGCTGGAAAAGCCTAACAGTTTATGCCTATCCACCACTACCTCTACTCCCCAAGGTACTCCTAAAAGTCAGACAAGAGAAGCCAAAAATGATTCCGATTGCCCCAGACTGGCCACACCAGCACTGGTACCCAGTCTTAAAGAGCTTGTCTCAAGGGCCAGCCTGGACTTTACCTCAAATTCCTCATCTGCTGACCCAACAAAACAATCAGATCCTACACAGCCAACTCAGAACCTTAAATCTGGCTGCATGGCGAATAATATAGCCACTCAGAACACACCTCTCTGTAAAGCAGTTATGGATGTAATTTTGGAAGCCAGGAGGCCCAGCACCAGGAAATCTTATGCAGAAAAATGGAAGAGATTCTGTGCGTGGAACCAGGCACAAGGACCTGAACCACTTGTTCCTAATATTCCTCAGATTTTACAATACCTAACTGAGATGCTGGACAAAGGCCTATCCTTCTCATCAATTAAGATCCATGCCTCTGCCATTTCAGCCCATTACAATACAGAACCTCCTATTTTCTCTCATCCACTACTAAGACAGTACCTCAGAGGGGCAAAAAACATAAGACCCCCAAGGAGAGCACCAGTACCAACATGGGACCTCAACTTTGTCTTGGAAAAGCTCACACTGCCTCCTTTTGAGCCAGCCAATACAGCTGAGATAAAATTCTTATCATGGAAAACTGCTGTGCTCCTAGCAATAACTTCAGCAAGAAGAGTCTCAGAGCTACAGGCATTAATGGCAGTGGAACCTTTTATCATTTTTCATCCGGACAGGGTTTCTCTAAGGACAAACCCAACATTTATGCCAAAGGGTAGTATCCAGTGTGGCTCTTAACCAAACCATTCATTTACCAACCTTTTATCCAAATCCCCACAATAAAGGGGAGAGACTTATGCACTCTTTGGACATACACAGGCAGCTACGCTTCTACTTGGCCAAAACAAAAGCTTTCAGAAAAACTGAGCAACTTTTTGTGGCATACGCTGCAGGATCACAAGGGAAGGCTATTTCAAAGCAGACTATTTCAAAATGGATAGGACACTGCATTCGTTTCTGCTATGCACAGCATGGCAAATCAGTGCCTAAGAATATTAGGCCACATTCTACCAGGGCAGCAGCGACATCAGCAGCCTTTCTTAGAGGAGTACCAACCAAGGAAATTTTGGAGGCTGCAACTGAGTTCAGTGCACACTTTTACCAAGCACCATCACTTGCCTCTTTATTCTAAATCCAGAGCAGGCTTTGCCACTGCAGTTCTGCAGGGCCTCATAGCCACTCCTAATCCTATTTAGACCCAGCCGCCCAACCTCAGCTTTGGGATTCAACCCAAGTGTAATGACTGCAACAGTGAAACACGATGAACATAGTACAGTTGTGTACCTACCGTAAATGTAGATGTTCGAGTGTATTCACTGTTGCAGTCCAGGTTACCCTCCCACCACCCCCCTTTCATTGCTGGGACTTATCTGTACTTCTCTATTCTGTACAACCTATGTGGTGTATTTGCTTGTAGAGGAAGGTAATGTTTATGTTAGTGCATGCTTTTTTATTTGCAAATTTTTAGCCTACCCTTTTGGGGGCACCTGACATCTGGGGCAAGAAAAACTGAAGAAAATGGCGTCTGCTGCATCTTTTATACCCCTGGCGCACTGACGTCGGGGAAGAGATGACAGCAACCGACGCCGGACCAGGACTTTGGAATTCAGGCCGACTGCGGGTAGCCTGCCAGCAGGATAACCCAAGTGTAATGACTGCAACAGTTAATACACTCGAACATCTACATTTATGGTAGGTACACAACTGTACTTTCTCTCACTTTGCAGCATAGTTTGTGGTTCGACAGTAGGATTTTTGTTAAACACTGGTGATTACATAGTCTTAGGTGGGACAGTAGGATTTGTGTTTAGCACTGATGATTAGCTTTTTCTGGAAGGTAGTTCTTTTAAGTCAAGTTGGAGGACTGTGCAGACTGTACTTTGCAACATTTGATTTTGTTCCCATAGTTTTATTTTCTTCTCTGGTCCTTAGCAATTGCTTCACCTGTAATAGAAATGTATTTGATATTTCCAGGCTGTAAATATTTTGCTGCAGATTGTAGCTTTCATACCCCAGGCAGTGATTGTTGAATTAATTTTATTACTGAGTTAGTGAACAGTGGACAAACTGCGGTGGTGGTGCTGCGGTAGCATTGTCGCCTCACAGTAAGACGTCCTGGTCGATTCTCAGCTAAAGCGTCTTCTGTGTGGAGACACGCGTGAATGGGCATACCTTCGTTGAAGGTTGTGCGTCAGGGCCGGCAACTCGGCATGTAAAAATCTACTGACAATCATTAGCAGACCGGAGTTCCGCTCTGGCGACCCCTAACCGGGAAAAGCCAAAAGACACAACAACTGTTAGTGGACAGAATTATTGTGAGCATAATGAACTGTAATTCTTGAGTCTAACATCTTAGTAGAATAATTAACCACTAATTGGCAATATTTGGGCATAACCCCAGTCTTATCCCTTAGATCTAAATGTCTTTCATCAGGCAGGGTGACTCTATTCATTTTGCATATTGCAGATCATCAAAGTAGGTGTGCCTGTAATAGTATCAGTGGTCTTATGCAGTTTAACTGTTATCCTGCAAGGTCAGAATTCAAGACATGACATCTTATTTCCTTTCTTAAGGGTCTAGTACATGCTAGATCAGAAAGACCTTCAAGTGATTACTATTAAGTTCACCTCTTATCATGGGAGATCCTTCACGGTAGAGGGAGCGCACTGTTCAACAAGGTGCATGTTCTCATTTTATGACCCTTCTGTAGGATGTTTTTTGCTGGTCAGGACTTTAAATACAGCCCTTTTTTCTGCTTGAAGACTTTGACCTTTGGTTGGAAGCTGCTTTAGCAGAGCTAGCTTGTCTAGACAGCTGTGCAAGCCTCCATGTATTTCACGTCCCTGCATAACTTTTTCCAAGGTGCAGAGTCCTTGGAGTTTGTATTATTAAAAAGGGGTGAGTTGGGGCTGCAAACCAACAAAAAAAGTGTTTCTGTGAGCTCTTATCTGCATATAAACCTAAAAAGTGGACAAACGCCCTCAATTCAAATCTATAACCAAAAAGTAAGGCACTGGAAGGTTCATCAGATAAAAACCACAAACTTTATTAGATACAAACTGTGAGAACAACAAACGAACACCTTAACTGAATTACCGTGTTTTCATCGGCGCAACTTCATTTGATGAGCATACCAACTTCTACTACCATTTTTATATAGTCCTTAATTAATCAGTTAACAAAAATCCCAAGTTTAAAGGCACAGTACAACGTTGTTAGGTGTATGAGAATAAAATGCAGTAGATGAAAAAACCTTTTTAAAAACTTTTAAAAACCTTAATTGCATAATGAAAAGAAACTTCTGAGTACAAATAAAACTATAAGTACACATAAAATATGTTTTATATATATATATATATATATATATATATATATATGTAGTATGTAGAATATTAAATCTTCTTTCGGCTTTTCCCAGTTAGGGGTCGCCACAGCGGATCAGCTGTCTGCTCATGATTGGCATTGAAGTTTTACAGGGTCTAGTTGCCTGCCCGGCGCCCAACCTTCCATGGAAGGCACACACATGCATGCACTCATGCCCAGGGCCAATTTAGTGTGTTCAATCCACCTACAGCATGTCTTTGGGATGTGGGAGGAAACCGGAGCACCCGGAGGAATGCATAATATTAAATATTACTCATAAAACTGAATGTCTTAAAAGTGACACTGCAGTTGCACAAGATATTGTGTAAAACAGCACCCTCTGCTGGATAAAACCATTAAAAGTATAAAAGTATGTTTGAGTAAAGCTACCCATCATTTTCAAAGTTTAGCTGCTCTCAACTTTGACAGGCTTCAGTGAAACATGTCATTTAAACCAGGGTGTTTATTAATTTCCAGCACCAACTGCCAATACAACTCCCTGTATTCTAGACGTGTCTCCCAAGGGCCACCTCTAGGGTTTAATAGGCAGCGTCTCAATTACAAAAAAATAAAAATCTGCTCCTATCCAATTCAAAGTGTGTTTATATCAAGCATTGTTTGTATTCATCTTATGTCGTATCTGTGCTCATACATTTTCAGTTTTAGTTACTTTTAATGGACATAATTTTAAAAAATAATTTTATATTTTTCAAAGGCGAGTATTTTAAACAGTTAAGAGGTGTTGCTATGGGGGCCCATTGAGTCCCACTTATGCTAATATTATACTTTTCTACTGGGAAAATAAATTTTGTATTTAATTGCAGTTTTAGAAATTGTTGGAACTTTTATGCTTGTTTTTTGGATGACATGCATCTGTTTGGACAGAACCCGAAGACAAGTTTTTAGAATTTTGTTTAACTATTTATCAAATACCACTGAATTTTTAAGGTTTACATATGTGATGAATCATGAAGGGATGAGATATTTGGACATTTGTATCAACAAAACAATGGCCATTTTAAAACCAGGGTGTACAGGAAGGTGACCTTTTCAAATTCTTATTTGCACTACGGCAGTGCACACCCTTACTATCAGAAGAGGGGTGTGGTGAAGGGCCAGTTTGTGCATATCAGCAGGATGACACCAGATGGCAATGATTTTGTTAGTGAAAGTAGTTTCCTCATGGATTTGTTCAGGGCTAAGGGATACCCGGAAGAGGTTCTCACAGAAGTGTATTGTGAGGTACTTGAAGCTAGAAAAACTAGGTTTGCCCCAATTTTTGGCAGTGATTCTCATGATCCTGGTAGTATTGAACCACCTGATGTCAAGGCAGGTAATATGTACAACGGTGCTTTGGTTATTACTTATGATGGGGAAGCCGGGCTGGCCAGAAACATCATAAAAGATGAATGGTGTCGATTTTCTACTACTTCTGATTTGCAGTATATTTCTGACAAACCATTTAAATGTATTTACAGAAAGGGCCGTAGCATCAAGAATATTTTGGAAAATAGTGCATGTAGGGCCAAAAATTGCAATTCTGGCTCCCAGGCTGAGTCTGAAAAAGGTCCATGAGATAAGTACTCTGCCCCAGGAAACAAATTGATATAAAATAAAATAGAACCCACAGCTTTCTGCTCTTTTAGCCCTAAAGAGTTAGTGTGTTACCTCTTGAGTCACTGACACTACGATATCCATCATAAATCTTAAATGGCTTTCAGGAAATTTTAATTGCGTCATTAGCAGACCCTGAACATTTGCTGTTTATTACTGGATGGACATAAAAGCACTAAATCAGAATTGAAAAGTTGTCAGCTGTGTGGCATAGAAGGTAAAGCCCTCACTGTAATCTGGACAACCTAGGCTTGAATTGAAGCTTCGGCAGCTAGAGGAGCTTAAGGGGGGTGGGGGCTAGGGGTGGAATAGCTATTGGTATTGAAGCTTCGGCAGCTAGGGGAGCTTAATGGGGGGGCTAGGGGTGGAATAGCTGTTGGAATTGAAGCTTAGGCAGCTAGAGGAGCTAATGGGGGGTGGCTAGGGGTGGAATAGCTATTGGAATTGAAGCTTGGGCAGCTAGAGGAGCTAATGGGGGGTAGGGGTGGAATAGCTATTGGAATTGAAGCTTAGGCAGCTAGAGGAGCTAATGGGGGGCTAGGGGTGGAATAGCTATTGGAATTGAAGCTTAGGCAGCTAGAGGAGCTAATGGGGGGGGAAGGGGTGGAATAGCTATTGGAATTGAAGCTTAGGCAGCTAGAGGAGCTAATGGGGGAGGTTAGGGGTGGAATAGCTATTGGTATTGGTTGCCCTTCTCAGGTGTGAGGCTGTAGGTTCATGCTGGATATTAGCTGTCATGACCCAGAGGAAACCAGAGCAAGTGACCAGAAGTGGCAGGAAGAGGCAGGGTAGTGGTGCTAATACCCATGTGGCAAAATATGTGTTCACCCTGGACTTGTCTTTCCAACACACAAGTGGAAAGTTTAGGCACCATAAGCAAAATCCATTTTTCAGATTGGCATCTATGAAATTTAAGCTGATTCTACTACTGTCTGCCTCCCTCTCCAGTTTCCCAGTACCCCTTCCAACCTTGCGGCTTATGGTTGGTAGAGACCTTGTGGATAGAGAAACCTGGCGAATCTGAGGAGGAGCACACATCAGTCAGCAAAGGTCTGTATAGTCTGTCATGATTTTCACAGTAGTAATGCAAGGCTGTGAGAGCTGGACTAAGTCTGTGCACCAGTAAAATCAGTGCTTTTGAACATTGGTGATGGAGAAAACTTTAGAGAATTCCATGAACTGCAAGACAATAGAATCAGTCAGTTATTCAGGATGTACATTTAGACTGTTAACTGAAAGGTCTGAAAAACTAAGATTGTAATATTTTGGCCATGCAGTGTAAAAGCAGGCTGTAGCAGTGAGACCTCCAAGGCAAAAACACAGCAAACTCCACTGCCCACCACACAACACATAGTCCACACACCTGTCTCACAACCACTAAGGCCTAAACATAAACCCAGTATATTAGTCCTAGGATACTGCATTGTGAGACACACAGATGTGCCCCTCACCAGGCTGGTTAAGGAGAAAGTCATGATTAGTTGTTTGTCAGCTGCCAGAATCCGCCATTTAACCCATGCACTCAAGTCTCTCAACAGGTGCTGTTATGAATCTGCCATAGTCCATGTTGGTACGAATGACTTGAGACCTATCTCCCTGGACTATTTGAAGAGAGATATGGTAGAGCTTGCTGAATGTGTGTCCTAGACAGGAATGTTCCTAGCCTTAAGCAACATTCTACTATCACCCAGAATGATGTCTCAATACAAACAGAAAATGATTGACTTCAACAATTGGCTTAGTTTCTGGTGTCATTCCAAGGGGATCCAGTACCTGACAGCCTGGGATGAAATGATTGACAAACCACATGGCTTTGCCAAAGGTGGTCTGCATCTGTCTCCCTTGGACTTCAGGCTCCTGGCGAAGGTTCCTATCTCCCCCATAGTGCCTTTTTAGGCAGTGCCATGAGGTCACAACTACCAACATGAAAATTTCATCAAGACGTAAATTAAAGGTCATGCTGCTAAATGCTAGGAGTCTAAACATGAAACTGCATGCATTGTAAGCATTCTTAAACTTGGAAGATGCTGACATTTGTGCATTCTCAGAAACCTGGTTCAAATTTGTGGAGAGCACCCTATCCTATCCATACCAGGTTACTCATCCTGTCATACATTCAGACCCCAAACCGTGGTCGTCAAAGCAAAATGAGGTGGGGTTGCAATATATATAAAAGACATACACACCTCTAGGCTGGTCAAACAGTATGATGTACAGGAGACACTCCAGGTGTAGTTAATTGACAAGACCTCTTATTGAAATCATAGCTAGCTATAGGCCCCCAACTTTGATTCAAGATGCCCACTCCACCTCTCTGGGCCTCTTTGAATCCATCAAGATTCACCCCTTTACCCTGATCTGGGCGACTTTAACTATCCAACCATAGCTTGGAAGAAATACTCATGCCATAACACAAATGCCCAGAGATTCCCTGATTTCATCATTGTAAATGCCTTGGACCAGTTGGTTGACACCTCCACAAGAGGTGAAAATATGTTGGACTTGATATTAACCAACATGAGTAACCACTGCAGCATTCCTACAGTGTCATCATCCCTGGTAAGATCCAATCACAAAGCAGTCACTTTTGAAGTCACCCCCCCCCCACCAGCTAAGATCAAACAAAAAACTTCTCCAAAGCTGATTAGAGTCTCCTGAGGGAACACTTCGCAGCCTCATCCTCCTCCATAGGAGCTGGCATGCATGTCCAAACCTACACCAAAGTACTGTACAAGCATTTATATAGCTGTGTGGAATTAGGAATACCCAACAGGGCAAAATCATCCTCCTCAAGGAAGAGTAAACCTGTTTGATGGACATCTACAATAAATAAACTCTATAATAAAAGAGCCAAGGAGGAGCAGGTGCCTATTTGGAAGCAATCTCTCCTTAGCCTGAACAAGCAAATAAAAGCACTAGTGAAATCATCCAGAGAAAACTTTGAGTCCAAATTGACCATATGTACTAAACAGGGGCGGCTCGTACTATAGGACTGCAGTCCTCCCGCCTGTGAAAAGAAATGAAAACAAAACCACAAACATAAAATCAATACAGTAAAAAAAAAAAAAAAAAAAAAAAAAGGAAACGAGTCCTGCACTCCCCGCACAGACTTCTGGGTTGCAGGGCACAGATGGCTCTCTTCCTTATCCGGACTGCCTGTTAGGCAGTCCGGATAAGGAAGAAAGCCATCTGTGCCCTGCAACCCAGAAGTCTGTGCGGGTGACGAGTCTGACGATGACCGCACACAGAAGGACATCGGACTGCATCACCTGCAGGCTGGAGCTACAGGGAAGGTTTAGTGAGCGGACATCCGGAGGAAGCACTCATGGGCATCAGGAAGAGAGAAGTGTTAGTGAGGTATGTTCGCGGGCAGGCAGAAGAAGTGGATTTACAACCGGAGCATGAGCAGAAGTGGATTTATCAGAGCAGTTACCATAGTAAGGTACTGGTGTGTGTGTGTGTGTGTGTGTGTGTGTGTGTGTGTGTGTGTGTGTGTGTGTGTGTGTGTGTGTGTGTTTTATTATTTGGGGCAGTAGGTATGTATTTTAAACATGCATACAGTATTTTAGATGAAGTTATTGGAAGTGTTCTCCATTTACCTATTTTCTGCTGTTATGAGAGGTAGTGTTCCACACTGTTGAGAGCTCTGCAGATAATTGAGATATTCATTTTTTAAATAATTTGTTATAGTGATTGGAGGTTTAGTGAGAGAACTGAGTCTTGTGGTCATTACTTCTGTGATGGAGAGGTAGGTAATCTGAGCATGAAAGACAAAAGATACTGAAATAGAAACTGATTTGCCTTGCTTTGGGTGGGGGAACTTCCACATGTGTATGAAAACAGAATTGGAATAGATTGAGTGTTTCATGCCATCTTACTACCCCTGAAGTTACAGTCACTAAATAATGACACGTTTTGAGTTTCGGACTTCATATTCTTCAGAAAATGCATGGCAATACAAAGCCTGTTATTGTAGAAGCTGGCAAGTATATAAAAGCACCATTTTAGGCTTTGTTGCTGCATATTGAGCTAAGTGGTTGCAATTGGCTAGGTCACCTTTTCCAAAAGATGATATCGGTGTTACTGAGTAGGTGACTATCTTGAGTGATGGTAGACTGTATGAAGAACACAGGCATTTGTTGAACACCAACATATGGTATGTTGGGGAAAAGGGGCAGTGTTTGTCTCTGAGGAACAAGTTAAAATATGTGATTAATGTTTTACTTTCTTCGTAGTCTGTAGCTGTTTTTTGGGAGGAGGCAGGTGGTAGTGCTTCACTTTTACTTCCTCCACTCTGAGCTCTAGCTTGGCTCTAAATGTCAAGTCAGACCCTTAATTTAGCTCTGACTTGACTCTTTCAAAAATTCCAGGCTTATTCACCTCTGGCATTTAGATGAGGAGGTAGTAAACTAAACACAGGTGGCTGTTTGGGGCATACATATGTAGATAATCTATAAGTACCCTATAACATTTTTATAAGGATATAATTAAGCTTAGGTGCATTTTAAAAAGACTTTAATGTTAATGTTACTAAATTTTCAAAGCAGATAGCATACGACGAGAATTCTGTCACTTGATGCTCCATAGGGAGAATCTGATGGCCACTGGTAAAAACAAGAGCACCTAGTCTGGTACAAAACCCATGCATCAAGACTGAAATCTTTTACTGTTCCCACATTTCTTTTTCCATCATTAACCACAAGTCCTAAAAAAAGCTGCAGTTGGTGAAAGGAAAAATAAAATATAAATAAAAGTAATACAAATAAGAGAAGCAACAGCTAAAATGTCCTCTCTTTTTTTTCTCGAAGGTAGCTTGGCTCTAAACAGCTGTTGTTAAAGAGGTGAAAAAAATAATAGAAGTACACCTAAAGCTGGCAAGTGCAGGAGGAGTTCCAAGGATGTGTGTGTAAAAACAGCCCCAGTAACTATATGCTGGTGGCTAGAAAAAACAGAAAGACATACTCGGGCTTGAACCCTGTACCTTAGGTACAGGTGGCAAGGGCCTGCTTTCCCTACCCACCACCATTTGTTAACAAACTACAGATTTTTGCCTTATATTTATTCTGTTCCTCATAAAATCTGTGATTTCTGTGTTTTTCCTTGCAAAATTAGTAGTGCAGTGGTAACATTGTTGCTTGACAGCTACAGGTTCTCTGGTTTGATTCTTGGCTGGGGTGCCTTCTGTGTGGAGTCTGCATGTCTGGAGTGTTTCTCCCTGCTCTGCTGAAAATTGCCTTTTGTTCCAATTCAGACTTTCCTGGTTAACAAATGTTAAATAAAAATAACAGGCATTTGAATTTCAGACTTCATATTCTTCAGAAAGTACACGGTAACACAAAACCTTTTATTCTAGCAATTTTCTAAGTTTATAAGATTGGATATTTGAAATTTGTCCCCATTTTTTGGACTATATTCCCCCATTATTGGCTTTGTCCAAATTTTTTGTGCTAAGGTCGAGAGCTATGGCGAGAACTGAATTCACTGAATATGTCTGGGGGCGGTATTACCCCATTATTGGCTTTGTCCATGTGTCTTTTGCTAAGAGGTTTGGAGCTATGGTGAGAATTGAATTCACTAAATGGCAGCTATTTAAGTTTCAGTCTTCCTCTCTTTCACAAAACAGCTGCTTTGGCTTAGTGGTATGTTGCTCTGACTGTTTTGTACAGGGTCCTGGGTTCAAGACCTCGCAGTAAAATGTATGATGGTAACACGGAATTCTGTTCTAGCAATTTTCCAATGTTATACAAGCAATGTTTAAAATGAGTTCCTGGTTTTTGGGCTTTTGCCCCCTCCCCAATCCCCCCCAATAAATGTTGGCTTTTTCCAGATTTCTTGTGCTGCAAAGTTCAGAGATACAGCTGAGTGTCAAGTAGATTTTACAAGGAGCTGAGAGCTGCAGGGGAACTAAAGTTTAGTGCTGCTTATGCTGAGTCTGCTTGTATTGTTAATAGCACAACAGGTAGAGTACTTGCTTGTGATGCAGATGGCTGTGGGTTCTACTCCCACAGTAGGTAGACGCATTGTTGATAATGTACTGTGTTGTAAAGGGGGTGGATGCTGCAGTCCTTTTTGGCAAAGATACCTAGTAACAATGAACCTGTTATCCATTCCCTATTGCAATATTACTAGCTTATTTTTTAATGCAACATAGGCAATTTATTCCTCAAGGGCAACAGGCACTTTATTTGTAGATGAAACAATGAAATATAAAGTTGTTTGCTAGCAGCAACCTCATCATTAGTTACAGATTTATTTAATGTGGAATTATTTAGCCGACTTTTACTACTGCAGAGATTGTGCATATTCAATGTTACTAGTGGACTGTAGAAGTTTGAGTAGACTTTTATAATGGAAATGTTTTGAATTGGACAGTTTTTGTTTAGCAGATATCTATTAAGTGTTTGTGTTGTAAAATGTAAAATAAAACTTGCAAATGAAATCCAAATCATTGCAGAAGTAAAGCAGTATGCACATTACAGTGTTTATGGTAAATGGGGTGAAATAACCAAGGAATGGGACATTGGAATGGCTGCAGGGGGGAGGCTCCATTCGACCATGATGTTGTGGGGGGGGGGCAGCAAACTCAGACAGCCCTGGCTGAACTATACCTCTCAACTGTCCAGATTTTTGGAGAATGAATAGATTTTTGCTTCTTAATTTTGGTTTGTTCCTCGTAAATTGTGGTTTTCTGGCAAATCATTTAGGAATGAAGTCACTAAATAATGACAAACATTAATTTTCAGACATCATAACCTTCAGAAAAATGCATGCTAAAGCAAGACCTGTTATTCTATTAACTGTCGTAAGGTTATACACGAGCAATTTTTAGTACTGATTGTATGTTCCCCCAATATATTTGGCTTTGTCCAGATTTCCTGCATTAAGAGGTTGAGAGGTACGTGCAAATAAATCGCTTTATAGAATTGGGAATATCCAAATCTCTCAACTTTCCCCAATTTTGGCTCAAAATGTTGCTCTCCCCTTAATAATCCCTCCGCAAAATAAAAGTTTGGAAGAAAACGTGGAGGGTTTACAATTATAAATAACTGTAATGATCAGTTATAGATACTTTTATTTCAGAAATGCATGTAGATTCTCTAATGTTGTCAGCTCCTCAAGTTAACAGTACTAATATTAAAAATGTGTCTCTTCTTTGACAGCTGCATTGTGTGGCAATTTTATATTTTTGCATCACATTTTTTGGTGCATTTTTCATAAAATTGTGGTTTCTGGCAAATTAGTGGCAAATCATTAAAGACTGAAGTTAGAAAATAATGGCAGACATTTGAGTTTCAGATTTCATACCTTCAAAAATTCATACTAATGCAAGACCTACTACTATTCTATTATCTTTCTAAGTTTATAAGAGCAATATTTAAACATTGTCCTTATTTTTGGGCCTGTGTCCCACTTCTGTGTAGGGCTTTGTCCAGATTTCTTGCTCTGAGGTTGAGAGGTAGGAGTATCAGAGCCATCACCATCAGCCAGAGACATTTCAATTTGTGACGTACGTGTTGCACCCCACTCTCCCATGTAGTGACTCTTGATGTGTCCAAGCAAGGCAAGGAGCAGTTATGCAGTGCAAGTGTGCAGCGTATTCCCCCATCCAAGGTAGACACAAGTACGGCAGTGGCTTTTCGTTTGTCCTTGATTTTGCATAATGTTCTGGTTTTCTGTCCTATTTTTATACTGTTGATTTATGCTTCTTATTATTCAGAAAATGCATGGTGTCGCAGAGCCCTGTTGCTCTGTGTTTAAGTAGCAATGCTTTAATTACCATCTGGTAAGCTTGTTGGAGATTGTAAGATGCAAGGAAGCGTTAATAAGCATACTGTTAAAGAATTGGCAACACTGAAAGCCTTTTTTGTTGTTGCCATGCAGAGAATATTTACATAACTAGATAACGTATAAGCCTTGGGTATTGAAATGCATATGCCAGTATTTGTAATAAATGACAGGATTAGAGTATTTTCAGAAGCTCATTACATTTGTTGGAGACTTGCAGTCATCTTTGCAGGCTTACCCGTAAACTAAACAGAATGCCAGTCTATCATGTGTCGTCCATAACTTGTGCAGTAATCCTTTAAGCAATTTATCTTGAGCTTGTTTCTTGTTTGCTGTTCATTTTTTACTTTGATCATGTCTTCCCCATGAAACAAGTAGATAGTTGTCAGGCAGCAGGTCTTTTTTGGATTAGAAACATTTTTACAAGTGGGGGTATCAGAGATTGCTACTTTCAGCATGTTATTTGTTAATTTTATAAAGCTGAATATAAATTATAATTAGAACTGCAGTGCAAGGAGAAGTGGTTTGGTTTAGTGCTGCTTGTTTTTTTAATACTTGATTTTAACTGACATTCCAGTAATGTATTTAAAAAGTAATTTATTTTTTCATGCCTCACAACCTTTGTGTTTCCATCTAGATATTAAGTAAGCTGTCATGTAGCCAATGCATTGAAATATTTTTTTCTTCAACACTTAATTTTCTCTTGATTGGACTCTTGTAATGACGGTTTGGCACCCAGGGCAGCATATTTAATTAAAGTTCCAGTTGTGGTTTTGAGCATAGCCCCACCCCTTTCAAGTTGGCCACACCCCTACCCTATTGGCCCCACCCATTCAGCTGTCTCCTGCAGCTCCCCTTTAATTTGAAGTCACCAACCGCCACTGGTACTAAAGACAGCCATAAGGCCTTCTTCACATATGTCCACAATCTCAAAGGAAGTGCCCACATCTGCTCAGAACTGGCGGTCAAGGAACCACATACACAAACACTGTAGATATAGCCAAGCTCTCTGTCCTCCCATCAGAGAATCAGGACATCCCCAGCACCTGCCCCCCTACCTTTATCTCTAGGAAGCAAGTCATCACTGCCCTCTCAAAGGCCAAAAATACAGCCTCCATGTGACCCGATAACATCCCAGGCTGCATTCATGAACTCTGGCTGGAACTTGCAGCACCATTAGGCACCCTGTTCAACCAAAGTCTGAGTACCAGCTTCATCCCAGCCGAGTGGAGGATAGCCACTGTCATCCCTTTGCACAAAGGTGAAGTGTCCACCGATCAAGTAAATTATAGCCCCATCTGCCTAATTAGTCTGAATTGCAAGGCCACGGAGCGGATTATCATGTACCTCATTAACAAGGATACTGGCAACCTCCAAACACCCGTTCCCACACAGTTTGATTTCGTCAAGGGGAGGGCATGCCTCTTAAATTTGGTCGACTTCCTTGAGACAGTCACCAGAGCTATGGATGAGGGGAAGACTGTGCACAACGCCTATGTTGATCTGGCCAAAGCCTTCAATACTAATCCCCACTCTGGTATAATAGATGAACTGTCACAACTAGGCATCAGTCCATATGTTACCAGATGGGTAGCAAATTGGCTCACTGATAGAACCCACCTATTCAAAACAGAGGAAGCCGCCTTAAGCAATAGAGCTGTAATGAGCAGTGTACCCCAGGGATCGGTCTTGGGGCCTCAGTTATGTGGGATATACTTTTCTGAGGTGCAGGCCAAAACCAGTGGGCTATGGCTGACCAACTTTGCAGATGACTGTAAGCTGGGTGCTGTTATCAATTCCCCTAGTGATGTGGACATCCTCCAAGAGAGTCTCACCCAAACAAATGACTGGTGCCAGAAACATGGCCTCAAACTGAATGCCAAAAAGAATGCATCATCATCATCATCCCCTTTGGGGCGAGTAACATCCCCACAAATTATCACATTAATAATAAGGTCCTAAGCACGCAATCTGTCATGAGGGACTTGGGCACCTAGGTTGATAGCAAATTGACTTTTGACCACCATATTCCCCCCATTCTATGGGAAGCTTTCTAAATGGCCCACCTCTTTTAGTATCTCATCCAGGGACAAGATGGTCATAACATCCCTGCATTCTTCCCTTACAAGACCCATTATTGATTACAGTGCCCCTTTCGGCCTGTACCTCAGAAAGCACTTGCAGCAGCTGGAGAGACCACAGAGGGTTCCTCACCAGGAAAATCCAGGGCCTCAAACATCTACCATACACAGGCTAAAGGCACTGTCCCTCTACTCTGTCTCCTACAGACTCCTCAGAGGTGACCTCTGTCGGCATACAAAAGCAATCTCAGACCCTGCCTTGATGGAACTGCTGCATATCAGTAAGTCAAGCTCCACTTGAGTAACCCACACATGCGACCTCAACTTGGTCTGTGACATCAACAGGATTTGTTGGCAGGATAGATTTGCATCCCAGAGACTCGCCCTTTTGTGGAATAGACTCCCTCTCCCTGTCAAGCAGAGTACCTCATTAGCCCTTTTTAACCGCAATCTGGATAATTGGATGGGAAACAGAAAAGTACACCCGTGGGATTCCACCTTTGTCCCTGCTGGACAGTGGCATCGGGTGCTGACTTGTTGGAACATAGGCTAAATTCTTGGCTAGGCTTGTAAGGGCCTCAGGGCCAATGGCCTAGTAACTTCCTATGATCCTATGAAGCCACTGATGCTGGAAAGGTGGAAGGCAACAGAAGAAGGGGCAGAAGAAGCTAAGGCGGATGGGCAGTATGCAAGAAAGCCAGAATATGAAAAGCAACTTGTAGGATATATGATAGGGACTATGACTTGGTGTTGTAGGCACAGCTTGTAGGAATCCTAGAAAGTTCAAGGCTGCTTAGTCTTGCGATTCTTAATACCTTACATTTTCCCATCCTAGACTACTTTCCTTTTCAAGGAGGGTTAGGCCATTTAAGCCTGGAATGCATTTATGAATACCCCATCCAATTATCCAGGTCTTATTTGAAGGAAGATAGCATATTGCACTGCTTTACCCCCTGCACAGACTTAGCCCAGGTCGTTGTTTTGTAACCAGGTCCCCTTTCCTATTTATGGGCCCAAAATGTTGTATTTCCTAACATTCCCAGGGTAGCCCTTGCATGGCCTCGTGGGACTGCCCAAATATCTTTTCAGATGAGAAAACACCGTCGATACCATCCTTCGTAATGCTACAACAACCCAGCGTATTAACATATTCTACGTTATTTAAATATATTAGCAGTCCTGTTTTTTTTTTTTTTTTTTTTTTTTTAAATCATATCTGGACTTTTAACATTTTGTCAGTTAGGCTAGTTGAGTTTGATCATATTGGGGACCATAAGTTTCAGATTTGTAGTTTGTTCCAATCTTTCAGAGAAAGGGAATTCAGAAGACCCTGAAGGCCATCCATTCCATGGCTAAGGCGACCAGGGCTAGCTCCTTTTGAACATTCGCATGTTTGATATGTTTTGGCTGTACTAGTTTTGCTGGTGTTCTTAGGTTTGCTGTTAATTTGTTGTTCTTGTTTTATCACTGTGTTGCTTGGCTCATTTTATGTGTCTGGGACGCTTGCTAAGCTGGTCTGAGGAAGCATGGATTCAGGGGACCACTTAAACCTACTAGTTCCATTTCTTGCGGCAGACTTGTTTTTTTACATTTTTTTATGTTTATTATATTTTTTATTTTGTTTATATTTAGTTTGTATTTTGTTGCTTCCTAAGGGTGATTTGGAGCATGCATTGTTGAGGTTAACCCGGGACGAGGAATTCACTGAGATGCTTTTTTGTTTTATTTTATTTACTTAAGTTTTTTGGAAGAGAGACCATTTCCGTAAACAAATATAATCCATAAAACATGTATATAATCATTAAAGTCCTCCCACTGGTCGACTAAGCTGATTCTATTTATTAATTGGTCATGGTAAGATGAACCAGTGGATAGCATTAATTTCAGTTGTCTGCCATTCCTATAGACCCTGGAATACTCCATTGGCACATTTTAATAGCCCATGATAAACCACTTTTGTCCATACACATTGTAAGACTATAGTTTCCACTGTTTGAACCCCCCTAACCAATCACCCAGACTCCAGATGCCGACATCCCATTGGTCATTTGTATCTACCTGTAGCCTGTTTGGCTCAATTTTGCAATACTAATACCTATCTCGTAATAGGTAATGGAAGTGCTGTATAATTATGTACTTGATGTTCTATGTAATCTTGGCTATAAAAACTGCAGCTGTAACGTCTGTAATCTGCACACACAGCTTATCTACCTTACTGGATAAAAGGTTATACCCAGTAAAGGAATTTTATTGTACAAAGAACTACGTGAAGCAGTCTTTTTTCACAATGCAATACAGCAGAGCATTTGCTTGGTGTTTAGCTTAGCTAGAATAGCTTAGTTAGCTAACCTAGTGAGTAGGGAGTGTGAGTATGGCGTCACCAGTCACTAAAACAATTTTTGTTTTGGGGGTGGTTTGGTGTACTGGAATTGAGGCTTTTTGTCTCATGGTGACCCTTTGCATTAAATAATCACACTTTTAACAGTGTTTGATTTTGATTGCTGCTGAGACTTGGTCCTTACAGGTGTTGGAGGCTTGGATAAGGATTTTTTTTACATTGTCAACATGTAACATTATATGTTGGGGATTGGGCACACAGAGATCCTCACAGTGATTTTTGTGACTGATGCCTCAGTATCTCTTAACTGTTTACACCTCTCAGAAACAAGAACTCAGCTGTGAGCACAAGGTGGTTACTACACTGCTTTAGTATACCAAATGCTATTAGGCTGGCAACAGAGAGAAGGCAAGTAGGCTGATCTTCCATTTTGTCCATTGTGAAGTAAAACATGACTTGGTTTAGAAAGAGTAGCAAAGCTTAAGTAAAATACAGCTCTGTTTTTTGAATCATCTGTTAATGGGTGGGTAGAGTAGTGATGTACGAACGTCTTGGTAAATAAGCCACTTGTTTTTAAATGCGACTGTCGAGCACAGCCTGGGAACCGTGTGTAACAGTAGTGATGAGCCTGTGGGCTGCGTTGCACAGTGTACCACTGCTAGGGCTGCTGCAAGCTACTGGGTGCTCGATTGCGCATCTTATGTTGCTGCACCTGGACGTAACAAGAGTCTGTTTACAGATGGGACTTGGATGAGTTGATTACATTAGGAACAGTTATGACTGGAAGTGCCTTACATCTATGGAGTGCACATTTCAACCCCACTGTGCTAAGCATAGCTTCTCACAATACAAAAATAAATGTGAAGAATTAAAGAGCCAATCAAAAACAGCTTAAGTTCTAACCAGTGACATTTCTTTTCCAGAACTGTCGCATTTACCCTGTACTAGGATAACCACCACAAGCTCTAGATAAATTGCACACTTGATAAGTAACACTGATTAATTCACTTAGTATAGAAACCAATTGAATGCAAGTGCATGCTGTAAAATGACCTAAATAAAATGCACTTCAGATTCAGAGAAAACGCAGTGAGAATGCAGAAGATTACAAAGAGACAACAGGACCACTAAACCAGTTTTAAGTAGTTTGGCGCAGCACATAAGCCATTTGCAATGCAGGCTATGTTTCTGCCTGGATAAGCTGAGAGTAGGTACTGTAGGCACAGATTGTGTATCTTTCACGAGGCTAATTTATGCAGTTTTCTGAAGAAGCTTTTTGTGCATCACTAAGGAAACTTTGTTTCCCATTTTCTAGAAAAAATACCAGTAAATTGTGAAACTGGACTGTCTTAAGTTTTAGAAAAACATGGGCTTGTTTATGGAGTTTTGCATTTAATGCCAGAGCATTGATTCATCACAATTGTTTGTTCAAATGTGCTACTCCTACTGTCTGCTTACCTTTGAGTGGTCTGTGCACAGAATCTGCTTTGGTTTTGCAAGTATGCACACAGTTGAAAATTGTAACCAAAGAGCAAGAAAGACTGGAAATTAATTACATTTAATCACAGGTAGAATTCCTGGATTTCATCTCAAGAAAAGGTTATTTCTTTTTTTTTTTTTTTTTTTTTTTTTGAGAACCATAGCTCATTTGTCCCTGTTTATATTTCAAAATATGTGTGGTGAAATTTCATTTTGCTATGCCCTCCAAACCTTCAGAGCCAAAGTAAGATCATGTTCATTGTGATATTCTTTCTGCATTTAACAAACTGAAAAAAGAGCATGAGAACAAGTGATTGAAAATAACCGTGTGTACTTTCCTTACTCTGTACACTGCCTTTTAGTACAGCTTCTTTGTAGATCAAAAAAACACTAGATCCCTGAAGTGATCTTTTAAATAATGAGGAAAAATGTCTGGTGTGGTTTTAAATTTTGGGTGGTTGTGTACAGCTTGCTTTTGAGTTTGCTGAATAGTCAATTTTGAAATTGCAGAAAAAATGTGTAAAGACAAACCTTGGTTTGTTTACCTGACACTATGAATTTCCAGTCCGCTAATGATTGGCAGTGGATTTTTATGGTGCAGAGTTGCCAGCCCAATGCCCAAACTTCAAGAAAGGCACACCCATTGACGCACGCACCTACCTGCATGTCTTTAAATGTGATACAGGGAGGACATGCAGACTCCACACAGCAGGCGCTCCAGCCGAGAATCGAACTGGAGAACCTCTTGCTGTGAGGCAGCAATGCTAACCGCTGCACCACCGCGGCCAGTAGAAGACATTAAATAACTGTAAACACCCTTTTAGTATAGAGTGACTAGGCTGCTTTCTGAATAACACTAGTGTCCTTTTTGTGCATCATTCTTTAATAATTAACACCAGCCTTTGAAGGTATTTGCATAAAGCACTACGTGAACTTACTGACCATTTAGAGGAACATCAGGATGGCTATGGCATCCAAGATGTCTGCTGAGTGACCTTTGATACCGGCAGCATCCTTAAAACACAAGATCCTTGTAGTCTGCTTAGACGATTGAGTAATTGTGCCACAACTTCACAGCTTATACTGGAACGTGTTGCCTTGATTTCAGTCCTTTGTCACCTGAGACAGTTTCTCATCATTCTACCCAGATTTGTTTGTTGCGGCCATGGTAAAGGGCAAATATATCCTCCTTGCACCATAATAGGATGCAGGAAATCCTGATTTTATGAGCTGGACTTGTGCAGAACAATACTCAGCAATGTGGTCTTCACTTTCTTGGTTCCCTGGTAGTCTGCGTGTCAACTTATGAATCCTTCCTTGATAGTCACGATCCATTGGTTACACCACAAACAACTTATGGTATAATTTGTTTGTATTTGATGTTTGCTATTCATTGGCTACCTTCGGTGATGAACTTGCTGGAGGTTGCAGCCTTACTTGTATCTCAACCGAACTGTTGTCTTTTCCTTCTCCACTGGCTGTTCTTTGTTAGGGTGAGTTATTACTTTCAGGTCTCATGTAGCGGGTCCTATAGTAGGTCTCTGTATCAATACATTCGAGTAAAAGCAGACTTTTTCCCAAGCTCAACTGTTCTTCATTCAGCTTCTCTAATGGGATGGATCAGAAAATACTGCCATGTTATCATTTGAAACCTGAAAGTGGGGGCAGCTCTGTACTCCAGGTACTCCCTGTAGAGAAGCTCTGAAGTTTCACAAATCCATTTTATGGTGGTCCCATACTCCACTCTGACAAAAAGTGCACTCAAGGCATTTGTAGATGCTGACTGTTGTGCTTTTCTGTCCTCTATAATGTCATTGTAACAATTACCTAGCAGTACATAGACATACACTTGGCTCTGGTCTGTTACATTTTTTTAATTTTTCTGCGTTGGATTGCTATACATAAAGGAGAATGAACCGAGTAATAAATCTTGCAAATGATTGGTTCTGAAGGTACATGACCCCTGTACTCACCAGGAACTCAGAAGAATTCGAGCAGCATTACGTTAACTTTCGCACTTGGTGTCAGTACAGCTCCTCCTCAATGCCACCGTCACCACATGAACACACACTGCTCAGGGTAAGCAGATATTTTAACTGATCTGCTTTTGCATACAAGAGGTTGTTTTGTTGTACTTCTTGCCCTTTAAACTTTGTTTATACTTCGGGGGTTATCTGAACTTGCGGCATGTAGAGATTGTGTAGCTGAACTTCTTACAGCAGTGTGAATTTGCTTTTGCTGCTTGTAAAGACTTTGTGTAGGTTACACTTGCTCACACATTGTATTGTAAGTATTTATCTCAGATGTGCTTATTTGTGAATGCTGGTGCTTAATTACTGGTGCTTTAGTTAAGGATTGCATTGCTGTTGAAGCCGTTGCTTGTACATACCCACTTACAGTGGTATTTCAAATCGTTACAGCAGTGAGTGCTTCTGCTTCAGTACACTTTGTGCAGCAGAGATGGGTTTCAAATTGCTAATATGTTGTAATTGGTATTGTGCTGTGGTTTCTATAGAACACAATACTATTTTTTTAAGCTTGTGAAAGACCAACTGCATCTAGAATGCTTTAAAGCTATTCTGTCATTGATGTGAAATTGTCTTTATGCAACTAGAAGCAGGCTAATGAAAGAATGTAACCAAGTCCAACAATCTGTTGTCTCTGTTAATTGCAGTGAGGAGGTTAGAAATGGGCGTTTGGCAATGTTAATTTAGATTGCAGCTTCTCCTTTAACAACATATTGCTAAATTTAAGGAAGCTGGAAAACTTATACAAGTGCTACCACAGAACACTTCTGTCGATACTGCTTTTGTGTTATGCAAGGCACCATTTGTAAAAGACCATTAATGCTACTAGCTGTTAACTGATGCACAGCAGATGGATGTTTAAGGGTGTAATACTATATTATATTTGGCTTAAACTTTATCTGGGTAACCAGCTATCTAAAAGAAGCTGATGTTCTGAATAAGTACGATTCTTCATTCAGATCTGTATTTTAGGGGGTATGCACTATAACCTTAAAGCAGACGTACTAACTGTATACCAAGTGCATTTAAATAAGTCCTGACAGATTGTGAAATTGATCTTGTCATAAATTTTTGTTTGCTCAACAATCTGCACACATTTTTGTTCACCTCAAAGGTGTTTTTTATTTAATAGTCTTGCAAGATTACCCCATGCACACACTGTAAGAAGTCATTGGTTTCCCTGTCATTCTGCATCGTTCAGCAGGACATTATCTTCTGCTCTTCTGCTTGGAAGATTTTTTTCAGTGTGCACAACATAATAGACTGACACCTTTAGATTAGACAAGTTGCTTAAGCCATCTGTACCACTAAGCTTCCAGCCAGTGCTACTGCTAAAGGAAAAGGACACCATGTGCTAATGTACTTCAGGTTTGTTGAAGCCTTTATATATTGATATGCATGGCTTTCTTACTATGCACAGTTTGTCCTCCTTTGAAAAAGTAAGCATTTAAACCTACTGCTACTGTTCTTTTCTGTGAAAACTGACCACTGACAACGCAAACTGCTGATCAAAAAGAATATCTCATCTTCTGTCAGTTGCACATCCAACTGTTTCCATGTGTACTTAAGGCATTTATAGATGTTGACTGTTGATTTTCTCTATAGTTTAACACTTGCCCAGCAGTTGGTTGATGAAATTGATACACGTGACTCAGGTCTGTCTCACCCCATTTGCCTTTGTTCCACTCAAGCTATCTCTGCTCCTGTACCCTATCCCCAGTTTCCATCCACCCCCTCTGTAACTACATTTATTCCTACATAGACCCACTCCCCATCCTGCCTATATAGCCACTCCAGTTCGTTAATTGGTCATCCTTTTTCTTTCCACATCACTTACTATACTTCAAGACTTGCCTTGAAATCATAACTTCTGTAATGTAATTAACTTTATATCTCCATCCTATTCAGTTTATCACTTACTTTTAATCTTCTAGAAATAACTATTCATTTTTATTATGTCCACTAAACATTGCTCATATATCTAAATACCCCCTACTTCGTTCGTTTACTGTCACACCTCACATGTTGTATAACACCTGCAACACCAACTCTTTTTGTTCTTCTTTCGGCTTTTCCTGGTTAGGGGTCGCCACAGCGGAACTCCGGTCCGCTAATGATTGGCAGTACATTTTTACGGTGCCTAGGTGCCAAGTCGATGCCGGCCTTCAACGAAGGCACACCCATTCACGCATGTCTTTTGAAGGCCACTCGACCGCGGGGCGGACATGCAGACTTCACACAGAAGGAGCTCCAGCTGAGAATTGAACGGGAGAACCTCTTGCTGTGAGGTGACAACGCTACCGCTGCACCACCGTGGCTTACACCAGCAACACCAACTCTAAAATCCCTTATTCTACACATGTTATTGGCCACCCATACCCTGACAAAATTGCATCCAACTTATTTAACTTATCGCCCTACCTCTTATACAAATACAGATCGGTTTGCTTCACCACCTACTCTTTCAAGCTTGGGTATAAGCCTAATTTGAACATGCCATTATTCTCTTTACTTGCATTACCAAATTATTTCCTTATTTTGTGATGTACCACCTAATCCTGACCCATAGTCCTCATCTCTGCTATTCAGCCCAACCTTTTCTATGTCTTTATCCCCAAGAAACCTAAACATTTTCTCCATCAGTGCCCAAAGTATAGTTAACAAAGTAACAGAATTAACCTTCTGGATCTCTCATTACTAACCTTGTCATCCTCACTGAAACCTGGCTTAAGTCACACATCAAAGACTGAAATTCTTCCCCAAGGCTATGAAATTATATGCACTGATAGATTAAACATAAAAGCTTGTGGTGTAGCCATCTAGTTTTCAAACTGCCTTGCTCTTTCTCCTCACCCATTGTCCCACCTACATTTCACTCCGCAGAGATACTCATTTCTAACCTGAAGCTAAACAATCATAAATATCTATGTAACACTGCCATATATGTATTCCTCCAGGAAAACCATCCCTATCCTGGAAGACTTCCTTAACTGGATATCAAATTCCATATTTTATGAAACCACAGTTGTTGGTGATGTCAGTGTTTGACTGCCAGCACCTTTCAATGGACTGTTCCTCAAATAACATCAACCAATATGGATTTATATGGATTTACACAACTTATACCCTCACATACTTGTTCAACAAAACCTCAAAGTCTGGCTCCATTGTAAACTGGATCTTAGTTTCAAATACTAAACAATGTAACTGTCCCAAAACTCTCCCATCTGTGTCCAGAGATTAGTAAATCACAACTGCAAAGATCTGCTTCTTAACAAGTGCTGTAACCTTGCCAGTTTTAAACCTGATGTTTCCAGTAATGTTCTTCAACCCCTTAACTGGCCCAGTCTTCACACCTTGTGTCTGGATGATGCTGAACTTAAAATTCAATTCTCTATTTCTCCATAACCTATGTATTCTTGCCCCATCAGAAGAAAATGTGTTAAAACCACTGCAAACTTGTGTTAAAACCACTGCAAACTATCTTGCTGCCCCACACTAGTTTCACACTCGTGTACAAGAGAGACAAAGCTTGACATAATTGTCAAAGAACTAATCTTCTGCCCACCTTCAAACATATAAGCATCTCCATAGCCAACTTAAGACACTGCTGATAAAAAAGTACTGTTACTTATAACCACAAGTAAACAAAAACAAGAAATGCTGATCCTCTTAACAAAATCCTATACCCTGGGACTCGTATTGCCGCCTGCCCACATAGCTCTTCCATCGAAACTGCTAATGGTTTTAATTCCCATTTTATAAACTCTTTTGCTACCCTAATACAAATTCCTATGCAAACTCACAACGGCCCTGATGAGTTTCCTACTTCACTGAACCTCTTTTCACCTTAAAAACTGTCTCTACCTCACATAAAATAAATACTCAATAAGCTCAAGACCATCTCACCTTCTGTTGACAACCTACCTACAGAATATCTAAAGGTCTGGCTTCCATTGCTTATCGAGTCTCCATCCTGATCAGTAGATCCATTCAGGCATTACATGTCCCATCTCCCTAGAAAATATTCTGCATCTTACATCTTTACAAAGGTGGTAACTTCTCTGAAATAAACATTAGGCCAATTGCCATCTTATGTCCTCTCTGTAAAATTCTAGAAATGTGCATACATCAGTAAATCATACTGTACCTTCTTCAAGAAAATCTCTACCGATGACAGTTATTGCCCATACCATAGCCCAATGACTGCCCTGGTTGTCGTCTTAAACAACATCATCAAAGCTGGAGATTGATAACTTGCATCTCTTCCCTGTTTTAGATCTTTGCAAAGCCCTTGACTCAGTCTCTCATTCCCAATTACTCTCTCAAATGTTTGCACTTGGTCTGTCTAATACAACACTCAATTGGTTTACTAGCTACCTTTTTCATTAGCAGTAATTTGTAAAGTGTCTCTCTACATTCTGCTCCTCTCTCTCTGTTAATACCGGTGTACCCCAAGGCTCTGTCCTTGAACCTCTTTTCTTTAACATCTTTATTAATAACTTACTTACATCCTTACTGGAGGCTTCTCTCATCCAGTATGCCGACAGCTCCACCCTCATCAGTGCATCAGTCAGTGTTCCCCGTATACACTTCCATCACTCAAAATGCCTTCATTTCCATTGAACACTAGCTCTGTAAAAACCAACTCTTCCAAAAGCCCAATAAAAACCAAGCTATTACTATTTCTCCCCAAATCTCCAACATCTCTTAAAAAGTGCTTCAGAACAAGTTCTTTTAGTCGCACAGATAGAAGTCGTATTTCTCACCAAGGCACCAAGAGTCACATTTGATGATCAACTGATATTTGATCATCCTGTACAAAAGTACATTCCCTCACACTTGTCTTCCTTTTACTGCTTTTCCCTCTACATGCTTTGTTCTGTGTTTTTCCCCATGGTATCCTTTCCTGCAGCTATTCTCACTTGCCTCATCTAATGTCTTCATACATCTCTGTATAATATGCTGCTGTTCCTGTAGCATAAGCTTTCTCAGTCATGAT
>NC_056748.1:62200394-62210994 GCF_019279795.1 Protopterus annectens | reverse complement strand
ATGCACCCAAAACACAGGGAGGACAAGCAGACTCTGCACAGAAGGTACCCCAGCCAAGAATTAAACCAGAGAGCGTCTTGCTGTGAGGTGATAACTCTATCCACTCACTGTGCTACTTTGCTGCCCCTGGTTTTATATATATGTATATATATATAAAGAGGGGGGGGTGAGGGAAAGCAAAGAAATGAAGAGCATTACAACCCTTTACAGCATTACAGCATGTAGTACCGGAATAATATTAATGTCTAACTCTGGGGAGACATACTAAGTCATTCATTAACTTTTTTCAGAAAATGTCTGAATAGATGAAAGTTTCTGTACAGGTGTATGATATATCTCTTATCAGTCTCAAGTTCTTGATTCAAAAACTTTACATTTTCTCGATTGTGGCTGCTGTTGTAGGAGTTAGGCTTTGAAATTGCACTCAATGCAGTTACTGTATTCACCCTTATATGCATTTCTGGTTGCCTTTTCCTCCACAGTAGTGTGACAATGGAATTAGCATATGTACGTAAAGGTGGTACGGAGCCTGCCACCTATGAGAAAACATTAGTTTACTGTTATGTGGGTTAGTATTTCATGTGGCTGTTGATTGGAAGGGTGGTGGTGGTCATTTGACTGTTTTATTATATGGAAATGTGTGTGTGTATGCTCCATATTAAAACTTCAGCTCTTGAACTGTTGAGTGCCAACATGCCAAAAGATCGGAAATGCAGGAAAACAAATCTCAAACTCCACTCTTCTCCTTTAAACTTCTATTTTTCAGAGGTGGGGGGCAAGCACCCACTTCACCTCAGAGCTTGCCATACCTTGAAGAAAATGGAATATTCTGAGAAATGGCATCTTGGACTTAGTAATACTTAATCCACTTTTTCAATCATTCAGTCACCATGTTAAGGGATTCACTCTAGCAGATCCCTACATGGTTACCACATACTGTAATGTCACAGTGTAGTAAGGATACATTTTTTTTCTGGTATGACTATGTTGATATGTATTTGTTAGCATCACAAGGGTCCTAATTTCAGAGGTCATTCACCCAAGTAAGCAAATGTATATATTATCCCCCATTCCTAAGGCACAAATTTACTCATGCATAAATTGTGGGTGCTATGACTTTGGCCCCTTTTCTTTAATTCTTGATGGTCCCTGCTATCATTTTGAAAGCTGAGTGGTTGAGAGGTATGTTTTTTACTGTTAGAGTACAGTGACTGCTTTAATGTACATCACAGCACTTTGTAACTTAAGTGCCACAATATATTTTCTGCACCCTCTGCATAAAATTATGAGGGCAATTTCTTAATTAAAAACTGCATATACTTTTTATTAAATACCAACTCACACAATTTTACTGACTCAGTCAAAGGCTTGTTTATGGCTGCCAGTGCATGCACTATGGTGTGCCCATTAAAGTCTATGGAAGTACCCAGATGCACTCCCTCAACTGACATCACCAGCAGTAAAGTGTTTATTGACCTTTTTTGGTGACATCACAGAGGGAGAATTAACACTTTACAAAGGAGTTTAATTTAAATATTGTGCCATAAAATAGGCATGAATGACAACGAAAGTGTGGTACAGGAAGTGCCATGTGCCGTGGTCTCTCATGTATGTCTACAACTTTGAAAGAACACTCTCCAGTAGAGACATATCATTAAAATATGGGAATATATTTATATATTTATTCTTTATTCTTAAATGCTATTGTGAGTCTTGAGACATTATTGGGTTTTTTTTTTGCTGTTTAAATGTACAGAATCATATTAAATATAGATCAATTTAGGTCTGTTAGCATTATATACATGTAAATAGGTATGAAATATAAGTAACTGTGCTAGTTAGCGTTATATACATATATGTAAATAGGTATGAAATATAAGTAACTGTGCTAGTTAGAATGCATTAACTAGAGTGCCACCTGTTTAGTTAGTATTCTTATCTTCTCCCTCACCTGGGCACCCTAGTTAGAATGTGTTTAATTGTGTGCCACTAGTTTAGTTAGCAATCTTATCTCCTTCCCAGATTGGAAACCTAGTTAAGGTGGGAGAAAATGTAGAATATGCTGTGAATAGGAAGGTTTGTGGATGTAAGTGAGTGAGGCGGTTGCTAGACAGACGTGGAATATAGTAGTGAATGACCTCAAAAGTGGAGTCACTAAATTGTGACTAGTGTGAATTGTATATTAAGATCAAGATTGAGGTATCTCAGAGAATCCTCTTTCCTTGAGGTACATGAGTAAGTAGCAGGGTTGTGGGGACTCCAGTACTCTACAGTGCAGAAGAATGCTATGAAGAGTTACAGAGAGAGTCAATCATTTTTTATTCTAGTGAGGGATTGTACTTTTGTGATGGGAGTTTCTTAGTTCATAGATTCATAGGTGTGTACTAAGCTAATGGGCCTGGGGCCTTTACAAGCCTAGCCATAGGATTACCCTGGCATCGTGCCACCCGACCTTAGTTCCCAGTGCCTCTGTCGAGTAGAGTCACTGGAGTTATGCCCGGGGTGAATTTTCTATTTCCCATCCACTCATCAAGATTTCTCTTGAAGAAGGTCAGTGAGGTGCTCTGCTTGGCATGTATGGGAAGTATGTTCCATAGCATGGGCAGTCTCTGGTTTTAAACCTGTCCCTCTAGTATGTTCTGTTGATTGTGGTAATGAGGTTGAGGTTTCTGGAGTGGGTGGTGCTGAGGGATTGGGATTTCTTTAGATGTAGCATTTCTAACAGAGCTGGGTCAGACATGGCCTTGTAAGTCAAGCAGAGATCACCTCTAAGTAGGCAATATGAGACAGAGAATAGTTGGAGTTTTTTGAGTCTGTCCATATAGGACAAGTGTTTAAGGCCTAGGATCCTGTTTGTGAGGTACTTTTGCAGCCTCTCCAGTTGTTGCAGGTGTCTAGAGAGGTACATGCCAAATGGGGCATTGTACTTAATGATTGGCCTAATGAGGGAAGAGTAGAGGGAGACAATGACCTCTTTCTTCCTGGATGCAAAACCCTTAGTAATCAGATGTGCCACATATAAGGACTTTCTGACTACAGTGGCAATGTGGTGATCAAAAGAGAGTTTGCTATCAACCTGTGTTCCCAGATCTCTTATAACGCCTTCTGTGTTCAGTGTACTAACATCAATGTGGTAATTCATGGGTACCTGTTTTTTCCCAAAGGGGATGCCGACACATTTTTGACATTGAGCTTAAGGCCATGGTTCTGATACCAGTCATTGGTCTCAGTGAGGCCATTCTGTAGGATGTCAACATCACTTGGGGAGTTAATAATAGCTCCAACTTGCAATCATCTGCGAACTTTGTCAGTCAGAGTCCCTTTGTGTTGGCCTGGACTTCAGAGAAGTAGATACCAAACAGGAGAGGACCCAGGGCCAAACCCTGTGGTACTCCATGCATGACTAGTTGGCAGTCTGACTTGAAGTCAGTTACTTTCACACTGTGGGTCCTATCTGTGAGCCAGTTTGCAACCCACCTAGTGATATAGGGGGTTGATGCTTAGCTTAGTGAGTTTTTCTATGATTCCTGAGTGGGGAATGGTATCAAAGGCCTTGGCCAGATCAGGGTAAGCTGTATGAACCACCTTGCCTTCATACACAGGTCTGGTGACTGAAGTCGACCAAGTTGAGCAGGCATGATCTACCCTTCACAAAACCAAACTGTGTGGGATCCAGAGTTTGGAGATTCCCTATATCCTTGTTTATTATGTTCATTCTGATGCATTCCATAGCTTTACATATCAGACTCTTCATGCTAATGGGGCGATAGTTCCCATGGTCTGTAGTCACACTTCCTTTGTGGAGAGGGATGAGTGTAGCAGTGCACCATTCAGTAGGGACAAGCCTGAGGTGAGGCTGTGATTAAACGGGACACACAGGTGAGGTGCCAATTCACTCTGTAGTTCATGTAGAACACATCCAGGGATATTGTCAGGTCCCATAGAATATTTATTCTTGGCCTTGGACAGTGTTGTTTTAACCTGTGCAGCAGTAATACTGGGTGCCTGGCAATCTATTGGTATTGTGATTGGTCCTTTGGAGGGGGAAGAGGGGTAAAGTTGGCACTGAATCTGTCGGCCAGTATATTGGCAATATCTGTTGGCTCAGCATAGGAGGTACCATTGAGCAGTAGCTCAGAGCAAATCTGGGTATTCCTGTGGAGATTCTTTACATAAGTATAGAAGGCATTGTGGTTGTCTTTACTATCTGCTGCAGTTCTGTTTTCATAACTAGCTTTAGAGGATTTGATGAGGGATTTCAACTTTTTGTTGAGGCTGATAAGGGAATTTTTCCAGTCTTGGGACTTCACCTTATTCGGCATCAGTTTCCTCCTTCCGTTGTAGAGTTTGTTTATGGCAGGGGACCACCAGATTGGCTTCCGTTTTTTTGGAGGAGAGTGTCTTGGTTCTGTTGGGTATGGCGAGATCCATGCATTTATGTACGTGTTCATACAGTGCATTGGTGTATAGTATCAATCATTATAGGATTGTTCTATTATGCATCTGGCTGGGGCTTACCTTTCTGTATCATCCAGTCAGTACTAGGCAAACATGGGCTCTTTCTCTAGTCCTGTGATACTTATATTATACTGTGAATCTTGGCTTTAGTAGATGACTTAAAAGCAAAAGCACTTGCTTTACTTGTGTTTGGAAGAAGAGAACATGCAAGCTGGAAATGTCTGGAGACAGCTGCGGAAAGTACTTTAGTTGTTTTAATTTAACTAGCTTGTCATGTTTAAAGATGATTGAATTATACATAATGCTTGATGGAATGTCATAAATAACAGCACTGAGGGCTGAGACATTTCTAATGAAGCTACAGGAAAAGAAGTACATGGCACATTCAAATCTGCCTCATTGCACTGTGACTGATTGGCAGCTTTAGCCAGCTAATAAGTACACCCAGTGCACTGCGCCTGGAAATCCTTCTTAAGAAAAGGGAGTGGTTGATGAGGTCACTATCTTAAATGAAAGGAAAAACTGCCAAAGTAAGACACATCTCATACAAGGGTCTGTTGACATTATCTGTTAGAGGCTGAATTACAGTGATGGTGCAGTGCTGGAGAGGTGGAGAAGGGAGTTTGCCTCTGGGCAGATAATGAGTCTAGTGCATGGAAACATTCATTTATTTATTTCATTTATCATTTGTTGACCAAATTAGTCCTACTAGGCTAGTGACTTCTTTTCGGGGGAGACCCAATGTGATATTTATACTACGCGGGGAAATTTAGCCAGCACATTTGGGAAATTGCCTTACTCTTTGGAGCTGCTAGATGATGCTGGAGGTGTCCTACACCAGCAAGGAAGAGGTCTAAGGGAAGCAGCAGCATGTAGAAGGAGAGAAAAGCTTTGGAGAGTTTGGAGATGGAAAATGAGAATTTGGAAAAAAATTGTTTGATATGGAGTATCACAAAGTAAATAAAGATTTGTGTGTGGTAGGTGATACAAATGAGCAGCGTTTAGCTGTCTCAGACGAGAAGGAAGCAAGTGAGTCTGCTGGAGTGGTGCAGATAACAGAACTGGTGTCAGGAGGGCTTGCAGATGACGTTCTGTTACAAATAATTGAAGATGATTATCCAGGTGACAGTTCTGTTGTTTCATGGGGTAAGATGGCAGGTAACTTTTTCAGAAGTGCTAGGACCTGTTAGTAATGTGGAAAAGGAACCAGGTGATGTGGCAGCAGAGAATGCAGACATTTAAACTTATGCAACAGCATCAGAAAGTAAAAGAGGAAAGTACAAATAAACTGAGAAGTTGTCTGGTTTTGTGGCATCAGTAAAGCAGTAACTAAAACATATGCATCCGTAAGCTATAAGTAAAACTCTTTTTAAAAAGAAGAGAAGACCAACTGTGATGTATGTAGCAGACAGATATTATGTATGGAGCAATTTAGTAACCATTCTGGGTTTTAAATTTCAAGAAATTAGATCCTTTTGCACCCGTAGGGACAAAAATTTTTCTTACTTAACATATAAGGGACTGATGAATTTTCTAGAACTGTGTAACAATAAGGAACACATTCATCTGTAGAACAATTATTTGTTTTCTGGTGGCAATTTAAATGTTAATAAAATGTTACTTTGCAGTTTAGAGCTGATGATCTTAAAGAGGAAGTTATGCATGCAGGGTTTGTGTGAAACTATTGATAATATTGTGAAAGTTAGAGATTACTGAAATTTATGGAATGGAGGGTGGAGGCTAGAAGTTGTTTTGAAATGTAAAAAAAAATACTGAAACACTTGCCAAGTGTTAACACACATTTAGAAATGCTGGCCAGACTAACTTTTTCTTTTGTGGGGACCTTTTTTCATTTAATTAATGATTGTGACAAGATACGATATAACCAGTGTGTGGTGGGGCGAGGAGACATATAGCAGAAAGATGTTTCCCTGAGTGTAGGTTGTGTAAAACTGGGACACTTTTGGATGGATTGTCAAGAGCAAACAGTAAATAGTGAAAAGAGGGGGATGGGAAGAAAACATTCAAGGAAGTACAACAAGAGACTGGGAGTGAACTAGATGGAAAACAAACTGTAGGAGAAGAAGAAAAAATATGGAGGAGAAATGAGGGGAAAGGGTGCATTTAGAAAGGGATGTCAGTAGAAGGGACTGATACTCGTATTGTTTTGAAGTTCTAGCCAGGGAAAATCTGATTCTGAGGCTTAAGGATTATTTACACATAAAGCCAGGAAACAATATTCAGTTGGGAAAAGATTAAAAATAAGAAAACAAAAATGAAAAAAATTCTCCTAAACTTAAACAAAGGAAAAGCAATGATTTTAGAGTACTTTCAGTAAATGTGAAGAGGATTACAGTCACTGTTAGGAGGATGGGTATACTGGAATGATATGATAAATGTTATGTAGATGTTATTCTGTTACAGGGTGTAAGATTCCTGACAAGTAAAGAAATACTGAAAACAAAAAATGTGAGATGGAAATAGAGTGAGGAACTTAGGAAGTGAACGTTGTTCTGGAGTGACTGTGTTGTGTAAAAGTCAGTGAAAACACTAGATGTAAGAATGGGAAAGTTAACTGTTGTGGATGTGAGGTGGAGCGAACATGTTTATATAATTATAGCATTATACGAATATTTAAGTACCACGTTTATATAATTATAGCATTATACGAATATTTAAGTACCATGTTTATATAATTATAGCATTATACGAATATTTAAGTACCATGTTTATATAATTATAGCATTATACGAATATTTAAGTACCATGTTTATATAATTATAGCATTATACGAATATTTAAGTACCATGTTTATATAATTATAGCATTATCTGAATATTTAAGTACCATGTTTATATAATTATAGCATTATCACGAATATTTAAGTACCATGTTTATATAATTATAGCATTATACGAATATTTAAGTACCATGTTTATATAATTATAGCATTATACGAATATTTAAGTACCATGTTTATATAATTATAGCATTATACGAATATTTAAGTACCATGGATATATAATTATAGCATTATACAAATATTTAAGTACCATGTTTATATAATTATAGCATTATACGAATATTTAAGTACCATGTTTATATAATTATAGCATTATACGAATATTTAAGTACCATGGATATATAATTATAGCATTATACGAATATTTAAGTACATGTTTATATAATTATAGCATTATACGAATATTTAAGTACCATGTTTATATAATTATAGCATTATACGACTATTTAAGTACCATGTTTATATAATTATAGCATTATACGAATATTTAAGTACCATGTTTATATAATTGTGGCATTATACGAATATTTAAGTACCATGGATATATAATTATAGCATTATACGAATATTTAAGTACCATGGATATATAATTATAGCATTATACGAATATTTAAGTACCATGTTTATATAATTATGGCATTATACGAATATTTAAGTACCATGTTTATATAATTATGGCATTATACGAATATTTAAGTACCATGGATATATAATTATAGCATTATACGAATATTTAAGTACCATGTTTATATAATTATAGCATTATACGAATATTTAAGTACCATGTTTATATAATTATAGCATTATACGAATATTTAAGTACCATGTTTATATAATTATAGCATTATACGAATATTTAAGTATCATGTTTATATAATTATAGCATTATACGAATATTTAAGTACCATGTTTATATAATTATAGCATTATACGAATATTTAAGTACCATGTTTATATAATTATAGCATTATACGAATATTTAAGAACCATGGAAAGAGAGAATCTGTTTAATCAAATATTAGACCATCTGGTGGTTAACATGAACATTATATAATTGCAGGAGACTTTAATTGTGATTTAAGGAGGGGATGTAAAAAGAAAGGGAAAGATATAAACATGCAGGAATGGATAAAATGTAGTAAATTAACTGCGTGGAAGAAAAGTCAATGGCCTTACAGAAGGGAGTGCTTGAATCTGAAATTGATTATTTTGTATTATCGGAAGGGATGCGGTGAGAAATAATGATGCAGCTGTGATGTTTTTTAGACCATTTAGTAATATGGATGGAGGTGATGGAAGAAAAAGGAGTATTATTAAAATAGGAAAGTGAATACAAATAATAAATGAGAAACGATTGGATGAAATTAGAAAGTTGAAAGTATTGTGCTTATGAAGGCTCATATTACCATGAAGGACTTTTATAAAAACTGGTCTGAATGGAAGACTGAATTTAAAAAGGAGCATACAAAGCATTGTTTCCCAATGGTTGGATTATATAAGAAAGGAAGAGAAAGTGAAATATGGGAAAATGTATAGAAATGTATTAGAGACTTTAGAGACTAATAAAAGAGAGTATTATGATACAGAAAAAGAAATATATAAAAGAAACTGAGAAAATTTTAAGGCATTGTTGTGTAGGCAGAGATATTATTTAAAAAGGAAAAGGGAGGAGAAATTTGCATATCTGGGTAAAATGGTGATCCCATTTACAAAAGAGTTGCTCTGAGTGTAAGTAGCAACTGAGATCAGTTATTTTGGAATCTGGTACCTGTAGTGAGCCTGTTTATAGATAGGTGTTACACTGAAATAAGTCTTTTACACTGAGAGCAGGTCTTTCAGAATTAGGACAGACTTATAATGAAAGCCAACTCTTAGGGGATCTGTCACAGTAGAGAGAAATATTAGTATAATGAGAGAAATGAAAAAAAGGATCGATAAACGAACAAAAGAGCAAATTATGAGTATTGTAGTACAACATGTGAAAATATGTATAACAGCAAAAAGAAAGTAAAAAAAAAAATCCTGAATGAGTTAAGGAAGAATCTGAAAAAGAATTAACGATTAGTGAATTGGATGAAGTACTTAGGGAATTAATTGTTGATTCAGTATCTGGCCCAGATGGTATAGGTTATGGAATGTACAAGAAATTAATGGATTGGAAAAGAAAGTATTTTGTAAATATATTGAATGAATGATTAAAGGAAGGGTTTGTTTATGAAGAGTTACGTAGTGGGATATTAAAATTTATATGGAAGAAAGATGAGAAGAACGAAATAAAATAATTAGAGACCCATCACGCTAAATAACACAGATTATAAAATGTTTATAAGAATAATACAGAGGAGAATGGAAGGAAGGATGAGGGATAAGATGACAGAAAGCATATATGGTATAAAAGAGAGGGGATGTCAAGTGTTACTATTCATTGTCAGAGAAACTGTGGATCATGATATAAGTAAAAGGGAGGATGTGATATTAGCAAGGCATTTGATACAGTAGGACATGATGCTTTGTGGGATGTTATGGAGGAATAGGGAACACTTAACAGAATTAGGAGTGTGTGTATGTCAGCATATCAGAATAATACAATAAGAGTATGCGTGAATGGGTAGCTGAGTAAAGACATATGCATGGTGTGGTATAAGACAAGGATGTCCCATGAATGGAATGTTGTTTTCATTGGTAATGGATGTGATAGTGAGTGAAATAGCTTATAAAATAAAGATGATATGTGATGCAAAAGGGGCTGGTGATTCCAGTAATTTTGGCACGCAGATGATAAGGCTGTAGTTGCTAAGAACAAAATATGAGTATGGGATGTGCTAGTTTGCCTGAATGCTTGTTTTAAAGGAAATGGCAATAACCTTGAATAAGAATAAAAGTAATGGTTTGGGTGATGTGGTCAGAATTGTAATGGTTTGGGTGATGTGGTCAAAACTGCAGGTGCATATTTATCGGTGAATGAAGTAGGAATAAAATTTGAGGAAAATGATGTTGTTATGATGCAATGGGAGAGTTTGATAAAATAAATGACAGAAATATGTCTTCTATGGAGGACGTTTAGGTTAGCATTCAGGAACAAGGTTTATCTGGTCAATTCTGCATTAATGGGAAAAATAGCATATATGTCAAATGTGTACATTATTACAGAAAAATCTGAAAAGGAAATTGTGCAAATGGTGTTTTCTTAAATATGGGGCTCATGATTAAACCCAGTGAAAACAGTTGTGTTGTATATGAATTAAGATAAAAGAGGTTGAGGTTATTAAATCCATTTGTTTAGTCTACTTCTTTAAATGTGTACAGACTATTAAAGTGTGTAAAGGAAGAGAATAAGAA
>NC_056748.1:62135394-62195394 GCF_019279795.1 Protopterus annectens | reverse complement strand
CCTTGAGCAAGTCATTTAACCAAACAAGTGCTTTGGGGCATCTGGAAATTTGGGCTGGGCTTCTCAATGACCCACTGGAGTACAGGGTTAGTGAATATATATGAACTAGAATAGTTATAGTATAAAGGAAGGAAACTGATTGTTAAACAGGAGCATCACAACATGAGCTATGTTCTTTGGATGTGATCCCTGGTTTCTTAATGTTGACTATGTATTTATTTTTTAGCTGTGAATAGTCTATAAGTTTAATCTAAATATTTTAACTATAAATACGTTTTTAATTTAGTTTGTTTTGCAGGCACACAGGTGTGCAATGCATTGTGTTTGGGCTACAACATTTTTTATGACTTATTGCAGATGGGTAAGGTTATGAGCTGTTAAAGAGCTGATTCTTGTGTTGCATTGTTTGATTCTGTTAGTCTTCATTTGTCTTTTAGGTGACTTGGTCAAGTTACTTCACCAGACAGTACTGCTGGACTACTCCTGCAAAGGGACACTTATTTCCAGTGAGTTGTCCCATGCTGTTAGCAAATGTGTTATACATTTATCTTTTGAATTCCTGCACCCTTCACATAGATGTTAACTAGTACTTTATTATATGTTGTTTCAGTATGAATCCCATCACATCTCTTGTAGTTTAATGGGTTGCCAGATGCATTTTCACTAAACTAGAAGTTTACTGATTCTCATGCTACATTTGTTTTAAATGTGAGAGTGTCTTGTTTAGAAAAAATAGGTGGTCGTGTTTTTTCTTCTGTGAAATTTCAGATCAGTTTAAATTAAATCCAGATTGCTGTAATAATTGTAAAAGTAAAGAAGAAAACAGTATGTACACTGACAGGTTTCAACACTGTTTATGGTACGTGGGAGGAGATGGCCAGGTAATGGGATATTTAAATGGTTGGTGGTGTCCTGATTCACTGCCATGCATAGAGCCCCATTTGTCTGTGAGTGAGCTCTGTTGACTCTAGAGGTGTATGCTGAAACAGTACAGCATTATTAACAATTCAAGTAGGTCAGACCTGTAATGAACAAAAACACAAAAACCAGAGCCGAAGGCGGAAAAATAAACAAGTAAAAAACCAATAACCACCAGCTCCAGGTACAAATAAATCAGGTCCCAAAAGAAGCAGCAAGTTGGAGTTTAATATCCACTGTATTTTCAGTATAATAGCAGCAAAATGATGTCCACAGAAGCACAATACGTTTGCAAAAACACAACGTTTCGTCATCAACTTCCTCAGTAATGACAACCATAATGAAGACTTTCCTTATACAGTGAACATACCCCAATTAACATTTGAACTAACCAATCAAAAAAAGTAAAATAAAATACCTAATGAATAATACTTTAAGTACTTTCAATCACTACAACAGTTTGTGAAACATAATCAAATGTAAGAACTAATGTTAAATACATTTCAAAATTAAAATCTGTGTATACACATACATCAAGGTTAAAATTCTAGTATAATTAATTAAAAATGTTTTATTCTGTCACGAACCATATTTAAACTCTAATGCATATTTTTATAGTAAATTCCACCATCTAGTGGTCAAAATAAAAAATCACAGTGTTTTACCATAGAAGTGACTTGATTATAAACAAGTTTAAAATGTGTGTTTATTAAAAACTACTAAATATATAAACTTAAACAGTTGATTTTAATAAATATTTTTTGTGTAAAAATTGTTTAAAAATTAATTTAATAATTCCATAAATTCCATGAGGAGAATGAATATTGCACTTAATAAAATGTACTTTTTGAAGGTGCTAGAGCTTAGCTGCCCTTAATTTGAGCACCGGTGCTAGAGACACCATGTCATTTAACCCCAAGTTTCTACCTGAATCTAGTATTAGTTGCCAATGTAACTCCCTATATTCAATAAGGGTTTCCCACATACCACCTCTGGGATTAATGGGAACTACTTCAAGCACAAAAAATTGGTAACCTGTTGTTGGACATCTCATAGAGTGTTTACTTAGTGCATTTTTGTCTTTTTTCACTCTAACATCATAAAGGTGCTCGTAAATCCTTTGTTTGAGCTTCCTCTCACTTTTTCCAACGTAAAATGAAGAACATTTCTTACATATGGCAATGTAAATAATGCCACTAGTGTCGCAATTTGCAAAACTGTTTAGAAATAGTGTCTTTTTCCTTGCCTGTAAATAAATTGAGGTACCAGTCAATAAGTGCGTGCAATAATTGCACCTACCACATTTAAACAATCCCTTCTTAGCTTTACTGTTCTTACTTATTCGATTGAAATTGTGACAATTTTCTAGTATGTTCTTGATGTTTCTCCCTTTACGATAGGTGTAGGTTACTTCCTTATCAAAGATGTACTCTAAATCAGAAATTTCTGAAAAGGCATTCCATTCTTTAATAAAAATTTCCTTTATTAAGCTTGAATATTCATTAAAGGTGGTAACTAGCCCTGCACTATATTGATCAATATTAACTCTGCTGTTTGCTTTTATTACAGCTGTGTCTTTTTTACCTAAGATAGGAGCAAAGGGACCCTTCCTTTTCTTGTTTACTTCTTCTAAAATATTATTGAAGTAGTCGTGTGAATAACCCCTCACAGCAAAAAGCTCTCTAAGTGCATTAACTTCTTTACAAAATTCATCATCTTCAGAGGTCATTCTGCTTGTACGAACTAGTTGTCCTTTTACAACCCCCTTCTTTTGAAATGGGGGATGACAACTACTAAAATGTAAATAGCTGTTGGAAAATGTTTCTTTTCTGTGTATTTTTGATGTGAAATTTCCATCCTTTTTACTAATATTGACATCTAAATAATTCAGTGTCTTTGTGTCAAAATTCTGAGTAAATTTCAAAATATTAGTGGTTTGGTTGACATATTCTACCAACTTCTCAAAGCTACATTGATTACCTTTCCAAAAGAAGCAAAGGTCGTCCTTTATTTGTACCTGGAGCTGGTGGTTATTGTTTTTTTACCTGTAATGAACAATGTCAGAAGGGATAGCTATTCTTGATGAGAGAGGAGACATATGGAGGTTAAAAATGAGATGCCGGAATCCTGCAAGCATGTAACCCCCCCCCCCCAAAAGCAGTATGCTGTATACCATAATATTTCTGATTTTTCTGTGACTTGTGAATTGTTGAATAAAAGCTGCTGCAGCATTTATATTGTCTGTAATTGTTTTGCTTTATTCATTGCACAAAAGAAAAATTAATTCATTAATAAGTCTGGATTGTGTAATATAGTATGAACGTGTTGCATTTCAGTAATATATTTTTTTGTAGTACCTTCTTTATAGCCTCCAGCAGCTGCAGAGAGGTTGATATCTATCAGATGATGTATAGTTCATATGTTCACAGGTTGGTACTAGGCTATCAGCCCTAGGGCCTATACAAGCCTAGCCATAACAATTCCCTGGCTATTTCTTCCCACACCATTTACTTCCCTGGACCCCTGTCTAGCAGGATGACTGACGTGATCCCCGAGGTGAATTTCCTTTCTCCCATCCAATCGTCAAGGTTCCTTTTGAAGAGGACCAAAGAGGCACTCTGCTTGACATGTATGGGCAATCTATTCCAGAGTCTGGGGAATCTCTGGGTCAGGAACCTATCCCTCCAGCATGTTTTGTTTATTGTGATGACAAGGTTTAGATCCCTGGAGCATGTGGCTCTGAGGGATTGGGATTACTTTAAGTGTAGCATGTCCAACAGCTCTGGGTTTGACATGTCCTTGTATGTTAAGCAAAGATCGCCTCTGAGTAGACGATATGCAACAGAGTATAGCTGGAGTTTTTTAAGGTGGTCAGCGTAGGGCATCTGCTTTAGGCCTGTGATTCTTTTAGTGAGGTATTTCTGTGGCCTTTCCAGTTGTTGCAGATGTCTTGAGAGGTACATACCAAATGGGGCATTGTATTCTATAATGGGTCTAATGAGGGATGAGTACAGTGGGACAATGACCTCCTTTTTTCTGGATGAAAAGCCCTTAGTGATGAGGTGTGCCACATAGAAGGATTTCCTGACTGTTGTGGCGATGTGGTTATCGAAGGTGAGACCACTGTCCACCTGTGTCCCTAAGTCTCTTATCAATCTTTCGGTGTTTAGTGTACTGCCACCTATATGATAATTCATGGATACATGTTTTTTCCCAAAGGGGATAACTATACATTTCTTGGCATTGAGCTTGAGCCCATGGCTCTGGCACCAAGCATCTGTTTCTGTAAGGCCCTTTTGTAGAGTATCCACATCATTTGGGGATTCAGTAATGGCTCCCAGTTTGCAGTCATCTGCAAACTTTGTTATCCAGAGTCCCTTAGTGTTGGCCTGTACTTCAGAGAAGTAGATGCCAAACAAGAGCGGTCCCAGGACTGAACCCTGAGGTACTCCACTTGTCACTTGTCTGGAGCTGGATTTGGAGTCGGCTACTTTTACAGTGTGGGTTCTATCAGTAAGCCACTTAACAACCCATTGGGTGACATAGGGATTAATGCCCAGCTTAGTAAGTTTATCTATGATTCCAGAGTGGGGGATGGTGTCAAAGGCCTTGGCAAGGTCTAGATAGGTTGCGTGGACCACCTTACCCTTGTCCATGGCTCTGGAGACTGATTCGAAGAAGTCAATCAAGTTCAGGAGACAAGATTGGCCCTTCACGAACCCAAACTGGGTGGGGTCCAGTGTTTGAAGGTTGCCAATGTCTTTATTTATAAGTTCCATGATAATACACTCCATGGCCTTGCAGATAAGGCTTGTCAGACTGATGGGATGGTAGTTTCCGGGATCCAAGGTGGATCCCCCCTTGTGGAGTGGGATAACTGTAGCTGTGCTCCACTCAGTGGGCACGAAACCTGAGGTGAGGCTATGATTAAACATGACACTTAGGTGAGGTGCCAGTTCATATTGTAGTTCATGTAGTACACAGCCCAGGATGTCATCTGGTCCCATGGATGCTGTAGTCTTAGCTTTGGAGAGTGCGTTTTTTACCTGTGTGGCCGTTATTACCGGAATTTGGCAATCTTCCGGTATTGAGATGGGTCATTTAGAGGGTGAGAGGGGGGTGAAGTTGGCACTGAATTGATCTGCCAGGATATTGGCAATATCCTTGGGATCAGTATATTTAATGCCATTCTGTTTTAGCTCAGAGCAGATCTGAGCATTGCCATTTAGATTCTTGACATAGTTATAGAATGCCTTGTTGTTGTCTTTGGAATCTTTGGCAATTTTATTTTCGTAACTAGCTTTGGAGGATTTTATGAGGGATCTCAGTTTCTTACTGAGGCTGGTAAGGAAGTTTTTTGCATCCTGGGATTTTCCTCTTTTCTGCAACAGTTTCTTCCTTTTGTTGTAAAGTTTGTTTATGGCAGGGGACCACCAGATTGGCTTCTTTTTTTTGGATGAGAGCATCTTGGTTCTATTTGGGATGGCATGATTTATGCATGAGTGGATGTGCTCGTACAGTGCCTTAGTGTAGGATTCAGCAGTTGAACTTTCAGCTCCTGTCTGCATGGGTGTCATGAAGTTTGTCACTTCTGACTTGAGTAGCATGAAGTTGGCTTTGGAGAAGTTTTTTATGGAGGTTTCCTTACTGGGGGGTGGGGGTGGGATGTGGATGTTAAGGGTGATTAGCTTATGGTTAGATGTGACTAACGAGGGGATGACCATAGGTGTGGAGCATCGATTTCCCATGTTGGTAATGACCAGGTCTAGGATATTGGAGCCCTTGGTGGGACTATGGATTAGTTGATCCAGGGCGTTGGACTTTATGAATTCCAAGAACCGTTGGGCAAAGGTGTTGGTACATGAGTAGCTTTCCCTGTTAATGGCAGGGTAGTTAAAATCACCCAGTATTAGAGTGTTTGGTTCTATCTTAATATTTTCCAGTATGTTTAGAAAGGTGTAGTGAGAATCTTGGGGTATGGTGGGGGATCTGTAGCAAGCTACAATTTGGATTGCAGTCTTACCTAGTGTTAGTTGCACCTGGAGAATTTCAGACGCATTATGTTGGGCAACTAGCCTGGTGGTGTGAATATCCTTGGTGAATATTGACACTCTTCCACCTTTAGTGTTTTGGTCCTGCTTTGGTGGCCGAAAAGTGTGGTAAGAGTTGTAGCCTGGTATTGCAGGGGTGCTCTCTGGAGCCTTGAACCAGGTCTCAGTTACTGCACAGATATCGATGTTCTCCATTTTTAGGAGTGCCTCGAGAGAGTGCATTTTGAGATTTAGACTTCTAGCATTGAGTAGCATTACCTTCAGATTTTGCATGCTTGTACCTGTTACGGTGGTGGTTTTGTTCTTTGAACTTTGCCTAAAAAAGGCACTATAGGGGTGGCAAGAGCCTTAGCCAGTAACCTGAATCCCAGAGGCGACAGGTGCAGACCATCTCTGGCAAAGCATCGTGGTCTGTCAATCATGTCATCCCCCCAGGCAGACAGATACTGGATCCCCTTTGAATGACACCAGAAGCTTAGCCAACTGTTGAAGTCAATCATTTTGTCCTTATATTGTGGTATCATTCTGGGCGAAGGCAGGATGCTACTCAGGGCTAGGGTCATACCTGCCTGGGCCACATGATCCAAGAGCTCTTCCATGTCTCTTTTCATGTAGTCCAGGGAGATACATCTCAAGTCATTCACTCCAACATGGACAATAACAGAGTCATATTTGTACTTGTTGTGGAGTGACTTGAGTGCATGCATTATGTGGCAAATCCTGGCACCTGACAGGCAGCTGACTGTAATTTTCTCCTTGTTCAACCTGGTGAGAGGGACATCAGTGTGCCGGACTATAGAGTCACCTATGACTAAAGTGTTAGGTACATTGTCTTGCCTTAGGGGCTGTTGCTGGGTGGCACACAGGTGTTTTGAACTATGTGACACTTTGGTTGTGATTGGTGTTTGTTTGCGTTTCAGCTTCAGAGGTCCTTGTTGCTTGGGCAGGTGACAGTTAAGGGCCTCTGCATATGTGGATTTAATGTTGCTATACGTGGGTGTTGGTGGTGTGGGTTTAGAAGGGCTATGTGTTGCTTGAGGTGTAGTGTGGGTCTCCTCTTGACTGTCTAGCACAATCTTGGGTGGAGAGAGCTTTGCTTCCATTTTGACTATGTAAGTGCGTCTCTCACAGGTTGTAGTGTTGGGTGGTAGGAGGAGAGGGTTGTCTGCATACATGAGGCAATTGCTGCATTTCCCTAGTATGCCCAGATTCACCAGGTGGACAGGAGAAATCACCGGAAGCTGACCCTTGGACATGCCTGGTTTGATGCTTTTTTTTTTTTGTAAAGTACAGGAGCTGTTTTCCCTTACCTTAGCAAGGTACTTTGCAATTATAGGCTGTTTAGTGCCTAGTATTTAATTTCTCCTTATTAACAAGGAGAGTTGAGTGCTTGTATCAGTTTAAGGCTTCCTAGTGCTTTCCAGCAGGTATTAGAGAAAGTGCTAGTCAAAGGGATGCTTAAAAGTAAGATGAAAAAAAATGCACACTGCATAGTCTGCATTATCTGGAGTGATGATCAGAACAGAGTGATCTTCAGCATCTATTGTGTAGCCATTGTTGTACAGTGCTGCAATGCAATCTTCCTACAAGGTTGGATTTTAAAGGATTTCTGTGGTTAGTTAATTACTGTTACTTTGGCAGTTAATACAGAGGCGTAAAGCTCTATCTTGTTAAGGAGTTGCTTCCTGAGGCAAGGGTGCAGGGTTTGAATCCTTCTACTTTCATTTACTTGTTGTGTGCCTTTGAACAACTCACTTAACAATCTGGCTATGCAGGACTTGTGCGCATGTGTGTGTATGTGAATTAAGTTAGAATACTTTGGCTGCTTTGTGTTTGGGTGAAACAAATCTGAAATATGTGACTTTGGTCATTATTATTATTTTTTGACACAGACCTTTGAAAAGTATACATTCAACAGTGTTGCTATAATTGCTGTGTTTCACCTTTCCTGTAACTAGTCTAGTCCAGATACAGATTTGCTCTATCCAGGACTGTTTGTAAGCTTCTGAGCCCCACAAGCCTTTCTGTGTTGGAGGGAAGCCTTCTAGCTGATCAATGGGAGTGGTAAGCACTAGGTAGCCTATCTAACACAATAGTGGTTTCTGGCCCAGAAATTGTAGTTTATTGGCCATTTGGGCAGTTTTTCCATCCCTTTCAACCTTCTGGTTTAAAAGCCCACATTTGAGCTTGTTTCCCACCTTTCCTGTAACTAGTCTAGTCCAGATACAGATTTGCTGTATCCAGGACTGCTTGTAAGCTTCTGAGCCCTCCAAGCCTTTCTGTGTTGGAGAGAAGCCTTATAGCTTATCAGTGGGAGTGGTAAGCACTAGGTAACCTATATACCACAAGAGTGGTTTCTGGCTAAGAAATTGTAGTTTATCGGCTGTTTGGGCAGTTTTTCCATCTCTTTCAACTTTCTGGTTTAAAAGCCTGCGTTTGCACTTGTTTCCCACCTTTCCTGTAACTAGTCTAGTCCAGATACAGATTTGCTGTTTCCAGGACTGTTTGTAAGCTTCTGAGCCCCCCCAAGCCTTTCTGTGTTGGATGGAAGCATTCTAGCGTATTAGTGGGAGTGGTAAGCACTAGGTAGCCTATCTACCACAAGATCCAGGTACAGATTCTTAGTTTTAACACTTGAATTTGCTTATTCGTGCTCAGCACTTGTTCAGAACTTGTTAGCACTAAATAAGCTACAAATTACTACAGCACTCAACCTTCCTCTTTACCTAGAGGAAAATAGTTTTTGTACTTACTTTCCTCACTTGCTTAGAGAAAAACAGCTCTTATACTCACTTTCCTCACTTGTGTAGAGGAAAGTATTTTTTATTCAGGCATGTCCAAGGGTCAGCTCCCATTGTTCTCTCCTATCTATCTGATGAATATGGACATCTTGGGGCAGTGTAGCAATTGCCCATGTACACAGATAACCCTCTCCTCCTATCACCCAACACCACAACCTGAGAGAGATGCACTTATCTAGCCAAACTGGAGGTAAAACTCTCTCCAACCAAGACTGAACTTGACAGTCAAGAGGAGAAGGTAAACACTTGCACCATACCACACTCATCACATCCTCCCACTAAACCTACACCAACAAAATCCACACATAGAAACACAAAAACATTTGCAGAGGCTCCCAATAATAATTTGCTCAAGCAACAGAGACCTCCAAAGCAGAAATGCAAGCAACCTCCACCCCTCAACACAATCCAAATGACACATAGCCCACAGACTCAGTGTGCCAATAAACCACAGCCCATAAGGCAAAACAATGTACACAACATACTAGTCATAGGTGACTCTATAGTCAGGCACACTGATGTCCCACTCACAAGGAGAAGGTTACTGTCAGCTGCCTGTCGGGTGCCAGGATCTGCCACATAACCCACACACTCAGGTCACTCCACAATAAGTACAAATATGACTCTGTCATTGTCCATATTGGTGTGAATGACCTGATATGTACCTCCCTGGACTACATGAAAAGAGACATGGAAGAGCTCTCCGATCTTGTAGCTCAGGCAGATATGACCCTAACCCTGAGTAGCATCCTGCCATCACCCAGAATGATACCACAGTACAAAGACAAAATGATTGGCTTCAACAATTGGCTAAACTTCTGGCGTCATTCTAAAGAGATCCAGTATCTGTCTGCCTGTGACAACATGGTTGACAGACCATGATGCTTTGCCAGAGATAACCTGCACCTGTCGCCCCTGGGATTCCAGATACTGGCTAAGGGTCTTGTCACCCCTATATTGCCTTTTTTAGGCAAGATTCAAATGACAAATTCACCACCATAACAGGAACATACAAGCAAAAACTGAGGGTAATGCTACTCGATGCTAGAGGTCTAAATCTCAAAATGCACTCACTCAAGGCATTCCTTAAAATGGAGAACATCGATATATGTGCAGTGACTGAGACCTGGTTCAAGGCTCTAGAGCACCCCTGCATTACCAGGTTATAACTCATACCACACTTTTCGGCCATCTAACCTGGACCAGAACACCAAAGGCAGAGGTGTATCCATATTCATTAAGGATATCCACACCTCCAGGCTAGTTACACAGCATAATGCATTTGAGGTTATCCAAGTGCAACTAACTCTGAGCAAAGCTGCAATCCAAATTGTAGCTTGCTACAGATCCACCACCATGCCCCAGGATTCTCTATCCTCTGTTCTTCATATACTGGAAAATATTAGGGTTCAACCAAACACCCTAATAATGGGCGATTTCAACTACCCCAACATTAACTGGGAAAACTACTCATGTACCAACTCCTTCACTCAGCGCTTTCTGGAATTCATAAATTCCAATGCTCTGGACCAACTTATCCACACCCCCACCAGGGGTAACAATATCCTAGACCTAGTCATTACCAAAATGAGTGACTGGTGTTCCACACCTGAAGTCAACTCCTCTTTGGTCAGATCCGACCATAAGCTAATCACCCAAGATAGATGCAGATGCATCCCACCGCAACCCACCATTAAGGAAACCATGGTAAAAAATTTCTCCAAAGCCAACTTCATGCTTCTTAAGACAGAAGTGGCAAACTTCATGACACCCATGCAGATGGACAATACAGTTATGACTGCTGAATCCTACACAAATGTGCTGTATAAGCAATTACACGAGTGCATGGATCATGCTATCCCAAGCAGAACCAAGATGCTATCCTCCAAAAAAAAGGAAGCCAATCTGGTGGTCCCCTGCCATAAACAAACTCTACAACAGAAGGAAGAAACTGTTGCAAAAGAGAGAGTAAAATCCCATGAATGGATGAGCTCCCTGGTCAGCTTCATTAAAAAGCTGAGATCCCTTATAAGATCCTCCAAAGCTAGCTATGAAAAGAAAATTGCCACTGATTCTAAGGGCAACCACAGAGCATTCTATAGCTATGTCAAGAATCTCAATGGCAACACCCAGATCTGCTCTGATTTACAGCACAATGGCACGAAAATTACAGAACCAACTGATATTGCCAACATCCTGGCAGATAGGTTCAGTGCTACCGTTACTCCCTCTCACCCCCTAAAGGGCCCATATCTATAGAGGAAGACTGCAAAGTCCCTGTACTCACATCTGTGCAGGTAAAAGCTGCACTCTCTAAAACCAAAAACACAGCATTCATGGGACTGGACAACATCCCAGGCTGCATTTTACATGAACATCAGAACGAACTGGCTCCCCACCTAAGCACCATGTTCAATCATTGTCTCACATTAGGCTTTGTGCCCACTGAATGGTGCACAGCAACAGTTATCCCACTCCACAAAGGGGGAACCACCACTGATCCTGGGAACTATTGCCCTATTAGCCTGACATGCCTGGTCTGCAACGCCATGGAACGTATCATCATGGGACTCATAAACAAAGACATTGGTAACCTCCAAACTCTGGACCACACCCAGTTCAGGTTTGTGAAAGGCAGATCATGCCTTTTGAACCTGATTGACTTCTTTGAGGCAGTCACCAAAGCTGTAGAAGAGGGTAAGGTGGTTCACACAGCCTATCTTGACCTCGCCAAGGCTTTCGACACCACATCCCCCATTCTGGAATTATAGCTAAACTCACTAAGCTAAGTATAAATCCTTACGTCACAAGATGGGTTGCCAACTGGCTCATTGACAGAACCCACACTGTAAAAGTTGCAGACTCCAAATCTGATTTCAAACCAGTGACAAGTGGAGTTACCACAGGGTTCAGTCCTGGGACCTCTCTTGTTTGATATCTATTTCTCTGACGTACAGGCTAACACAGAAGGCCTTTGGCTAATGAAGTTCACAGATGACTGCAAACTAGGAGCCATAATTGAATCCCCAAATGATGTGGACATTCTACAGAGGGGCTTCACTGAGACAGATGCCTGGTGTCAGAGGCATGGCCTCAAGCTCAATGCCAAAAAGTGCATTGTCATCCCCTTTGGTAAAAACTCTGTACCCATGAACTACCACATAAACAGCAGTCTACTTAATGCCGAATGTGTAGTAAGAGACCTTGGGACCCAGGTGGACAGTAGTCTCTCCTTTGATAATCACATCGCTACAGTGGTCAGGAAATCCTTCTATGTGGCACACCTCATCACAAAAGGGTTTTCATTCAGGAAAAAAGAGGTCATTGTTCCCCTCTACTCGGCACTCATTAGACCCATTATAGAGTACAACGCCCCTTTTGGAATGCACCTCACAAGACATCTGCAGCAGCTGGAAAAGCCATAGAAGTACTTCGCAAAGAGGATTACTGGCCTCAAACAGATGCCCTACACTGACCATCTCAAAAAACTCCAGCTTTACTCTGTAGCATATCGCCTACTCCGAGAAGATCTCTGCCTAACATATAAAGCTATGTTAAACCCAGAGCTGTTGGACATGCTACACCTAAAGAAATCTTAATCCTTCCGAGCTACACGTTCGAGGGACCTAAACCTTGTCACCACAATAAAGAGGACATGCTGGAGGGATAGATTCCTGTCCCAGAGACTTCCTATACTCTGGAACAAGCTACCAATCTATGTCAAGCAAAGTTCCTCATTAGCACTCTTCAAGAAAAATCTTGATAAGTGGATGGGAAATAGGAAATACACCCCGGGGATCACTTCTGTTGCTCTGCTCGACAGGGGCACAGGAAATTAACTTTCTTGGGTGGCATAAGCCAGGGAACCTTGTTGGCTAGGCTTACTTAGGCCCTTGGGCCGATAGCCTAGTACCTACCTATGAACCTATGTCTGAGGATAAAACTGACAGATTCTGCTGAACTGCTAAAAATGAAAGCCATTAGTCTGTATTTGCTGGGCTAGTGTGCATTTTTGAAAAGTTAATTGAAATACTTTACAATGGCCACTTTTATCACTATCAGAAATGTAACGTGTGCACAGTCAGTAATGTGGCCATAATTGTTGAGTATGGATATAGGTGAATTATAATAACAGTGGTCTGAGTGGCTTTTTATGGTTGAAATGTTCTGAAATGGGTACTTTTAAAACTGCAAATTTAAAATACATTATAGCAAATGCTGTTGTATTCAACAAAAATATAATTTAAAACAATCAGGAAAATGAATCAAAGAACACATGCATTTATGCATTATCCTAAAAATGCATGTGTGGGGCCCATGGTTTGAAAACAGCCTGAAGCTCAAGGTAGAATTAATCCACCACTGGTCAGATGCCTTTTCAATTAATGTGAGTTTCCGTTCATTGCCAATGAATGTGAGTCTCAAGGGAAGAAAAGTTTACTGTTGCTCATGCTAAGTCTGTTTTCAGTGTGAGACTGTTTTGTTTAGCACGTCACCAGTGTTTGTACTGTAAGAACAGAAATAAAAGTTTTAATTCAAAACCAAATCTCTGTAATCAGTGAAAATGTAAAGAAAATAGTATGCATGTTGACAGGTTTGAACAGTGTTTATGGTAAATGGGGAGAAACAGCCAAGGAATGGCTGCTGGGAGGGGGTGGTCTGATCCACTTCCTTGTCTAAGGCCCCATTTGATCATGCTCCATCACTGCACACGTTGCAGATTTAAGATATGCATATCCTATGCTTGCTCCTCGAGTGCTATGAAATGGGAACACTCCTAGTTCAGACACAGAAACACAGCAAAGTCTAATATCACAGTCCAAGGTTAAGGCTACTAAATTGTTATATCTAGTGTATGAGAGTTTTGAATACATTTCCATTAAGTCTTTCCTCTGTGCTGTAGGAAAGAAAAATAATTTCCTAAATTAAATTTACAAAAATCTTTACATGGAAGTTGTATGTTACTTAAAAGTTGCAACAAGAACTCCTTTTCTGTGCATGAAGTATGAAGTCTTTATTACAATAACGTCACCTTTAGTTAAATGCACTACTGTGCTGTGAAATGCACTATCCCTCACTGAGAAATAATTATTTATGCTTAGGTAATAGGGTTACTCTCATTAGGCCAGTAGCCTCTTTTCAGTAAGTAGTCATTCAGAATGGGGGAATTTTGGCCAGGGCAGTAAAAAGTTCCCCTATTCTTTTTTCAATAAGTGCCACAGAATCTTTATCATTTTCCTGAGCTTCGAAATCTTGCACATGGGGCCTCGGGATAATGTCTCATCTGAAGGACACATACTCTAGAGAACCGCACCCCCCCTTATTCTGCATTGCAATGTTAGCCCCTGATATATCTCTGTACAGCCTTCTAATCTTCTACCACCAAAGGCAGGTACAGGATATCAACCCTTGCAGAGAGGTTATTAGGAACTACTGCTTCCCACACCCCCACAGACAATTTTTTGTGTCTTTTGACTATTTTTGGTAAAGTCTTTTTTAAGTTAACTCATCTCAGGTAAATGGTATTGGCTTAAAAAGCCTTCAGGAAATCCAACCATATGGTTTGCCACAGATTAGGCTCTGCTTTAAATGCCTGCATCCCTGTTGCTCAGAGACTGCAGTCTGACATCTGGGTACTCCTGTGTTTGGCATCTCACATGGGCAGCTGCTCAAGCACGTTATCCAAAACTGTCTAATAAATTGACCAGATGTGACATTATCTATTCCAGAGGGTAATACTGACAGTGAGATGACAGGATTTGGGGTTCAGACCTGCAGTATGAAAGGCAAAAGGGAGGTAAGTAAAGGCACCTTGATAGGCTGGAGTTCAAACTCGGCAAATTCTGGAGTTGTCTAATTATTGAACATATTTTAAAAATGAGCGTAAATATAAAATATAAATATTAAAATATAGTGCATAAATTAAAATGAACTGAATTTCTGTAAGAATTATAAACATGGATTAGGGACTTAAAAAGGCTATATGAAATAGAAGCACTTTTTGAAAATATGAGATTTTTTCTGATATAACAGTTTCATTTAGTGAGCACAATATCACTTTGTACAGCTGTAAAATGGTCTGACTATGATCTGTCAAAGTTCTGGAGACATAAATAATGTGGCAATAGACTTTATTCATAATAGGGTTTAACAGCTTACTGTGCTTACACAAAAGTGAATTTACATCATGGCTAACTTTATACACATACAAACTGCAGAATCAGCAGTTGTCAGCTTAGATGTTACATTTTGACATATTCTTCCAATCCCATCATAATTCCCACTTCCTAAACTGTCTTTTTCTGAAAAAGATTTCAAGCCTGCATAAGCTAAAGAATGCTGGCGATTCTCTGCTGCATGAGGAAAGTAAACTTATATATTTTGTCTGTGACTGATAGAGCTGCTTTCTCTTTTACCTGCTCCATTTTGTTTTCTATTTTAAGAAATCTGCTTGGCTTGGCATTTTTGTTCTGTGTGAGAAAGACACTTAAATTCTATAAGCTGCACATTTCATGTGTTTTTTCATTAGTTAAATTGTCTCTTGAGTGATACTTAAATACACAGTGAATTTCTGGGCCTTTGTCTTTTTCTGAAATGATTTCAAGCCTGAATAAACTAAAGTGCTGTTGGCTATTCCCTGCTAGTTTTTGCCACCCACCCTCCCCTTATTGATCTGCATTTTAAACCTGGTGATTTTAAGCTGCCCACCCCTGTAAATTGAGCTTAATAAGCTCCTCCCTTTCTATACTGCTGTTGATATCTTGAATTATTTATTTACCTTTCCTTGTGCTTATACTGAAAAAGCACATTTAGCCTCTCATTGTCTGTTGTACTGATTTGCCTGATCTGAATTGATTATCTAGCTAGCTGTTGGATAAAGCTGATTATTTGTACACTCTAGCAAGCACCTTTTTCACATCAAGAGGTGAGTGGATTTTCCATCGAGTGCACTGTGCACTGCAAGGTAGCTTCCTCTGTTTAGGTTGGGGAAACACTTGAGATTTTTGCATGTAGTTTTATTGGCTGGAGGACTTATTAATCAACTTATCTTGTTTTAGTGCCTTTATAAATTCTGTACAGTTGAGTGGCTCTTGATTATACAAAGTAAAGTGCTTATATTAAATAATCACACTTTCATAAGCTGTTTAAAGCAGACTGCTGTAGCCACATTTTTAGCCACATTTTTAAGTTTGTTTGTGGTAGCATTTTGTATCTTTTTAGTGTATTTTGTGGTAGTATTTTACTCCAGGCACTCTGTTACTTTGCTTTCACATAAAGAGTATTGGGATTATTCAGCTAGTGGCAGAAGTTGTTTACTAGATCTATACGATCTAGGAAATGCACAAAAGGGACCTAAGTTTTTTTTGCACTTCTCTTATAAGCTGTGACTGTACTTCAGCAATTAAAAAAACTGTAGTGTCTGCTGCTCTTCAAGTAGTTAATTGCACTGTATTACATTGTATATATGTTAGTTGTAGGGCTGTTGTAGGTAGTTTGTGTGGTTTTATTACGCTTGTGCTGCAAAACAGCTATTCTACATGAATGAGGTATTTTTCTGCACCCTTGTGGTAGAAGTGTGCTGATCTAACCTGTCCAAATTGTGGATTACTGGTGAAAGGCTTATTGTGTGCTTTCCTGATTAGTAGTTAGCTTAAAACTTGCTTCTCTTTGCTCGTACTTGAGCCATGTGTTTGTGGGGTGCTGCTGTTCACTCAGCAGCAGTTAGCAGTGCCCTGTATAGATGTAAAAGCCTAGAAGCTCAGTTTTTCCCTAAGGAGTTGTCATTGAAACCCTTGCAAGCTTTTCTATTGCTCTAGCAACAACTCAGTTGCACAATGAGCAGTGTTGCCTTATTTATCAACCTTAACCTATACAAAGTATATGTTCCCCTTGTAGTCTCTGCAGTACCAGCACAGTCCTGTCAAATCAACCCATTCCCATCTCTAATAAAACATACATTAACAGTCTATTATCATGGATAGGAAGTTTCCCATCATCTCTCTGGCCAGCCTGATAGGCTTGGGCAATGTAGCAACTGTCTCACGTATAGTGACAACAACTTACTCCTGAAACAAATACTTTATATGAGAGATGCAGTTACATTATGAAATTGGAGGCAAGAGTCTCACATAAGGACAAATCAAATGCCAAACAGGTTGTCAGCTCACACACACACACACACACACACACACACACACACACACACACACACACACACACACACACACACACACACACACTTCCCACACTAAATAAAGACATGGTACATAAATCCACATATGCAGAGGTACTCACTAGTAACTTACCCAAAGATCAGCAGCCTCCCAAGCAGAAACCACTTACACACATAACAATGCAAAAAACAACCACAACACATAATAACAAAGACACCAATGTCTCAACAAATAACCCCACAAGGCGTAACACCAAAATGCCTAAAGTACTGGTCATAGGTGACTCCATTGTGAGACACACAGATGTTCCCCTCAACAGGCTGGGTAAGGAGCGGGTTATGGTTAGCTGTCTGTCCGGTGACAGGATCCGTCAAGTCATTCAACCACAAGTATTAATATGACTCCATCATAGGTCATGTGGGAGTGAATGACTTGAGATGTACCTCACTAGACTATATGGAGAGAGACATGACTGAGCTCTCAGATTATGTGTCACAGGCAGGTATAAGCCTAGCCTTAAGCAGCATTCTACCTTCTGCAGGGATGATGCCATAATACAAACAAAAATGATTGACTTTAACAATTGGCTTAGCTTCTGGTGTCAATCCAAGGGGATCCAATATTTATCAGCCAGGGAAGACATGGTTGATAGGCCATGCTGCTTTGCCAGAGATGGTCTGCACTTGACTCTTTTAGGCTTTTGGATACTGGCAAGGGCATTAGCCACCCCCATTGTGTCTTTTTTGACAGTGTAAAAATTACCAACCTCTCAACATAACAAAATCCTCTCTAGATAAACTCAAGGTACTGATGCTTAATGTTAGGAGTCTAAACAAGAAACTGCACTCCATGGAAGTACTCCTCAGCTTGAAAGATGCTGACGTCTGTGCAGTTACCAAGACATGGTTCAAAGGATCGGAAAGCACCCCAGCCATGCAGGGCTACAATACCTTCCATATGTTCAGAATACAAACTGAGCATGAAAGAAGCAAAGGAGGAGGTGTATCCATCATCATTAAGGATAAGTAATCCTCAAGACTGATTAAACAGTATGACTGTCTTGAGCTACTCCATATCAAATTAACTATAGGCAAAGCCCCTACTACATCTTAGTTAGCTATAGGTCCCCACCATGAAGCAGGAAAAGCATACCACATACCTAGACTTACTGGAGTCACTTGCCATTCAGCCCAACACCATATTCATGGGTGATTTTAATTATTCTACCATCGACTGGGAAGCATGCATGACCACAAACATGCTGACTCAGAGGTTCTTGGATTTTGTCAATGCAAATGCTCTGGAACAGCTAGTCAGCATACCCACAAGAAGCTCAAATGTCCTGGGCGTAATACTCATAACTGGGGAGAGCATTCCACCCCCCATGTGATGTCCTCTCTGTAAGATCAGTTCGTAAATCAGTTTTGTTTGATGTAATTATAAGACTATATACCTACAAAGTGATGGTATAAGAAGTTTTAAAGCCCCCTTGAATGCAGATAACATGGAATCCTGTATAACCAGTTAAATTGTTGTATAGAATTTGCTGCACTTGGCTGGATTAAAACCTGCTCTTGCCAAAAAAAAAAAAAAAAAAAAACAAGCCACCCTGGGACCCAGGCTATACAACATAAGAAACAAACTAATGTCCAAAAACAAAAGACAAAGAAATTCCTCTCTAGCTTAAACACAGATTAGAGATCTTGCCAAGTCTTTCAAAGCTAATTACAAATCAAAAATATCCATCCTAGCTGAGGATAATCACAAGGCATTCTTTAACTACATCCAAAATCTAAAAGGAAATACCCAGCTATGTACTTTACTGATTGTGGATGACACCACCCAAACTCAACTAGAGGTAACAGCCAAGTACAACCTCCTCTCCTCTCACAACACGCTGAAGAAATATAACTCTGACCCAAATCACCGACTGTGGTACAAATAAATCACAAGGCAAGAAAGTTTAAACTTTTATTCCTTCTTTCTCTTCTTTAGCGCCTCGGTGTAACCACCTTCAAAGAGTAACAAACAGTAACAACCAAAAACACACATGTTTATATACGTATTCCACAAATTCACATCAATTATACAATAAATTAATAAAAATTTAAAGTAGACATTTCCAATTTAAATCACTATTAAGGCCATTAGGCACTAATGTCTTATATTTTAAAATATATATGCGTTCTTTATACTTCAACTTATGTTTCAATAAATTTTCATCTCCACAGAAACATTTCACTGTTTCCAAAACAGTACCTTTTAATTTAGAAGCATCACTATCATGTAACATTTTAAAATGCAGGGAAATTGTTTTATCCTCCCTTTTATTCCTAACATCCCTTATATGTTCCATGAATCTGACACGAAATTCTCTCTTAGTTTCTCCTATATAAAATAAGGCACAAGGGCATCTTAAGGCATAAACAACTCCTTTACTCCTACAAGAATAAACTTCTCTAGGTTCAAATTTCGTCCCATTTATACTATAAAAGGCTTTCTCTACCTGTTTACAAATACTGCATTTGAGAGATGTAGCATTATAGAGTATAAGAAAGCTGTAACTGAATATAAGCTTGATAAATATGTTAAGAAGGGCATTTTTTCTGAAAAGGATGTTAAGGATAAGTCGGTTAATTGTAATAGTGAAGTGGCCTTCTCTTTTTGTTTACCAAAAATTCAAAAAAATTTGACAGAGCCTCCTGGCAGGCCCATTATTTCTGCTTGTAAATATTTTTTACATAATATGGGCTTACGTTTACACAGAATGTTATTGCCTCATGTTGTAGTATCTCCTGCATACATCCAAGATAGCTCTGATTTGTTGAGAAAATTTTCCTCTTTAAAATGGAATGAGAAGTTCTTTTTAGTATTAGATGTTAAAAGTTTATATACCTCCATTAAACATGCAGATGGCCTTAGAGCCATCCATTATTTTTTGGGCAATAGTCCTGTTGTTAGTTTTGTTATGGAGATGGTCAACTTTTGTTTGACAAATAATTTTTTTCATTTTAATGATGAATTGTTTAGACAATTACAAGGTACGGCTATGGGGGCAGCGTTTGCCCCCATGTATGCCAACCTTTTTATGTCTTTTTTTGAAATTCAGTTTTTATTTAAGTTAGATTTTATGAGGTCACATGTGGATTTTTATTTTTGTTATATAGATGATTTAATTTTTGTATGTGATGGAGGTTTGGATAAAGTGGATCATTTTGTGTTAGAAATGCACAATAACCCGTTTGGTTTATCGTTTGATGGATTACAGAAAGGGAGTAGGGTGGTTTATTTGGATTTAATTTTGGAGGGAAATCTTGATGGTAATATTTCCCATACTGTTCATAGGAAGTTTATTGATGGGAATCAGTACCTCCATGCTTCTAGTTGTTATCCTCCCCATGTTTTGAAAGCTTTACCATACGGGGAGTTACATCGCATTTCTAGATTGTGTAGTGATAAGGATGTGTTAATGAGGGAATTGAAACAAACTAGTAACATGTTTGTGAGAAGGGGGTACGATCCTGATGCTTTGAAAGAGGCTGAGAATAGAGTTTGGAAAGAGGTATTTGGATGTGTGGGGAGTATTGATAGTAGGGCATATATGGGGACATTCCAGGGTCCTAAGCCTATTAAAGAAAATTTTGTTACTCAGAATAAGACAGATACTATGTATTATGTGTCTGTTTACAACATTAAAAGTGAGGAAATGAGAACTTTAGTGGAATATTATTGGAATTATTTAATTGGAGATAGGTATTTGGCAAGAATTTTACCACCTAAACCCCTATTTTCTTATAAAAGGGGAAGGAATTTGAAGGATATGGTAGTACATGGAAAGTTTAGTTTACCAGCGGTGGTTATACCTACTTCTTTAACTTTTAAGGGAACATTAATGCAGTATTTGTAAACAGGTAGATAAAGCCTTTTATAGTATAAATGGGACGAAATTTGAACCTAGAGAAGTTTATTCTTGTAGGAGTAAAGGAGTTGTTTATGCCTTAAGATGCCCTTGTGCCTTATTTTACATAGGAGAAACTAAGAGAGAATTTCGTGTCAGATTCATGGAACATATAAGGGATGTTAGGAATAAAAGGGAGGATAAAACAATTTCCCTGCATTTTAAAATGTTACGATAGTGATGCTTCTAAATTAAAAGGTACTGTTTTGGAAACAGTGAAATGTTTCTGTGGAGATGAAAATTTATTGAAACATAAGCTGAAGTATAAAGAAAGCATATATATTTTAAAATATAAGACATTAGTGCCTAATGGCCTTAATAGTGATTTAAATTGGAAATGTCTGCTTTAAATTTTTATTAATTTATTGTATAATTGATGTGAATTTGTGGAATACGTATATAAACATGTGTGTTTTTGGTTGTTACTGTTTGTTACTCTTTGAAGGTGGTTACACCGAGGCGCTAGAGAAGAGAAAGAAGGAATAAAAGTTTAAACTTTCTTGCCTTGTGATTTATTTGTACCACATTCTGTGGTTTGGGTCAGAGTTGTATTTCTTTAGAGGTAACAGCCAACCTGCTAACTGACAGATTTGGAGCAAACTTCACCCCCCTCTCCCTGCCAGTCATCCCCCAAAGTATACTTGCCACCATTTCTTAGCCTACTATCTCAAGACAGCAGGTTATCTTGGCACTCTCCAAGGCCAAAAATACGGCATCAGTGGGATAAGACAACATCCCAGATTGCCTTTTAGACATGTTAAAACATGACCTAGCAGTCCCACTTGAATCCCTGTTTAACCACAGCCTGTGAACTGGCTATGTTCCGTAGGACAGCAGCAGTAATCCCTCTGCACAAAGGTGGACCATCAACCAACCCTGGGAATTATAGGCCCATAAGCTTGACTAACTTCATCTGCAGGGCCATGGAAAGAATCATTGTGGACACTATTAACAAGGACATCGATAATCTCCAAACTTTGGACCCTACCCAGTTTGGATTCATTAAAGGTAGATCATGCCTGTTAAACATGTTTGACTTCTTCGACAAAGTGACCAAGGCCGGGATGAGGAAAAGACAGTGCATGCCACCTATCTTGACCTAGCCAAGGCATTTGACACAATTCTCCACTCAGTTATTATACAGAAACTCTTTCAATTGGGAGTTAACCCCTACTTTACCAGATGGGTCGCCAACTGGCTCACTGGCAGAACATATACTGTCAAAGTGAGTGACTTCACCTATAATAAAAGACCAGTTACCAGTGGCGTACCACAGGGTTCTGTGCTAGGCAGCTTACTGTTCAGAATTTATTTCTCAGAAGTCCAGGCAAATTTGGATGGCCTGTGTCTGATCAAATTTGCTGACAATTGCAAATTGGGAGTAATCAATGAGTCCCCCAATGATGTTAATATACTGCAAACAGGGTTAATGCAGACAAATGATTATTGCCAAAGCCTAAGATTAAAGCTAAATGCAAAAAAAATGCATTATTATTCCTTTTAGGAAAGCTGACATCCCTGCTAATTACATTATAGACAGCACCCCCCTATGTGTAGACCCAGTGGTAAATGATCTGGGTATTCAGGTTGGTAACACCCTGAATTTTGACCACCATGTATCCATAGTAGTAAGGAAAGCCTTCTATGTGGTGCATCATATAAGTAAAGGCATTATACCTTGATCCAAAGATGTTATAATTCCATTGTACTTGGCCCTCCTCAGACTAATAATTGTGTACAATACTCCCTTTTGCATGTACCTCACCAGACACCTACAACAACTGAAAAGACCACAGAGGTTTGTCACCAAGAAATTACAGGGTACACAAAATAAGTCTTACATGAAACGACTGAAAGATGTCACTGTATTCTGTCTCCTACAGGTTGCTAAGGGGTGACCTGTGCCTGGCTTACAGGACAGCCTCTGACCTAGCCCTGATGTAAATGCCACACATTTGTAAATCAAACTGCACGAGGGTCAGTCACTCCAGGGATCTTAACCTAGCCTGTGACATGAACAGGTCATGCTGGAGAGATAGATTCATCTCCCAGAGACTGCCACTTCTCTGTAACAAGCTTCCAATTCACGTGAAATAGAGCCCCTCCCTGACCCTCTTCCGATGCAACCTAGATCAATGGATGGGTGACCACAAATTCACTCCTGGAGTGGCACCCATGTCCCTGCTGGACAGAGGAAGTTGGTATTAACAACCATCGACCCTTACCTCTGTGAACTTCACTCACCTAACCACCAACAGTTGGGGCAACTCGGGATAAATATGGTTAGATTTGTTAGGGCTCTAGGTCCATTAGCCTAGTAACTTCCTGTGAACCTATGAACCTGTGACAGCAATATATACAACAGATAATTTCTTTAGGCATTTAAATAACAGCTCGGACTGTGACACCTCTAGAAACTTTTCATCTTGTGACACAAGTACTTTTCATGTTCCCACATTTAATACATTTAGCAGTGCTATATTCATACAAAACAATGTCATAGTAGAAATGTAAACTGTCCTCTACAGTTATTTATACTGCAGTTTTCATAAACAAAGCAGAATCACACTTTCTTATCAAGAGTTGCAAGTATGAAATCTGAAATAATTTCATATAATGCAAATATTCTTTCTGGCCTAACCTGCTAAGAAGCAATATAATTCTACTTGAAAAATATTCCATTCTTACACTTGTGCCTTAGTATTCCATCCTCTTAATACCAGCTACCCCATCTTCCTGTCCAGTGCATCATACTTTAATTTGCAGCCCCTATACCTACCTACTTTCCATATCAACATCCTTACTCTCAGGATACGCCATGATGTGATGCTGAGTAGTTTCCCAGCCAGTGAACTTGGGGAGTTACATTTTTTAAGTAATAATTAGCAATTTTACAATAACAAGCACTAAAGCATCGCAACAAAGCCTGAAGACTTACAGGTTCATTGGTGATTATCAAGCTAACAACCCTAGAGGGTCTTTTTAATCAAGTTATGCTTCTCAGCAGTATTTGACAGGTATTGATACCACACGTTTTATATGGGGTATGGCAAGGGTATGAGAGGTTGAGCCATTACAGGCTTCTTTTTTTCTAATAGAGGCATGGGTGGCAGACTAGGGATGACATTATGATTACCCATCCACTGATCTTAGTTGAACTTGAATACATGCAGTGAGGATCTCTGCTTCACATGGATGAGAAGTCTGTTCTACAGAAGGGGTAGTCTCTGAGGCACATGCCTGTCCTTCCAACATGTCTTGTTTATGTTACAGATGAGGTTTAGTTCCCTAGATCAGGTGGTTCTGATGCCCGTTGTTTTGCAGATGTGGAACAGGTCCATTAGGGTTGGATCAGAGGGTATTTTGAAGGCCATACACAGATCACCCCCCAGCAATCTGAGGAGACTCACCCAATGATTCCTTGACTTCATCAGTTCTAGCACACTAGACCAGCTTGCCTCATCCCCCACAAGGGGACATAGCATTCTGGACTCGGTTCTCACCAACACGGGGTGACTGCTGCACCACCCCCATAGTAAGTTCTTCCCTGATGAGATCAGACCATTGGTCTGTCTTATTCAAAGTGTCTTTTGAAGTGTCTATCATGGCCATAACCAGGCTAAAAAACTTCTCAAAATCAGACTACAACCTTCTAAGGGAGGGTATCAGTAGCTTCACACCACTGCCCCCCCTCAGAGAATGCAGACAAATATGCTGAACAGTATGCCAGTGCAGTATAGAAGCACCAGTACACCTGCATGGACTCAGCCATACCCAACAGAACTAAAACCTGCTCCTCCAAGGAAACACAAACCTATGTGGTGAACATCCTCTTTCAACAGGCTTTACAAGGGTAAAAATGCACAAATTCCCAATTGGAAAAACTCCCTCCTTAGCCTCAACAAGCAAATTAGATCACTAGTGAAAACCTCCAAAACCAATTTTGAATCGAAACTAGCCTCCGAAGCAAAGGGTAACCACAAAGCCTTTTTCAGTTACATCAGAAACCTCCATGACAAAGCTCAGGTTTGTTCATAGCTTCATAGGTAGGTACTAGGGTATTGGCCCTAGGGCCTATATAAGCCTAGCCAAAAAGGTACCCTGGCTTTCGCCACCCAAGAAAATTATTTTCCTATGCCCCTGTCGAGCAGAGCCACAGAAGTGATCCCCGGGGTGAATTTCCTATCTCTCATCCAATCATCAAGATTTTTCTTGAAGAGTGCTAATGAAGAGCTTTGTTTGATATAGATAGGTAGTTTGTTCCAGAGTATGGGAAGTCTCTGGGACAGGAATCTATCCCTCCAGCATGTTCTGTTTATTGTGGTGACAAGGTTTAGGTCCCTAGAACGTGTAGCTTGGAGACATGGGATTTCTTTAAGTGGAGCATGTCCAACAGCTCTGGGTTTGACATAGCTTCGTATGTTAGGCAGAGATCACCTCTGAGTAGGCGATATGCGATGGAGTAAAGCTGGAATTTTTTGAGATAGTCTGCATAGGGCATTTGTTTGAGGCCAATAATCCTCTTTGTTAGGTATTTCTGCAGCCTTTCTAGGTGTCGTAGATGTCTTGTGAGGTACATACCAAAAGGGGCATTGTACTCTATAATGGGTCTAATGAGTGACGAGTCCTGGATGAAAAACCTTTTATGATGTGGCGTGCCACGTAGAAGGATTTCCTGACTACTGTGGCGATGTGATTATCAAAGGAGAGACTACTGTCCACCTGTGTCCCAAAGGTCTCTTATCACACTTTCAGTGTTAAGTAGACTACCATCTATGTTGTAGTTCATGGGTACAGAGTTTTTACCAAAAGGGATGACAATGCACTTTTTGGCTTTTTGAGCTTGAGGCCTTGTCTTTGACACCAGGCATCTGTCTCAGTGAGGCCCTTTTGTAGGATGTCCACATCATTAGGAGTTTCGATTATAGCTCCTAGTTTGCAGTCATCTATGAACTTTGTTAGCCAAAGACCTTCTGTGTTAGCCTGTACTTCAGAGAAGTAGATACCAAACAGGGGAGGACCCAGGACTGAACCCTGTGGTACTCCACTTGTCACTGGTCTGAAGTCGGATTTGGAGTCTGCTACTTTCACAGTGTGGGTTCTATCATTGAGCCAGTTGGCAACCCATCTTGTGACATAGGGATTTATACCTAATTTAGTGAGTTTATCTATAATTCCAGAATGGGGGGATGGTGTTGAAAGCCTTGGTGAGATCTAGATAGGCTGTGTGAACCACCTTACTCTCATCTACGGCTTTGGTGACCACTTCAAAGAAGTCTATCAGGTTTAGGAGACATGATCTACCTTTTACAAACCCGAACTGGGTGGGGTCCAGAGTTTGGAGATTACCAATGTCATTGTTTATAAGTTCCATGATGATACGTTCCATAGCCTTGCAGACCAGACTCATCAGGCTAATGGGGCGGTAGTTCCCGGGGACCATGGTGGCTCCCCCTTTGTGGAGTGGGATAACCATCGCTGTGCACCATTCAGTGGCCACAAAGCCTGAGGTGAGGCTATGATTGAACATGGTACTTAGGTGGGGTGTCAGGTCATTCTGTAGTTTGTGTAGAACACAGCCTAAGATGTTGTCAGGTCCCATGGATGCTGTGTTCCTGGCTTTGGAGAGTGTGTTTTTACCTGTGCAGTCGTGATTACAGGAACTTTGCATTCTTCCGGTATAGGGATAGCCCCTTTAGGGGATGAGAGGGGGGTAAAGTTAGCACTGAACCTACATGCCAGGATATTAGCAATATCAGTTGGTTCTGTATATTTAGTGCCATTGTGCTGTAACTCAGTGCAGATCTGAGTGTTGCCATTGAGATTCTTGACATAGCTATAGAATGCTTTGTGGTTGTCTTTAGAATTGGTGGTGATTTTGTTTTCATAACTAGCTTTGGAGGATTTTATGAGGGATCTCAACTTTTTACTGAGGCTGACCAGGGAGTTCCTTCAATCATGGGATTTTACTCTTTTTTGCAACAGTTTCTTTCTTCTGTTGTAGAGTTTGTTTATGGCAGGGGACCACCAGATTGGCTTCCTTTTTTTGGAGGATAGCATCTTGGTTCTGTTAGGGATTGCATGTTCCATGCACTCATGTAACTGCTTATAAAGTGCATCTGTGTAGGATTCAGCAGTCATACATCTATTGTCCGTCTGCATGGGTGTTGTGAAGTTTGCCATTTCTGTCTTAAGAAGCGTGAAGTTGGCTTTGGAGAAATTTTTTACAGTGGTTTCCCTAATGGGGGGGTGGGGGCAGGATGTGGATGTCTCGGGTGATTAGCTTGTGGTCGGATCTGACCAACAAGGAATTGACCTCTGGCATGGAACACCAGTTGCCCATGTTGGTAATGACCAGGTCTAGGATATTGCTGCCCCTGGTGGGGGTGTGTATCAGTTGATCCAAGGCATTGGAATTTATGAATTCCAGAAAACGTTGAGCAAAGGAGTCGGTACATGAGTAGTTTTCCCAGTTAATCATGAGGTAGTTGAAATCACTCATTATTAGGGTGTTAGGTTGTACCCTAATATTTTCCAGTGTATCAAGAAATGAGGATTGGGAGTCCTGTGGCATGGTGGGGGATTTGTAGCAAGCTACAACTTGGATTGCAGTCTTGCCCAGAGTTAGTTGCACTTGGATAATCTCAGATACATTATGCTTAGCAACTAGCCTGGAGGTGTGGATATCCTTAATGAATATGGACACGCCTCCACCTTTAGTGTTTCGGTCCAGGATAGGTGGCCAAAAGGTGTGGTATGAATTATAACCTGGTAATGCAGGAGTGCTCCCTGGAGCCTTGAACCAGGTCTCTGTCTCTATCACTGCATAGATGTCGATGTTCTCCATTTTAAGGAGTGCCTCGAGTGAGTGTATTTTGAGGTTTAGACTTCTAGCATTGAGTAGCATTACCCACAGATTTTTCTTGCTTGTACCTGTTATGGTGGTGAGTTTGTCATTTGAACCTTGCCAATTAGTTATTACTGGCACCAATTAGTTCTTAATGGTACCACTTACACTGATCCTGTTGACTTAGCCAACCTGCTAGCAGATAGGTTCAGTGCAAACTACACCCCCCTGTAGCCCCCAAAGACCCATTCAACATCCTTGGTACTTGCGCCACACCTCACATCTCCATAGATCAAGTGTTAAAGGCCTTATCCAAGGCAAAGAACACAGCTTCCATGGGACCTGATAGTATCACAAGCTGTATTCTGCAACATCTCCAGCAAAAACTAGCTTCACCATTGAGCACCTTATTCAACCATAGCCTAAGTACAGGCTTCATTCCAGCAGACTGGAGAACTGCCACTGACATTCCCTTGCAAAAAGATGGTGCCACTATTGACCTGGGAAACTATCACCCCATTAGCTTGACAAGGCTGATCTGTAAGGCTATGGAGTATATTACTATGGACCTCATAAACAAGGACACAGGCAATCTTCAAGCACTTGACCCCACCCAGTTTGGATTTGTCAAGGGCAGATCTTGCCTGTTGAAGGTGATTGACTTTTTTGAGACTGTCACCAAGGCACTGGATGAGGGAAAGTCAGTACATACAGCTTACCTTGACTTGGCCAAAGCCTTTGACACAATCCCCTACTTGGGCATCATCAAAAAGGTAACACAACCTGGCGTAAATCAATTTTTCTTTAGGTGGGTGGCCAACTGGCTCACTGATTAGGACCCACAAGGTCAAAATAGTTGCCACCATCTCCAACAGCACACCTGTCACTAGTGGTATCCCCCAGGGATCTACCCTGGGACCCCTATTGTTTGCATCTACTTCTGCACACAACCTGTGGTGAGAGACCTGTGTACAAAAGTTAACAACAATCTCACATTTGACCATCCTGTAGCGGTAGTGGTCAGAAAAGCCTTTTACTCGGTTCATCACATAAGTAAAATGATTGCATCTAGAAAAAAAGAGGTTATTACCTCTCTGTACTCCTCCCTCATTAGGCCAATAATTGAGTACAACCCCAGTTTGGCATGTACCTCTCCAAACACCTGCACCAACTGGAAAGGCCACAGAAATACCTCACAAAGAGAATCCATGGCCTCCAACACCTGTTCTATGTGGACAGGCTCAAATCACTATCATTCTACCCTGTATCACACAGATTGCTCAGAGGTGATATGTGTCTTGCTTACAAGGCAATCTCAGACCCTGCTCTATTAGAGATGCTCCATATCCATAAGTTTAACTCCTCATGTAGTACCCAATTGAATGGCTTAAATCTAATATATGACATTAACAAAACCTGCTGGAGAGACAGGTTTGTCTCCCAGAGGCTGCCCGTCTCTGGAATAAACTCCCCATACAAAGTACATTGCTGACCTTCTTCAAGAGCAACCTTCATGAGTGGATGGGTAACCAGAAATTTGTCCCAGGGGTTCCACCTGTATCCCTCACTGACAGGGGTGACAGGTGGTGATTGAGGTTTTTTTTGGGGGGATAAACTTTTGGCTAGGCTTGTAGGGGCCCCAGAGCCATTAGCCTAGTAATCTCCTATGATCTCCTATGATCCTAAGAGACCAAGTATAAGAATAAGACTTTGAGGCAGTCTGCGTAGGGCACGTTTTTTACACCAAGTATTATTTTAGTGAGGAACGACAATAGACACTCTATTTGCTGCATGCTAATCCCAATGTCTGGTCAGGTACACACTGAAAGAGACATTGTACTTGATTGGCTTAATGAGGTCCTGAATACAATGGAACATTGTCATCTTTGAACCTAGATTCCATATCTTTGCTTATATGTTGCACAGCATAGAATGATTTCCTAACTACATTAGACAAATTATGGTCAAAGGCCAGACCACTGTCTACATGTATTCCCAACTACATGACCACAGGGTCAACTCTTAGGGGTGTATTATCAATGCAGTAAGTTCGAGGAGTGGTCATCTTTCCAAAAGATACTATTATGCATTTATTGAGTTTTAGAATTTGACTCTGGCACCAGTTATTTGTCTATTAGGCCTTCATGGAGAATGTTTGTGTCTTTGGAGGTCTCTGTAACTGTACTTAGTGTGAAGTCATCTGTGAACATGGTCAGCCAGAGGCCTTGAATATTGGCCTTTACTTCAGAGAAGTAGATGTCAAAAAGGAGCAGCTCAGCACTGTGTCCAGAGGGACTCCACTAATCACCAGTCTTTTTGTGGCTGTAGACCTATGTGCCCTGATTTCTTGAGGCCTATCTGTGAGCCAGATGGTTATCCAGTTGGTGACATAGGGGTCAATATCTAGTTTCATTAGCTTGTCTATAATGCCTGAATGGGTTATGGTATCGAATACTTTGGACATGTTGAGGTAGGCAGTATGTACTATTTTTCCCTCATCCATTGCTTTGATGACCCTCTCAAAGAAATCTACCAGGTTTAGTAGGCATCACCTTCCCTTGATGAATCCATACTGGGTTGGATCTTATATCTGAAGGTTTCCTAAGTTATTATTTATCATGTCCATGATTATTGTTTCCATGCTGTTACACATGTGATTAGTCAGTCTTATGAGTCAGTAGTTCCCCACGTATGTGGATGGCCAGCTCTTGTGCAGGGGGATAACAGTTGCAGTCCTCCATTTTCTTAGCACAAAGCCTGTTTGAAGGCTATAACTGAATAGTGCTTCTAGTGGGCCAATGTCATATTTAATGTAAAACACATACCATCTATGCAAGAACTGAAGTGTTGTTAGCCTGTACTTCTATGATGCCCCAGAAAATTCATTTGGTAGGGCACATAGAGAGACAATTAGCTGAGGTGGGGACCAGTACCCTTTGTGTCCATGTCCATTAGCATGACATCCACCCCTGTCTTCCCCATGCTCACTGGAGCTGGTGGCAAGCAAGGAGAACTGCATCATAGAGGGAGACAAATCTTATGTAGACCTGTCTGTGGCTCACTGTCCTTCAGTGCTTTTCTATGTCTCTGGGGTGGGTTCCACATGCACAGATACCATGTCCATTAACTGTGGTGAGGATCTGGACTTCTCACTGCTTTTGTCCAGTACTGACACTGTGACCCCTGACCATGCCACATTTAGATTGCCATCATTTTCAGAGCCTAAGTCTTTTCCAGCATCAGGCATCAATGTATCCACTGTGGGGGAGCCTGATAAAATGTCACCTGTAATGACACCAAATGGAATTACCCATGATGAATAAGACCCATCACCATTACTTTAATTCCAGTGAAGGAATGACAAGTACTCAGTATATTGATAGTATGGAAAAAAGCTACCTTAGTTTGTACTGGTACTCTTGTAGTCTGAAACCCTGATGTTCCTACATGGAGAATTGTTAGTACATGTAATCTTCAGTACAGTACACACTTACCCAATATGCATTTGCCTAATTCACAAAAGAAATACACATCTGGGCCACCTCCAACAGAGATTCTCAGTGGTTGGTCTAGTTTTGCTCCATTGTCCAGGACTCTGTCATGTCCTCTTGAGAATTTAGATCCCCCAATACAAAGAGATGAAGAGCTCCTCCATCTCTGTTAATAGTGTTTCAGCTAATGGACCACCTCCCATCATGCTAAGCTCATGTGCCAGGCAGTTAGCATGCTCCTTGGTAACACTTATAATGTCAATGACCCAATATGTGACCTCGTTCTAGTTTCTACCTTGGTAACCAACAGTCTGTATGTTATTCACTACATCCCAGCAGGCACTACATCCCAGCAGGCACAGTCACAATATGGCCAGTCATTTATTATAGGCAATCACACACTGAGTGTGGAGACAGAGGGCCTGCAGGAAGATCTCATTCTCTGTGTGGGGATCTTTCATTTTCATTGCTTGTGTTTTGCAGCAATTCGGACGTGTGAGAAAAAAAAAGTTAAGTGAGGGTAACACATAGTTATGTTTCATAAACAGACACCCTCATATCCCTCATATAATCTAGTATCATGTGTGATGTAGGTCGGTACCCCTAATTTATATCTGTAGTGTATAACACACAGATCTGTATAACTGAAAACAATGTATATATACCTGTAGTACATGGTGCTTCCAAAGGAAAAAGTGGTGAATTACACATGGTATGTCATGCCTGCAGCTGACAATGTCAAGCAATGGCCTGCAGCCAAACTGCTCTGTTAACTGGCATCCATGTGATGACTCATAGAGGCTGACCTTCCACATGGGATGCCCTTGACTGCACAGGATTATAGGCTGAGACAATTATTATGAATACCTCTACAGACAGACACAAATATTGCAGAAACATATATAACATGCTTAAAAGCAGGTTGCCTTCACTGACAGACCTCACAGGACCCAAACATAGTGAAAGTTTTGAAACATGAGGATAATAAATCTAAGATGACTTCCCCTGCTTAGTCTAGCAAAAGCATATCCACGTCAAGCAAGAATGGAAATCAAACCAGTAGATAAAAATCAGGCGGCAACTGAATGTGCCAAAAAACAGAAGAAAAAATTTAAGGTGAAGGATCGGATGAGATGGCAAGAAATGTGGAAAATGCATAAGTATAGTTTCAAGTATAGAAAACTTCTGGAAGAACCTCATGTTGATCAGGATCAAAAGCCGGAATGGTTAAGAAGAGGCGAATTTAAACCAAAAGATGAAAGGTTGATATTGGCGGTCCAAGATAGTGAGCTACGCACACATTAGTTTACAATGTCCATTGAACCTTTGGAAGAAACAGACAAATGTAGGATTTGTAAAGCAGAACTGGAAGCAGTCGCACACCTAGTTGCTGGTTGTGACATACTAATGGCAGAAGGATTGTATACTGAAAGGGATAATAATGTGACAAGAGTGTTGCACTGAGGTTTGTGTAAACATTATGGTACTGAAGTGGCTGAAAAACACTGGAAACATGAACCACAAAACATCATAGAAAATGATGAAGTCTACATCACATGGGATCACCCATTACCCACAGTTCAAAAGATAGATGCAAGAAAACCAGATATAGTGGTCCATGAAAAGAAGACAAAAGTAGCATTGATCACTGAAATCGCTACACCCAGTGACTACAGTGTCTTGTGTACAGAGAGACACAAAGTCATAAAATATCAAGATTTGCAGGCAGAAATGAGATCAAGTGGAATAAAGATACCCAGACAGTTCAAATAGTAGTAGGAGCAATGGGTCATATAAAAACAAATCTACACTCATAATTAGATATGTTACCAATGCATGTAACTCCATACAAATTGCAGAAGGAATCATTATTGGACACATTACGGGTGCTGTGAAGAGCCCTTCTGACTGACATCAAAGATTGAAACAATACTAATTTCATGAACTTTAATTGTACTTTGACTTAGGAATGGGGTATTAGAAACCCAAAAGACCTGAAGAAATTAAAAACAGGAGAAAGCTATGCTTTTCAGGTGCAGACTATGTCAAGCAAGTACACAGAATGATGTCTTTGTGGCCTATTAGTATGTTGCTGCCAAAAGCACTGACAATACCCTTTGTGTGGTTGGAATACTTAATTTGTAATGTAGCTTCTGCCAAGCGCTCAAAGTACACATGCATAAGTCATAGCACAATCTCAGCAACAGTTGCTGTTCACCTGTGATCCATATTGCTGGTTATCCAGAAGTATTATGTACACCCAAGTGTTGCTTTCCCCAAAACAAAATTCCTACACACACTGCCAGTCTAGCATGCATATGATAAGAAGTGCGGGATTAAAATTAACCTACTCATGTCCTACCTGTACTGACAAGTTACTGACCTATAGACGGCCATAGACAGCATTAGCATGCACAGCAGACACCTGTATAATTGCATTTGTATCATCTTAACATGGGCAGCACCACCTCCTTCAAACAAACACCGAAAAATCATCTCAACCCTTCCTGGCTGTGTACCTGCTCTATAACCTAACCTCTTTCTTCTCCTTTTATTATAACTAAATTCCTATGCTTTTTACTGCTAGTGACTGGTGATACTTTCTCCATATTTATTTATTTTTTTTCTTTCATCACTTGTTGATACTGGTATAATAATGCTTATTAATTTATCTCAGTTTTTTTGCCACTCTGAATTCATCTGGCAACCAACTAAATTCCTGCTTTTATGTATATATTCTGTATATGTTATTGTAATCAAACCAACTAAATTCCTGACTTATGTATATATTCTGTGTATATATAACTGTAACCACTATGTGTAACACTGTTTCTACTTCTGTACCAATTAATGTCTAATTTTTTTTCTGCATCTATGTTTTTGTCTGAGATTTTCTCCCCGGGCCTCCACTGAAAATTAGATATTTTAGGCCCAGTGGACTTTTCCGGTAAACAAATGCAATAAATAAATAAAATCTTTAACATCAACAGACAACATATTAACAAACTATATGCTGTGGAACTTTGTTGTAGAAGTGTGCATATATTTGCAACCTTTTTCCCCAAGGGCAAACCCCCCCCCTTTTTTTTTGCTTGACACACCTTACATACATCCACTTAAATGCAGTACCTTACAAACCATAGCAAACACTTCAGTAAGCACATTGCCTGTGTAATTTTGCCTAAACATTTTTAGTAGAGACAGCAAGTAAGTGAAACTTGAAAATTCACGAGTATTTTATAAAGTAGTGTAACAAATGCTAAACAAAGTTTTTGCAGCACTGACAGCAGCCTGAGAGATTGCCACAGTGTAATTTTCTGTAAAACAGTGAGATTCGTAGTGGCTGCCGTGGTTTATATTTAGTAAATTAGATACATTAAGTGCAATAGTTATGCTAATTGGGCACCACCTGATGGATATTAGTGAATACTTGTTTCTGTGTGTCTTGCCTGTGAACTAAGTCAAGCCAAGAGGCCATCTTGGTTAGTAACTATTTGAAATGTCAGGAGCCATTAGCCTGAGTCCCAGAACACAGAGACTGAATGGCTGAAAGAACAGACTTACATATACCAAGTATGAGATGGCCATTAGCCAGAATTTTCCTTTTTCTCCATGATCTCAGAGTTGGTGTATATAAGTTTGAGGGTGTGGGGGGCTTGCCTACCACACTGGAGAAGCAGGTGGGTCTTGTCCCCCTGCAAAAAAAGTAGTTTAAAGGAGAGCAGTGATATTTGAGACTCAGTCTTCTAGATTTTTGGTCTTTTTTCGACTTGTCAGCACTTGACATTTCTAGTGCCGAGATTTCAATAGGGAACTCTTTTGGTCTTGTGCTCTTTGCATGAGCACATGTGAAGTGTACTGAAGCATGTGGGACCTTGTACCAAATTTTTAGGGTTTTATACATATGAGTGTATGTTACTGCATTTACCATCTGCCAGTGGCAGCTGTCATAGTAATGCCAGTGTCACAGTCGCAGTCTCTAGTTCCCCAGCAGGCCCAGACATTCCCATTGTGTTCTTCACCTATATCTTGTCTTGCCTGCCTCCCTGGCAGGTGCATTGGTGCATTTGGGGCAGAAAGGAGCCCACCCCTCCAACCCTAGTGGTGCATTACTGACTGGGAGTATTATTGTTCCCTCCAATTACACTGCTATAGTTGAGAAATATATCACAGACAGGGTGTTGGTGGAAGTGGGGTTATCTGATAGACCAAAGGCTGAAACCCACTTCAGCCACCTGAAAAGGATCCTCTTATGGTTAGCAAAGTCCTGTCATTACCTATCCCTACCATAGCCACTTCAGATGGGGCCCAAATGGGAGGGTGATAAGGGCATTGTCTGAGCTCCCCTGGGAATCACACAGACAGTGCAATACATAAGGCCTTACCGTCCATAACCTCCCCTCCCTTGTCTATCAGTGTCCTCCCATATTTCTTGTAAATTACTCCTCATCAACAGTTTCATTCCTTTGTCTGCATGTGTCTCTCTTGGTTTATTGTCTTCTCCACTATGTCAGAATATCACTGTCAGTCTTTGTTTGTGTTATATATCTGTGTGTATGTCCCTGTGTATGAGCCTCACCCTCTTATTATACTTTTCACCTTCCCTCACACCCTTCCCCATCTTCCACTCTTCAAAGACAAATGGGCACCTGTCCCACAAAAAAGTGCCCTCCAACTCACCACTTTTATTTTTACCTTTCATGTTTTCCCTGTGTATACTCTTCTGCATGTTACCTTTTTTCTGCTGTCCTACACATCCATTTCACCCCTTTTTAGACTCAAAAATAGATTTAAACATTGTAATGGCCAATTTGAAGTGTAGTGTTTGTTTTCACATTTTATTGTGTATTTGCACATGTGCATATGCTGTGGCATGTACATTTTCTATGCTCATCTATTTTCCTCATCACATTCCTAACCACAGCTGTGAATTCTTCTACTTCATAGTGGGATCTGTTTATAGCATCTGTGAGTTTACTAATTAGCAACACATCACCTAATTAAATGAGCCGGGGAAGTATTGCACTACAAGCTGTACTCACAGTGTCACATTGTGATTGCACTGGTTATACTTCTGAATCCTAGTGCATTTATGCCACAGTTCAAACAATAGCTACAGAAACATGTTTATTATTGGCTCTACCAAAAGTTTTTTCTAAAGAGAATATGGAGCTGAAAAATATAAAATTAAAACAGTAAATCACTCCAAAGGGCCTGGACTAAAATTGTTAGTTTCCAACTTTTGTATGCAGTCTGTGAGCTGTGCATCTGAGCTCTCATTGGAAGATTTGATGTGTTTTACAGGATTTCACTTCTTTTTTTTAGTCCCTTCAAACATTAGCATGTTTTACTTACTTTGGCATTAAACATCTGCAGCAACAATTTTCTTTTTGTTTGACATCTAAGATATCTTTTCTTTTTTTCTGATTTCAGTGCAAATAAATAACAAAGAGTTTTACCTTTTAGTCTTGAGTCAAGAATAATACTTTAGGATGTGCAAAGTACTGGTTTATTTCATAGTGCTGGGCGACTGTCTGCCAAGATTTTTAATCAGTCTCAAAGAATAAAGTAAAAAAACTACATATACAACTTTTCTTATCAATTTCATGCATGCAGAACACTTGATGTCCTTAAGAGGTTATTTGTATTTGCATATATGTTACATCTAATACAAGAGGTTTTAAGGAATTACCCAGTGGAAAATCTAGCTTGCCTGGTTTTTAGTTTTTACTGATTGTTTTTCTGTGTGACCTTGTTACGTATTGCTTTTGCATGCAGAACTTTGACATTACATTACTTTCAACGAATCACCATATTTAAAAATGTAAGAAGAAATAAAAAAGGTACAGCCTCCTGCCAGGTAAACGCTCCTATTCAAAAAACAAATATAAAAATCCAACAAGTATAGAAAGGAGCGACGCTGATCTCTTTGGTACAAAAACCAAAAACTGTGTTGTAACAGAGTATTCAAGTCCCAAACAAAAATAGTAATCCAGTAATGTCCAAGCAAGTGAACCACAACCACTAGTGGCTTAAAATCTTTATTCCATCAGCTTCTTCAGATCTACTGAATGGTACACAAGTTAAAATTCCCCAGTATATATATGGGTGTAACAAGATAAACAATTAACACAATTGACACAATTAAAAGGGAAATGTTAAAAATCTCATATATTTGACAATACTAAAAAAATATATAGGTATATGAGTGTAAGTACTTATATCTAACATTCAAAGGTGAATGAAAAATGAATAAATAGTATAATACATATATGTACAGAAAGACAAATAGATCAGAAAATGTAAAAAGTTAAATATGCTAAAATGTCATGTCATGGGCTGCAGAAAAAATCTTACTTACATCTAAATACTGAAAACATTTGTAAGTTACTTGATTATTCAGTCAGAACATATACACTAAAGTGCAGCAAGAATGTATAGATATGATCATTTTATATTCCTGCGTCTCCTCAATCTGGGTTTAATGGAGGCTCTCTCATTCAGGCCTAATCCACTGTCAGCTCTTAATCGAACAATCCAGTCACTTTCCTTACTTTCAGTCTGACTACTAATGTCACCTCCTCTCTTGTTCGGTGTTACAACCTCCAAAACCCTGAATAAGAATGTGTGTGTGTTGTCATAAAGACTCACATGTTTAGCCAAGGCATTATGGCTGGAGCCCTTCCTAATGTGGTATATATGTTCCCTCATTATGTCTCTGAGCTTACGGTTTGTTTTGCCCACATAAAAACTAGAGCAGGCTTGACAAACCCCAAGATATAACACATTACACGTCATGCAGTCTGCAGTTGTATTAGTTCTAAACACTTTGTGTGAATCAGGATGTATAAACTCAGTGGCTGTATCAATATAAGAGCAAAAGTTGCAATGCCCACATGGCATAGCATTCCCTGCCACCTCGTCTCGTCTAGTGTGTCTTGGATAGCATAACATCTGTTTGAGGTTACTCTTATTTCTATATTGGAACCTCGGAGTATCCCCAACAATCTTTCTGAGATCATCGTCTATCTGTAGAACAGTCCAAAATGTGTTAATGATATCTCTGATCTCATTATGGTCAGATGTGAACGTAGTAGCAAATTTCACGATACGTGGGGTAAATGTACCCCTATCAATAACACCTACTTGCTCCATGGGTCCAAAATAAGGTGTAGCTATAGTCTGTCTTAAATCTTGTATATTCTCTAAGCTCTTACTGACCTCTGCAGTGCTATAGCCTCTATCTGTCAACCTTCCCTTCAGGTTGTCTAACTCTGATAGGAAACCTGTTTGAGTTGGATTTAGTCTGGAGGCTCTAATGGCCTGACCTTTAATAATGTTCCTAAACACAAAAGCTGGGTGCATACTAGATCTCATTGATAGGGAATTACAATATCATGACTTTCTAAATACGCCAGTATTGATAAGGCCATTGGGGAGCTTTTCTATATATAGATCTAAGAACTCAATGCTGTATAATGAGTAATTCATAGTAAATGTAAGATAACTGGTCAACTCATTCATTGCCTCTAGCAATGATTGCAGTTCATCTGTTGAACCTTTCCACAGAATGAAGACGTCATCCACAAAACGTCTGAAAAACATTACATGCTGTTTGAAAATTTCAAGATCAAACAGGACTTGCTCCTCCCAGTGGGCTAAAAACATGTTGGCATAACTATTTGCGCATGATGTCCCCATTGCTACACCATCCACTTGTCTGTACAACGTTTCATCAAAGACAAAAATGTTATTTTCCAACACTAGTTCTAAAAAATGTACCAATAGGTCAATCTTGACCAAGCTATAGTCACTGTGTGTCTTTAAGTAATCAGATATATATACAAGGCCAACATTGTTGGGAATAACAGTAAACAGTGATTGTATGTGAAGTGTAACAAAGACACAATCTCCTATCGAATTACTTTGTTCAATACATTCATAAAAGTCCAACAAAAACTGTTTGGAGTCCTTTAACACATATCTGTTGTCATTAAGGATAGGTCTTAGATTTTTCTCTGTATATACTGAAAGATGCTCAGTGACCCATCAACGACCAGAGACTATAGGTCTCATGGGCGGGTCACGGGCATCTTTATGTATCTTTGGGAGACCGTGCATAATAGGAATCATAGGGGCCTTGATAGTAAGGTACTCATAAAGATCTTTATCAATCAAAAGGCTTATATGTATATCAGATAGTATATCTTTAATGTGCCTTATGATCTCTAAGGATGTATCGGGTGTAATAGTTTCATAAAAGCTGTCATTCAACATATTCTTCATTGATTGATAATAATGCATGATATCCATGACGAAAACTCGGCCACCTTTGTCTGCCAGTCTAATAACAATGGTATTAATATGCTGCAATTTCCTAAGACTGATCCTCTCTTTGTGGGTTAAATTATCTCTCTTATAGAATCGCTTGTTCGGACCTTTATCATAGTATTTGTAAAGTTCCTCCTCTGTGAGGCGCTGGAACGTCTCTACTAACGGATGGTTGACAGGTATATACTCACTTAGGTTCTTAAAAGCAAACTGCCTATCTTTTGATTCAACTATATCAGAGCCTTTGTGTATAAGCTTAAGCATGACGTTCCTACAGAACAGTTTTAAGTCTGTCATGGTTTCAGTCAGGGCACTAGTGCTGTTGGGGATGAAATTCATTCCTCTACTCAACAATTTCACATCATCATCTGTTAACATTATACTAGATAGATTATATACTAACGCTTCTCCCTGCTGTTCCGCATTCTCTTCAGGGTTTGATTCTGAGGAAATTCTTCTGAGAGCTTCCTCTTCTGATGTCCATGGCTCATAGAGCGTGTGCGTCTCGGGCCCTTCTCTAGTCTTACTGGAAGAGGAAAAGAAACATTCAAAGCAGTGTCGGGACAGGCACCTATACTATGACATTGTGTTTTAGGTCTAACAACTACATCTGTCCCTTATTCTACACTGACTGGATTGTTCTTGATAATCCGTACCTCAGGGTAAAGGTTCGCATCAGTGTGCATACTGGAATGTACTATATGTATAGCATCATTGGAATCGCTATTGGTCACAACATTGATCACATCATTGGATTACTTTTTCCGTACTCAGTGGGTTGCTGTCTATGTGATAATTTGTGGGTACTTTGTTTTTCCCAAAGGGGATGACTATACATTTTTTGGCATTTAGTTTAAAGCCATGACTCCGGCACCAGTTGTCCGTTTCTGTGAGGCCTTTTTGTAGGATGTATGTCTCCGCTGGTGTATCGACTATGGTGCCTAGTTTGCAGTCATCTGCGAACTTTGTCAGCCACAACCCTCCCATGTTTGCTTTAACATCTGAAAAATAAATGCCGAACAAGAGTGGTCCCAGGACAGATCCCTGTGGGGCACCACTTGTGACTGGCTTTGAGTCTGACATTGCTCCAGCGATTTTAACTTTATGGGTTCTGTCTTTTAGCCAGTTTGCAACCCATCTAATGACATAGGGGTTTACATTTATGCTGTTGAGCTTATCTATGATGCCTGAGTGGGGTATTGTGTCGAAGGCCTTAGCCAAGTCCAGGTAGGCTGTATGGACTGCTTTGCCCTCATCAATGGCTCTAGTGACTGTTTCGAAAAAGTCAACCAGGTTCAAAAGGCAGGATCTGCCCTTTACAGAGCCGAACTGGTTGGGGTCAAGTGTCTGTAGGTCCCCAATGTCCCTGTTTATGAGTTCCATAATGAGTCTTTCCATAGCTTTGCAGACCAGGCTGGTTAAGCTTATGGGGCGGTAGTTCCCAGGGTCTGTAGAGGTACCCCCTTTGTGGAGTGGGACCACTGTTGCTGTACGCCAGTGTTCAGGTACATATCCTGTAGTAAGGCTAAGGTTAAATAGCATTTTTATGTGCGGGTTTAGCTCCTCTTGGAATTCACGTAGCACGCAACCCGGGATACCATCAGGTCCCATTGATGCTGTGTTTTTAGCTTTGCTGAGGGTGGCTCTCACCTGGACATCTGAGATGACAGGGAGATTACATTCAGCTGGGATAAGTATTTCTTCTTTTGGGAGTGAGGGAGGGGAGAAATTTGCACTGAACCTGTCAGCCAGAATGTTGGCAATATCTGTGGGTTCAGTGTATTTTTTGTTGTTGTGAACTAACTCTGAGCATATCTGAGGGTTTCCACCCAGGTTTCTAACATAGCTGAAGAAGGCTTTGTGGTTATCTTTAGTGTCCTTAGCAATTTTTCTCTCAAAGTTGGCCTTGGATGTTTTTATGAGAGAACGTAGTTTTCTGCTAGTGTTGATCAGAGATGTCTTCTCTTTATGGGATTTTGCTCTGTCGTGCAGTAGCTTCCTTCTTTTGTTATACAATTTGTTTATGGCTGAGGTCCACCAGACAGGACGCTTGCCTTTGGTGGAGAGGGACTTGGATTTATTTGGGATTGCATGATCCATGCATTCTTGGAGATGTCCATAGAAGGCATGTGTGAAGGATTCAGCAATGTGGGATGTGGTATCCACTGGCCCAGTGGGCTTAAAGGATATCATCTCAGTCTTAAGAAGAGTGAAGTCTGCTTTTGAGAAGTTTTTCACTGTGGTCTTTTGTGCTGGGGGTGGAGGTGGGATATGTATATCCAGGGTGATTAGTTTGTGGTCAGATCTCACTAGTGAGGGGTATACCTTAGGTGTGGAGCATTTTGTCCCCATGTTTGTGATGATCAGGTCTAGCATATTATCTCCCCTAGTGGGAGAGGTGACTAGTTGTTCCAGTGCATTTGAATTTATGAATTCCAGGAACCTTTGGGCTAGGGTGTTAGGGCTAGAATAATGTACCCAATCTATGTTAGGGTAGTTGAAGTCTCCCAGTATGATGGTATTTTGTGATACATTCATATCCTCCAATGTCTTCAGAAAGGCTGAGTGGATTTCCTGAGACTGGGAGGGTGGTCTGTAACATGCTACCAGTTGTATAGCAGTTTTGCCTATGGTTAGTTGTACCTGTATGGTCTCCAGTGCTTCATGTGTTGCTACTAACCTGGAGGTGTGGGTGTCCTTGATGAATATGGACACTCCCCCTCCCTTTATGGTTCGGCCCGGGTTTTGGGGCCGAAAAGCATAATATGAGGTATAGCCTGATAGCGCTGGGGTGCTCTTAGGAGCCTTGAACCAGGTTTCAGTTACTGCACAGATGTCGATGTTCTCCATACTGAGGAGTGCATTGAGTGCCTGCATCTTGAGATTTAGACTTCTGGCGTTGAGCAGCATTACCCTTAGTTTTTTTCCATTTTTGTTATCTAAGGAGGTGGGTTTGTCTTTTGAGCCTTGCCTAAAAAAGGCACTATGGGGGTGGCAGGAGCCTTAGCCAATATCCAGAAGCCCAGTGGTGACAGGTGCAAGCCATCCCTTGCAAAGCAGGGTGGCTTGTCCAACATGTCATCCCAGGCAGACAGACATTGGATCCCCTTAGAATGACACCAGTACTTGAGCCAATTATTAAAGCTCATCATCTTGTCTTTGTATTGTGGCATCATTCTTGGTGAGGGCAAGATGCTGCTCAGGGTCAGGGTCATACCAGCCTGGGCTACATAATCAGAGAGCTCCTCTATGTCTCTTTTCATGTAGTCCAGGGAGGTACGTCTCAGGTCATTCATGCCAGCATGGACAATGATGGAGTCATATTTGTACTTGCTTTGGAGTGACCTGAGTGCATGTGTTATGTGGTGGATCCTAGCTCCCGATAGGCAGCTCACAGTCACCCTCTCCTTATTCAGCCTGGTAAGTGGGACATCAGTGTGTCTGACTATAGAGTCACCTATTACTAGTGTATCAGGCATGGTGTTTGGCCTTAAGGGCTGTGATTGATTGACACACTGATTTATTGAAGTATGTGTTGCATGTGTTTTGGTTTGAGGTGGTGGATTTTTGGATGTCTGCTGTCTGCTTTGGGAGCCTCTGTTGTTTTGGTAAGTTTTTTATTAGAGCCTCCGAGTATGTCTTTGTGTTTTTATGTGTTTGGTTTGCAGTTGTGGTAGGTCTATGTGGGACTGGGTTTGCTGTGTGTGTGGTTACCATCTCCTCCTGTCTGGTCATGCCAGCCCTGAGTTGAGAGAGTTCAGCCTCCAGTTTGGCTATATAGTTGCATCTCTCACATGTATTTGTGTTTGTTGGGAGGAGGAGAGGGATGTCTCTGTGCATGAGACAATTGCAGCATTGTCTCAAGATACCCGGATTAACCAGCTGAACTGGAGAGGATGCCAGTACTCTACCACTCGACATGCTAGAACAGTATAAAGGAGTGCTGTGCCTTTAAGGGAAATGGATATTCCCAGGGGTGGTAGGTGGATGTAGTGCTTACTTAGTATGAGAGTGCTTACTTAGTAGAGAAGTTTTGAGAACAAGTGCTAGGCTTATAATATAGCGAGTAGTCTGATTATACTAAGAGTAGAACTTCCTTAAGGGAAAATTTGAAGAGCAGACTTGGCGGAGCCAGAAGAAGTTTAACCTTGTTTAACCGGCGCTGCGCTATGCGCACAACCGCGCAAAGCCGTGCAAACGCAGATTTTAAACAGGGAACTTCAAAAGAGCTAGAAATGGTCCAAAACAACCAATTACTACAGCTCTTGTGCTGAGGTCACTTCTTACAGGGACAGGTAGGCTGCTCAAGGCTCCCCACTCCCACTGGTGAGCAAAGAAACTTCCTTCTATCCAAGTAAGGTAATGGACAACACAGGAACTACACCACAGCCCAGAATACAGCAAAGCCTGTAAACTGGTCTAAACTAGTCGAGGAGAGGCGGGAAAACAAGGATTATTTTTTTGTTTGTTTTTGTTTTTAGATAGAAACACACAGAAAATGCAGAAACAATAATAAATCAGTTACACAGGCTAGCACACTTTAGTGGGCAGCCTCAACAGATAAATTAAACAAACAAACAACAAACTTTCGATCAACTTCGACTAAAATGTAACTTTTAAGTGCAGATATTAAATAATGCAGCAAACAGCTAAAAAAAACAGTTTTAGCTTGTTTAGGGTAAGCTAGAGAAGGTATTTCAAGTAAAAAAACAGCAAAGATACTTAAATCCAGAAAGTAGTCGCTTTTCTGAGTTCTCTGTAGCTAGGACCACTCTGCAGGACCACGAGGAGCTTGTCTGAGTAGTATAGCCAGAAAAAAACGCCCAGAGGTGGATTTTAAACAGGTAACTTCAAAAGAGCTAGAAATGGTCCAAAACAACCAATTACTACAGCTCTTGTGCTGAGGTCACTCCCTACAGGGACAGGTAGGCTGCTCAAAGCTCCCCACTCCCACTGGTGAGCAAAGAAACTTCCTTCTATCCAAGTAAGGTAATGGACAACAGAGGAACTACACCACAGCCCAGAATACAGCAACCCTTAACAAAGGTAATTTGCTGAAATTCTGGGTGTTCATGTTATCGATCGCCTAGTTACAAGTTGTATTATGAGCGGCTGTTTCAGTTTTCCATTTTTCAAAGTATTTCTCAGCTTTTAGACCTTGCTATCCTTTTTGTTTGGGGTGTTGTGACCTGTGCATCTATGTTCTTACTGGAACCAGATTTTACCTTTTTTACTGGATTTGACAATTTTCTGCATTCTTTTTAAATATCAGGGAATTGTGTTTTAATTGTCATTTAACATTTGAGTCAGCAGTTTTTTTCATCTGATTTCAGTACATACTCCTAACTAGGCACAACATAGTTTGGCAATGTTTAGGGACCATCCTGGAACATTGCTAGTGATTGTTTTATGAGACAAGGTAATTTGCTGTTGTTCTGGGAATTCAGAGAACTACTGGCCAAGCTGAAAGTTGAAGTCTGATTGGCTGTTTCTGTTTTCTGTTTTTATTGTATATTGTGCTGCTTTGAGTCCCATGGCATTCCATGTTATGCTGCTGTAGGTGGTGCTGCACAGTAGCTGGTCAGTGCTTCTCAGCAGTCACCCTTTCACTGACTGGACAAACTCAGCGGGTGTTTGGCCATTGGCTAATGTACTCATCGAACATTTCAACATAGCTGTAGAACTGTACATGGCCGAGTAAGGATGCTATCAGTTGCTAGTCATGTATTTAATTGCTACAACATTGCCTGCAGGTTGAGTGGGCTATTAGTTGTGTGCTGTGCCTGTCAATGTTTATACAATGCTATCAGCTGCACAGATTCTTTTTTCTGTTGCAGTTGCTATACCAGTTGTGTTTGCATATTGTGCCAGTGTTACAGCATTGCTACCAGCTGTGCAGACTCCTTTTTCTAAGAGTAATTGCTGTACCAGCTGTGTTCTCATATTGTGCATGAATGGCTGTGTTAAACTACTTTTATCTAATCAAAATTACTAGTACCTTTACTTAACTTACTTCTCCTTCTGGACCGTACACCTCCAGCCTATGAACAGCATTTCTTGAGCATTTATACCAAGCTAGATCCAAGACCCATATGGACAATTTGGGAAGTAAACCTGCTTATATCCTTTCTGCTGAGAGCTGTATAGCACTTGATACTTTCAGGATGCACACAGACAATGTTTTACTTGACATGGTTTATTCAGTCTTTGAGTGGTTTAAATATCTATGAAATTTGAAGGCACCCCCTTCACCTAATAAGATGGACTGTGAGCATTACACAACATCACTGACATCTCAACACAACCACACTAAACTGACTTATATGAAGGCACTGAAAAATCACTACTGAAGCCTCCGTGGAATAAGCAGACTAGGTTTCAGAACCAGGCTCAGACAAGTAAAGGTACGCCCAAAGGAAGACTGCAAATGGACTAGTACCTAGTAAGAGCAGTACTGTCTAGCACCTCAAATTCCATGAGTAAGAGCAGTAATGTCTAGTATTTCATGTTCCATGAGTAAGAGCAGTAATGTATGGTACCTCATGTTCCATGAGTAAGAGCAGTAATGTCTGGTACCTCATGTTCCATGAGTAAGAGCAGTAATGTCTAGTATTTCATGTTCCATGAGTAAGAGCAGTAATGTCTAGTATTTCATGTTCCATGAGTAAGAGCAGTAATGTTTGGTACCTCATGTTCCATGAGTAAGAGCAGTAATGTCTAGTATTTCATGTTCCATGAGTAAGAGCAGTAATGTCTGGTACCTCATGTTCCATGAGTAAGAGCAGTAATGTCTAGTATTTCATGTTCCATGAGTAAGATTAGTAATGTCTAGTATTTCATGTTCCATGAGTAAGAGCAGTAATGACTGGTACCTCATGTTCCATGAGTAAGAGCAGTAATGTCTAGTATTTCATGTTCCATGAGTAAGAGCAGTAATGTCTGGTATTTCATGTTCCATGAGTAAGAGCAGTAATGTCTAGTATTTCATGTTCCGTGAGTAAGAGCAGTAATGTTTGGTACCTCATGTTCCATGAGTAAGAGCAGTAATGTCTAGTATTTCATGTTCCATGAGTAAGAGCAGTAATGTCTAGTATTTCATGTTCCATGAGTAAGAGCAGTAATGTCTGGTATCTCATGTTCCATGAGTAAGAGCAGTAATGTCTAGTAATTCATGTTCCATGAGTAAGAGCAGTAATGTCTAGTATTTCATGTTCCATGAGTAAGAGCAGTAATGTCTGGTATCTCATGTTCCATGAGTAAGAGCAGTAATGTCTAGTATTTCATGTTCCATGAGTAAGAGCAGTAATGTCTGGTACCTCATGTTCCATGAGTAAGAGCAGTAATGTCTGGTACCTCATGTTCCATGAGTAAGAGCAGTAATGTCTAGTATTTCATGTTCCATGAGTAAGAGCAGTAATGTCTGGTACCTCATGTTCCATGAGTAAGAGCAGTAATGTCTAGTATTTCATGTTCCATGAGTAAGAGCAGTAATGTCTAGTATTTCATGTTCCATGAGTAAGAGCAGTAATGTCTGGTATCTCATGTTCCATGAGTAAGAGCAGTAATGTCTAGTATTTCATGTTCCATGAGTAAGAGCAGTAATGTCTGGTACCTCATGTTCCATGAGTAAGAGCAGTAATGTCTAGTATTTCATGTTCCATGAGTAAGAGCAGTAATGTCTGGTACCTCATGTTCCATGAGTAAGAGCAGTAATGTCTAGTATTTCATGTTCCATGAGTAAGAGCAGTAATGTCTAGTATTTCATGTTCCATGAGTAAGAGCAGTAATGTCTAGTATTTCATGTTCCATGAGTAAGATCAGTAATGTCTAGTATTTCATGTTCCATGAGTAAGAGCAGTAATGTCTGGTACCTCATGTTCCATGAGTAAGAGCAGTAATGTCTAGTATTTCATGTTCCATGAGTAAGAACAGTAATGTCTAGTATTTCATGTTCCATGAGTAAGAGCAGTAATGTCTGGTACCTCATTTTCCATGAGTAAGAGTGGTAATGTCTAGTACCTCATGTTCCATGAGTAAGAACAGTAACATCTAGTGCCTCAAGTTCCACTAAAAGTCCTCATATTAACGATTGCAGCAAGAATATCAATAGGGAACTAAAAGCTACTATCAGGACTACTAAGGCAAATCATGAATTTAAATTAATTTCTGAAGCCATGGAGAATTATATGCCTATCTTTAGTTACATTAGGAACTAAGGAATCACATCCAGCAGTGTTTTAAATGTATCCAAAACAGTACCACCCTCTAAGATCCAGAAGACAGAAAAATATACTCACAAATTTAGTACAACTTTTACCCATGAGTCAGCTATTTTAATTCCACAAATTCCTAAGTAACTTACACCTCTTAATACCACAAAGGAATATGCACTGAAGTTGATCTCAGAAATCAAAAATGCTACTTCCATGCGGCTTGATAATTTAACTGTATGTCTAGCAAATAGTATTAAACTTGCCTTTGTCAAGCCCACCTTTAAATTGTTTAACTTGACCTTAGCTACAGGATTTGTGCCTGAAGTATGTAGAACTGCAACAGCAATGCCCCTGTACAAGGTGGTACTAACATTCACCTGGGAAGCTATTGACCCATCAGGCTGACTAATCTGATTTGCAAAGCCATGAAACACATCATATCATAAACTATGATATCAAAAGACTTAACAGGCTAGACTCACATCAATTTGACTTTGTCAAAAGGAGGGCCTACCTAGTCAGTTTAGTTAACTTTTTCAAGAAGTCACACTGGCTGTTGACAGTCGTCATTCTGTTCACACAACTTATTTGGAATTTACTATAACATTTGGCACTATACCCCATGCTCATACCTCTCAACCTCTTCAAGCAAGCAATCTGGACAAAGCCATAAATAATGGGGGAACAAAGGCCCAAAAATAGGGACAATTTTTAAATACAGCTCTTGCAAACTTAGAAAGTTGATAGAATAACAGGTTTTCCATTAGCATGAATTTTCTGAAAGGTATGAAGTCTGAAACTCAAATGTCTGTCATTATTTTCTGACTTCAATCTTTAATGATTTCTCAGTGATTTGCCAGAAAAAACACAATTTTATGAAAAACTGACTAAAATATGAGGCAAAAATCTGGACATTCTGCAAAAATATGTACAGCTGAGATGTATGTCCATGCTGGTATTGTAAACAAGTTAAGTGCCTCAAAAGTAGATCAGTATATGGTGAGGTAGATAGCCAACTGTCAGAAAGAACTCACATAGTAAAGGTGACAGGCTCCTCCTCAGAATTTATGACACTAACAAGTGGTGTGCCCAAGGGCTCAGTACTGGGACCCCTCATTTCAGCATGTACTTCTTCAATCTCCAAACTGGTATCAGAACCTCTGATTAACTAAGTTTGCAGATGACAGCAAACTTCAAATCTCCCTCCAATACCCTTTCATTACACAAGGAAATGACCCTCATAAATAAGTGGTGTATACAAAAAGGGCTAAAATTAAATGTGAAAAGGTGTTGTATTGTAACATTTGGTAAGCATCAAGCTCTCCCTCAATCTCTCTCTCTCTCTCTCTCTCTGTCTCTCTCAGTGTACAGTGTAGCCAATACCAAGCTGCAAAATGATAATGTAGTCTGTGATCTTGGAAATGGGCTGTTCAATCCTTCTTCTTTGACCACCATGTAGCAGCTGTACTCAGAACGTCCTTCTATTCATCACAACAAATACCTAAGCTCCCCTTTGGAATGAGATGTTAAACCAGTTGGTGGTAGTTCAGGTAGATGTAAAAGATCCCAAAGCATATACCAAAAAGAGTTAGAGCAGTTAACTAATATCCTGCCCGAAGTTATCCTTATAGTTGAAATACCATCTTGGCTCTCTCCTGAAAAGAGATCACAAGACTAGTAGGACTAACTCTATCAACAATGGATGGAGGAATGGACATATGATTGATTGAATGAACTAATAAATAAATAAAGGCATATCATCCCACCCCTTTTTATGCAGCACTTGTTGTGTCTTTCGACTTATCCCAGCTAGGGGTCGCCACAGTGGAACTCCGGTCCGCTAATGTTTGGTAGTGGATTTTTACGTGCCGATGAAGCCCTAATTAGACCAATCATTGAGCAGAATGCTCTTTCTAGAATGTACCTTTGTAGACTGGAAAAGCCCTAGACGTTCCCTGCCAGGACGATTATCATCCTAAAGTCCCTGTGCTACCAGGAAAGGCTTGAAACACTATAGCTTTGCTTGGGTTTCTTACAGATTATTGCATAGTGATCTATGCTTCAGATTCAGAACTATTAGGGAACCTATACTCCTCGATCTCCTGTATCTTCACAATTTACGTAGCTTCACTAATACCAAAATTAAGAACTTAAATTTTTATCAGCACATAAATGAAATGTACTGGAGAGACATGTTTGTTACCTAGCACCTACCCCAGCTATGTGACAGACTTTCTTTGCAACCTAAATAAAGTGACACCCTAGCATCCTTCAAATGATACCTGGATGATTGGATGGGTACTCATACATTTCATCCAGGATTGAGCTGCTTTGGGCTACTTGAAAAGGGAGAATGCAGCATGAGGGTGGGTATAGGCAGGGTCGTAAATAGTGTTGTGACTCAATTACTTTGCATTTCCTGTGATTCTATGATCTTATCAACACGTTTCCCAACATCTTGCTTGCCCATAATGTGTTATCACTGTCCACATTAACCTACAATTTTTCCACGCGTGCTGAAGTGCATGAAAACAATCAGAACATTCTCTGGGATTATTACCTGAAAATGTAGAGGCAGATAATTAATTACATTCTAATAAAATGTAGAGGACTGTGCATAAATCATAACCAGGTTAGTATGTGTTCAAGACAAGGAAGTAAAAATGCTCACCTTGAGAGCAAAAGACTAGAGGTGAATCTTGACATCCATGTTGAGAAATGAATGATAACCTCGTTTATGATTGGAAAAACCTGCTCAAAATTCTTTGTAGTATGAAGCTTTATCTGCTCTCACGTGATCCAAACGTTGGAGGAAAAAGGTGTAGCAGTTGTATTACAGCTTTGAATGGTGCTGCACATGTAACGTTGCCACACAGAGTAAACATCTGAAGGAAGTACAACGTGTTTTACCAGCTTCCCTCCCCTCTTCTGTGGTCACCACTGACTTCTATCAATGCTGTGGACTGAGACAAGTTTGCTAAGCACCTTTATGACTTAGTGATATTAAAAATGAGGTCATTATAACTGTATGAGGTATATTTTTGTACACAATCTTGGAGAATTCTGGCAACTTTTTTTTAAGTAATTATGTCACCATGTTTGCAGTCATTGGAGTATCTGGTCATCTAGAGCCCACCCCACCTTTATACCTGAGACTAATAGTCTAAAAAGAAGTAGCCCCAGTACTGATCCCTGTGGAGCATTAGTGGGAGCCCCTTAGGAACAGCCAGGTAATTCCCCACCCTGATTTCTCATATCCTGTTGCTTAACCAGTGTTATACCCATTGAATTATGCATGGATTAACATTTAATGCTTTACATTTGTCAGTTAGTCTCTTATGTGGAACAGTGTTGAATGCTTTATTAAGGTCCAGATAAGCAAAATGCACAGTCAAAGTGTTGCTGTTACCTCTTTGAAGAATAAAACAAGATTCAAAATGCAAGTTTCCTCCCCTAACAAAGCCATACAGTTCCATATCTAAGAGAAGTACTTTCACGGCTTCATTTTAAATGATTGTGATCCCTCTTAGCCATTCCACATTTGGCAGAGTGCTATAATTGTAGCCTCTAAAAGTCTGTCTGCACCTCCATTCTGCTTTCCTGGGTTTGCTCTGCTCTGTCATTGGCTCGATGTGCAGCCAATGATAAACTGACTTCCTGAGCTGATTAGAGTTAAAGACTAGTGGTTAAATGTTTAACACCATTCTGCTTTTTCAAAAAGTGTACCTACTACATAACATGGAGGGTGACATGATTGTCAACAATATTTGTTTCCTGACAACAAGAGAAAAGAAGATCAGTAGATCCAGTACAGTGCTGGAGAAGACTGCAGCGTAAGCTGTAGGAACAAAAATGTGCATCCAGATATCCCTGATTTTGCCTCATATTTTTGGTCTGTTTCTCACTGAATCTGTGCTTTGTCTAGCATTCGAGATTCAGACTTCATATTTTGTAGTAAATGCTCACCAATCCACAGTTTTTTATTCAAGCAACTGTATAAGTCTATAAGAGAAATATTTAAATCTGTCCATAATTTTGGGTCTTTGTCTCCCCCACTGCTATTTTTGACTTTAGACCCTATTTTTGTGCTGAAAGTTTGAGAACTATGCTGGAATTATTGCTGCCTTTTGTTCTTTTCTTGTGTACTTCCTTGCTTGCTGCAGGACAGGATCTGTTTCTGGACTCTTGTCATTGATTGCTGTGCACATTTGTATCTTGGCTGTCAATGCCATATTTTTATTTTTAGATTTTTCTGCATCCCCTTCAGATAAAGAAAGAATTCATTCTTTCTGTTGACTCTGTGCTGCGCTGCAAGCGGATCTATTTGTATGTATGTGTGTGCTTGTGTATGGGAAGTGGTGTTGACCGTGACCTAAAGAGGTGATGCTGTTATGAAGACCTACAAGGGCAAATTTACACATGCATGCTCCCTATCTCCCCAGGCTGTGACTTTACACATATGAACACTTGAATGCTATGATTCTGGACTCTGTGCTATGATTTGTGAGGGCTCTCTGCTGTGATTTTAAAAGCTGAGACATTGAGTGATATGATGAGTGCCATGCTTTTCTATAGTCTACAGGTCAGCCTGATGGGTCTGAAATTCTTTGGGACTAATATGACCACCAGTCTTCGATGACTTGGTGCTACTACAATCTGTCAGCATAGGTCAGGAATATGTTAACAAGCTAAAATTTTCTTTATTATTATTGACAAGGGTCTAGTTACATTTTTCTTGATTCCGGATAGAAAGTTATAAGGCATATTGTGTGGTTCCATGGAGATTCAGTTTTTAGATTTACTTGTGGCAGCTGTTATAATATCTATAGTTAAACAAGGGATGTATTCAATTGTTTCTGCAGCACCCTGACATGTGTCTTCACTTATTGTTAATGTGTTGCAGGGATGGCACAGAGATGGTACCACTAACACTAATGTTATGGGGCAATGTTGCCACTGGCACCAAATGTACAGGGCAATGATACCACTGACACCAGTGGTATGGGGCAATGATACCACTGACACCAAATGTATGGGGCAATGATACCACTGACGCCAATGGTATGGGGCAATGATACCACTGACACCAAATGTATGGGGCAATGACACCACTGACACCAATGGTATGGGGCAATAATATGACTGACACCAAATGTATGGTGCAGTGATACCACTGACACCAGTGGTATGGGGATATGATACCACTGGCACCAAATGTACGGGGCAATGATGCCACTTAAATGTATGGGGCAATGATACCACTGCCACCGATGGTATGTAGAAATTATACCCCTGACACCAAATGTACAGGGCAGTGATACCACTGACACCAATGGTATGGGGCAATGATACTACTGACACCAATGGTATGGGGCAATGATACCACTGACACCAAATGTACGGGGTAATAATACCACTGACACCAATGATAAGCCTTACAAACACAAAGGTATAGGTTTGAATCTCACAGGGATAATTGGCTAGGCTTTAAAATACTCGCAAGCGGGGTTAGTAGTAGTAGTAGCCTAGTACTAATCTATGATCTATGATCTATGATCTATGGGGCAATGATACCATCGACACCAAATGTATGGGGCAGTGATACTACTGACACCAATGGTATGGGTAAATGATACATCTGACACCAAATGTACAGGGCAATGATACCACTGACACCAATGGTATGGGGCAGTGATACCACTGACATGAAATGTATGGGGCAATGATACCACTGGCACCAAATGTACAGGGCAATGATACCACTGACACCAAATGTATGGGGCAAGGATACCACTGACACCAATGTTATGGGGCGATGATACCACTGACACCAGCGGTATGGGGCAATGATACCACTGACACCAGTATTATGGGGTGATGATACCACGGACACCAGTATTATGGGGTGATGATACCACTGACACCAGTGTGACCTCCAGATAACAGGATGCCACCTACTGTGACATCACAATAGGTGATGCAGAATTCCATCACTGTAAGCCAAGGGTAAAGTAATAGCTAGAAAATTCACTCAGCTCTGTTTCAGTAATTCACAAAATATAACCTGGCCCCAAAAGCATAAAGGGAATATATGAGCATTGTCTGTACTTGTACCATGTTGCTAAGGCCTGGAACTCCTTATCTATATCCATAAGTTCAATATCCTTCCTCCCATCCTTCAAACCCACTTTGAAAGACTTCCTAACCAAAATCTCCCTCTCTTCTTGCTCATCACCAGGATAAACTATATATCTAAATGTGAACCAAGTACCTATTCATACCTTACACCTCCTTTCTCTGCATTCTGCACTCGCTTTCTTACTTCTATCAATTTCTCTCCCTTGGCTTTCTCTCTAAATATACCATAAGCCTGTTTTTTTTCTCCCACTTCACATTGTAGTTATCGTTTGTATTATATTAGCTTATCGTCACTTTCCCTATAAACTGGATAAAATTTCTACAAATATTAAATCATTGTCATATAACTTGTATCTATTCTTAACAACAGTTTTCATATTATGTCTAAGTTGGTATAATTATTTAAGCTGTAGATGTTTTGTATTATTTTTGAAGATTGTAAAATTATTGTGCTTAAAATATTTTGTAATACTTTGGAACTTTTATCCCTGGGACTCTGCTGAGAATGGGCTCCTACACAGTCAGACTTTCCCAGTAATCAAATGTCAATAAATAAATAAATATTCATATCCACACCCAGACTGGACTGCACAGAGGCCACTTAAATAGCTTAATCTTTGGCCAGACACTTCCAGGTTCTTTTCTCACCGCTGTCTCTGTGATCAAATGTATTCTAGTACCCCTTTATCTATGATAAATGCCTTCTACACACACACACACACACACACACACACACACACACACACACACACACACACACACACACACACACACACGCACGCACGTGCATGCTCACATGGATGCAATTCAAAGGGAAGGCTGACAGAATTCTCCTGTTATTCATTTCTTTCTTCCTGACACTGTAATACTGCAATTACACTGGTAAGTGAGGGACTTCCAGTTATCTGCTGTTCTTTAATTAAGTCCAATATTAAGTCATACACATCAATCTCGTTCACTGGCAGTAGGCCTAAGCAGTCTAATGGGAGATGTGTGCCACAAAGCTTATTAACCAACAGGGTAAATAATTATTACCATTTTCTCAAATGAATAACTGTGCATAAATATTCATTATAATGAAGAACAGATGTTAACCACATAAGCATAAAGTTAATAAATGAACTTTATTAAAATAATAAGAAAACAGAACAAACATGGACTAAGATATATGCAGGCTGGCACTTATAGAGAAAGAAAATAAAATAAAAAGAAAGGCAAGAATGCATACAGGATACATGCAGAAAAAGTGCAGATACCCAATCTCCTTGGCAATATCTTTCTACAATAATATTGTCCTTAAGTATAATAAGTTAGATAAATTAAGAAGAAGTTCTCGGAAATTGATCCACTACAGGCAAGACAGCAATATCTGTAGCATAGCATATTATAGCATAGCAAAGCCCATCATACCTCTCAACTATACAGATTTTCGCAGAATGTCCAGATTTATGCCTCATATTTTTGCTCTGTTTCTTATAAAATTGTGTTTTTCTGGCAAATCCTTGGTAAATCATTGAGAGCTGACATCAGAAAATAATGATAGAAATGTGAGTTTCAGACTTCATACCTTTCAGAAAATTCATGCTAACGCAAAACCTGTTATTCTATCAACCTTCTAAGTTTGTAAGAGGAATATTTAAAAAAGTGTCCCTACTTTTGGGCCTTTGTCCCCCCCCCCCCCAGTATTTATGGCTTTGTCCAGATTTCTTGCTCTAAGAGGTTGAGAGGTATGAAGCCCATATCTATATACAGTGTTTTACCTAGGTCCCTAGTGCTCATAATATTACAATTCTGACATTGGAGAAAACAAATGTTAAAGCAGTTTTTACTTTTCATAGCAATAATAGACATTACCAGTACATGTCCAAGTCTAGTTATTTCCCTTGACTCTACCCCAGTTAGGTTTAGTGATATGCAAGTCATGAAGTCCATTAGTGACTGCAGCATTTACATCTCAAAATAAAGACATTTATTGATATTTCAACTTTTTGTTACATTCACAAGAAAAGACAGTAAGTATGGAGATCCAACATACTTCAAAAGACATTCACTGTCCTTTTATATTCAGAAAGACAAGTCACAATTTCCTAAACTATGAGAACAAAATTTTGATTGCAGATAAAAAAGAGAGAGAAGAGGGAATAATATGTTACATTTTTAAGACTTTCATGATAAAACCAGGAAGCAAAATGAAAACTCACAGTAAAATCCGAAAAGAACCATGACCAGTCAAGGTGCAGCATATAATACCAAAACTTTAATAATTTGAATAAATCTCATTATTAAAGTTTTGGTATTATTTGCTGCACAATGGCTTGTCTTGGCTCCTTTTGGATTTTAGTGTGATTTTTAAGAATTTCCTTTAGTCTGGTATTGCCAATGGCACCACAGTTCTGTGCCTTATAGAACCTTGAGCAAGTCTTCTGAAGGCATCCCTAAAGAAAGGAAGCTTGAGATGACTGTATAACCAGGAAATGACACACGCTGGAAAGCCCGGTAGAGCAAAAACGGAACCTCTACACCAGTATAGGGATATTTAAAAATTTCCAACTTTTAATCTCCAAATCAATCGCCCACTGATAGCAATAAAACAAAAATACCAAGTAAACGTGAAACGCTACATGCGTTTTTAGTAGTCGAACTTCTTCAGACAAAAAACTTTGTTCAAATGCATCTTTTAAATACATACATATGCTGGTAATTACCATAATTGATTTACCAATGGTATTTTAAAGTGCTAGTGCTACAAGTATAGTGTCATGAGTTGCAAGTTTATGACAATGTTGTTTAATAACCAAGTTATAAAAACGTCATAAAGACCAAGTCATAAAAAAAACAAGTCATAAAACAGTTTAAATCATAAAACAAGTCATAAAAAAGTCATAAAAAAGGTTCTGGCTGTTTACATTAATTCATTACACTATGTTTGACTATACGGTAAATTAATTAAACAAATACATATCTAAAAGTACCTAAGAACTTATTATCTGGTAGGTCCTTTGTCTACATACAAATACACTATTGTGAATTCATATTTTGTTACATGGACTGTACATGTTATGGTATATATAAAAAAACTATTATGTTATTCGTGTGCAATTATGTATGTGTGACTATCCTCTTTTAAAATTTAATTTTTACTAACCTATTATTTAAGGTAAGGTTAACTGCACAATTCCAGTCCAGTTTTCAAAGCCTTACTTATATATTGTATAAGGTTCTTCTATAAATGTTCAATTTACAGGGCTAAGAAAACCTGGGTGATGTATTTAACTCTAACATTATCTCATAAGGTTTTTTAGTTTTAAAATACATGCTATAGAACATGTCTCATTAATACCTGGCCTATTACAAGCAGCTAACCTTAGCTGCCAAGCAAGCTCTTTTTTCTCCAATTCCAGTTTTAAGAAATTTTCGTTGGTACAATTATTGTCTATAGAATACCTATTTATTCCATCAATAATCATAAAAGAAAAAGAGTGACCATGGTTGTTACTAACATGTCTAGCTAAAGCATTTTCTTCTTTAGATTTTGTGATTCTTACCAACATAGAAAGACGGACATTGTGTGCATTGTGCCAAGTAGACTATGCCTTTAGAATTACAGGTAAATTTACATGGTACACTACTGATCTTATTGTAAATGAGTTTGATGTTAAAATATACTTACAATATTTACATAACCCACATTCTTAGTTCCTCCTCCTATTCTTGGTTTAACAATTTTTGTTTCCAATAGCGTTTGTACCCTCCGGTATGTTATTACAGGATGAAAATTTAGTATTTTAGAAACATTATTGTCCAATGAAAGGTAACACCAGTATTTCCTTACTGTTTTACCTATGTCAATTGCTTCCAAACAATATGTAAATGTGAAAGCAGTTGAAAAGTTGCTATGCTCCCCTTTATTTGTCAGGCTACTCTCCATAGTTGTTATTTCTGAGTGTTCATGTTCTGAATGAATTGTAGACAATTCGTCTACAATTGTATTAAAACTAGGTTTACTATTATTTCTATCATCCTTCAAAAGGGGCAAGTAAACACCTGAATATCTTTTTTCCTTAACTTCATGGAAAATATTGTCTAGAAATGATTTAGGGTAGGCCCTGTTTAAAAACATGTTATATAATAGATCGCATTCATCTTCAAATTCACTTTCTAGTGTGGTCATCCTCGCTGCCCTGACCAGTTGTCCTTTTACGACAGCTTTTTTCTGAAAAGGAGGATGCATACTAGTAAAGTGAAGAAAACTATTAGAATAAGTGGCCTTCCTAAAGATTTTTGCTGTAAACATACCTCTATCTTTCTTCAATTCCACATCCAAAAAACTAATGGATTTCTCTTGAAAGTTATAAGTAAACTTCAAGAAGGATGTTGTTGAATTTAAAAACTCTAGGAATTAAATTTTTGCAAAGCCCATACTATACCCAGCTACTCCTTTTCTATGGCTACATACAAGTCCTTCCTGGGTTGAAGTCTGTGGCTCAATTGCACAATAGCATGCTCTTTTCTCTCTGTAGAAACCTGGATAAGTACAGCCTTCACCCCATACTTAAAAGCATCTACCTGTAATGAACTGTTAACTATAACTGGAGCTAGCTAGAAGAAATACTGACCTATCCCTGAGTATAAGGGTCAGGGGTACCTGTCCAATGCCCTTGGCCAATTTACTATTACTTACATACTTAGCAAAAACATCTGACTCTGTGTAACTGTTTTGTTTCCTGTAGACTGCACAGAATCAGGTACTGCCATCTTTCTCTGGTGCCAACAACTCTGGTGAGGCCAAGGGACTGTTAGACTCTTGGATTTCTTCCATTTCTGAGATGCCCCTTAGATCTTCTTTCAGAGTTTTTTTTTATCTCTTTCAGGTACTCTGTAAGGGGCTTCTTTGATGACGCCCTTGAGTCCTGTGTCTACAGACTGCTGTATTAGGTAGGTAACCTCTGGCTTACCAGGAAATATATCCCCAAATTCTTGAAATACTGCTCAGATTTCCTGCATCATACTAGAGGTTAGATGTAGAGAGAGGGTCATCCTGTAAACCAAGGTGTCAGACCGAGCATCGCTCAGGAGGTGTACCTCAGGTTCCCCCTTTGGCTTTAACTGCAACTCATTGCAGATACTGAGTACCTGGGCTTTGCTTTCATAATATGGCTTTATCATATTAACATGATAGAGTTTGTGTTTCTGCCTTCTACTTGGCAACTGTGTAATGTAGTTTACATCATACGCCCTTTTTACAGTAGTGTCTGCAGCTTGTTGTGTCTCACAAGGATAAATGCCATCACATGCTGCCCTACAGAACACACTCTGGCTCTGACTGTCATGACATACTAAATATTTTGTTGCTGTTGTTGTGCCCATATTAGGTACTCCTGGACCACCTCCATGACCTCGCTTAGCCTAGTCCTGAGGTTTATGAGCTATTCTGCAATTGACTTCTTTTGGGAATCACAGTCACCCTCCTTGTCATTATGAATTAAATCCAGGGGTCTCCTCACCCTGTGACCATACAATAGTTCAGAAGGTAAAAAAAATGTGAATTCCTGGGGCACCTCCCTGTATGCAAAGAGAAGAGAGGGCAAATATGTCTCCTAGTCTCTCTGGACTGGTCTACATTTGCTCTCAACATAGTCTTCAGGTAGATTTAAACCTCTCCAGTAGACCATTTGTAATTGGATAGTAGGAGGTAGTCTTTAGATTCTTAATACCATAGCACTTCCATGAAAATTCTAACAGGTCTGACATAAAGCTGACACCTCTGCCCATCAGTATTGCCTGTGGGAATATACCCTGCTAAAATGTCTAGCAAAGAATTTGCCTGCTACCTTCTCTGTTTCAATGGAAGACAGAGTCAGTACTTCTGGGTAACTTGTGGTATAGTACACCTCTGCTATGATATATTTTTTACCTGTGGAACTTGGCCATATCAGAGGTTCCACAGTATCCACAGCTACCTTTTGAAATGGTTGCTCTATAACAGACAAAGTCATAAAAGCAACATTAACTTTGTCTCCAGTCATGCATCCTTTTGGCACTGCTCATAGGTCTTGCAGAACTTTGTTACATTCTTTG